>NW_024582056.1:978043-1190231 GCF_017639235.1 Corvus kubaryi | reverse complement strand
GAAGGGAAGGGAAGGGAAGGGAAGGGAAGGGAAGGGAAGGGAAGGGACCTCTATGTAATCCTGTCCAAACTCTCAGAATCTCTAATCTCAGGCACCCCACTCAGCTTCCTTGCTGTATCCGCATTTCTTTTCTTTGTTAGACAACGTGTCTAACAGAGCTAACCATCTATGAAAATGATGGGCCAAGATAACAATGGAAAGTAATACATTTATTTTCAATATTCTAAAGAAGATTTTTGTATCCAAATCAGACAATTTGGTAAATAAGATAAAGTGCTAATACTTTCAATTTTTCATAATAGTTGGAAATTTATATCCAAAAATTAAGGACATTTTTCCAGTTTCTAATTGCTTAAAAAAAAAAAATTAAATGTAGCCTGGTTTATCCCAACCTTTGGTGTCTCCTCTTAGACAACCAGAGAAAAATCTTTAAACAAACAAGTCACATTTCTCCTAAAACTAAATTAACTTATCAATTCACTTTACACAGATCATTAAACAACTGCTAAATAATGACAGATTTTGGGCCAAGCAGATCTGGTTTAGGTCTGAGTTTTCAATCCAGTGGAAAGATGTTTAATATCCAGTCCCCTGTATTTCATAATTCCAGTACAGGTACCAGTGTCTGTGTGAATTGTGTGAAACCAGAAAAGTTCTGCCATTTCATGACTGCAGACAGACACTTCCCCACCTCAGTTTTCTGCCTCTTCTCATTGCTAGTTCAGCACTTACTGCAGACATTTGGAGCAGCCTTGGTTTCAGGCATAAAGCAAGAAATGAGTGATGCAGCTGGCAACACAACCCCTGGTTTTTCAAGCTTTGATTGCACACTAGGGAATATGAAACACAGGCTCTTAGAAACCTTTTTACTAGATAGTTGATTGTGCCAAAGAAGGATGGAGGAATCAGAGGACGGTGTGAAATGGCCACACAATTAGAGAAAATAAAAAGTCATGCATAAATGCTTTTGTTTTATTTTTTCATTTGGATTGATTTGGTTTGGGGTATTTTTTGTTGTTCTGAAAGCAATAATCTTCCTAGAAAAAAACAATGAGAAAGGAAGGCAGTTAGCACAGTTAGAGATTAAGCACATCAAAGTTGCACCCTGTGGTAGTAAGGAGCACAGGTCCTTCAGTGTAGTGCAGGAAGCAAGCTGTCTCACTATTCACTTTCAAAGGATGTTGTCCAGTCATCTGTTCTCCTTTCTCTTAATGACAACTATTGCAAAAATCTCAGAAGTAATTTTTAAAAATTTTAATTGTTAAAGTCATCCGGGGTATTCCATAGTTTTAAAGACAGTGATATCTGGCACAGATCTGCAACATGTCATGATCACACTATAGGGACTAGGTATGGGGACAAAACAAAAAATTAGACTGCTTCTCTGAACCCCACTGAACCTCCTTGAACTGAGAAAAAGTCCAGGGAGAAGTGCTTTGCATCTTCTAACATAATGCTGTAGATCAGATGTAAACACATTGTCAGAAGGGATATTTACACTATCCTCTCCACTCCAAAACCCCTGTTACTTTTGCAGGTGTCCCAAAGAATTACATGTAGGCAGTGTCTACTGCATAGGTCTTTATCTACACCAGCAAGTTTTGCTACCTTACACTTTCTACCTTATACATCTCTACATGTGCATGGTGCAAATCTGACTATTATGCTCATATTCTTGCTTCCTTGCTTCCAATAAAAAAAGCATTTTCTGGATCCTGCGGTGTTTGGGTGTTTTAAGTCCACAGTCCCTAGCAGTTCTCAGTATATCTGTAGTGTGGCTTCTGCGCAGAAAGAGCTTTCTTTGGGAAACACCTTGTGGTAGCCCAGATCTCAGGAAGGGCAATACACTTGGCATTTCTGCCTGCCTCAGTGTCTTTAGAGGGGTGCCTTGTCAGGGAGATGACAGCTGGACATAGACAGAGTGATCATTAAAAAAAGCATTTATTACAGTCAGCTGTCAAGCTGTTAGACTAAGATATGCTTTAAAAAAATCACTAAGTGGTGTGCTATGAAGAAAAATATTTCTGTTTGTGAAGCCTGAAGGATAAATACTAGTCATATGTGCAGTATTGTTGACAGTTCTCTAAGAGAAAACCCTGGATAATACTTTAACACATACCATTACACATTGCATGCATTTTGAATCCTTAATGATCTTATTACATGCAAAAAAGGAAACTAAAAGAAATTAAACTCAATCATTCCATGAAAAACAAATATAGAACTATGCCACCTATTAGTCTGATAACAGAGATATTTGAAAAATGTTTTATTAACATACAAGAAGACCTTTGAAAAGCAACAAAGGGATTTATCATGGTGATAAAAAGATATGTTGATAAGTTAAAAATTCTTAAAAACATCAAACAATATTTTCCTGGAATTAAAAAAATGAAACCAGTGTGAGGAGAGTGCAAGCTGTTTATCACAGAATTGCAGAATAGTTTGGGTTGGAAAGGACCTTTCAAAGTTAATTAAGGAACAGTTAGTCCATCCCCTTGCACTGAGCAGGGACATCTGCATCTAGATCAGGTTACTCAGAGCTTCATCCAACCTGACTTTGAATGTTTCTAGAGATAGGGAATCTACATTCTCCCTGGGTTTCATGCCTAGGCTTATGGAGGCTTTAGCCCTGGAGGATTTGCCATACTTAATTTTGTTCTCCACATTTCCAGCATGTGTTGTTAAAGACATGGGTTACATGGGTTGTATTGTTTACTGTCCTAGAAAACCTGCATGGCAGCACAGAGAGTGAATACTGCTAGTGGTGTGTTGGAAGTGATAGCATTTTGGGCCAATTTATGCAATTATATGCCCCATTTTGAAGACTCATGGTGTCCTGGGGCACTGTCCCCTCTGCCTCCTACAGGCTCTGCTCCTTCTGCCACAGGTCTTCTGTTTTCTCTCCAGTGCTGGATCCTCTCTGTTCCTCTTTGCTCACTCACAGTTTTCATTTGCACTCCCTGATCTGAGTCAGTCTTTGAATGCAGTGAAGGGTTTCTGACAAAGAAACTGATCAAGAAAGGTAACATGACTGTTCAAGGGGAAAAAATAATGATGAAATCCATCTGCACTTCTATTTCCCCTCCATACTTTGTCCCCTATAAAGATTCTCTCACTGATATGTAGAAGATCAAAGTATTCTTCTTCCTTTTACTTTTTAAGTGCTGTGATGCTGCAGAGATTTTCTCCTGTGTGGCGATCTTAGTTCCCAACCACACGAAATGGTGTTTAAAGCTATAGGGAACAATTTGAGGGACTTATTACATATAATGTGGTTAAGGCTGCAATTTTTATTCCTGAGAGTGTTAAGACTTTTTATTGTCCCTCTGCTACCTAATTGCACACAGAAAGGATCTCCATGGATTTCACTACATGTTGGCATTGAAAAGTAGCTTGGGAAAAAGATCTACATGCATTTTTACTAAAAATACTGAGAGCATCTACTAAAATTCCCAGGATGTTTGTCTATAGACCAACAGACTCCCTAATATAAGGCTTGGGTATGTTTCTGCTGCTTAGCAACACATGCCAGAAAAGCAACCCTCTTTTCCTGCCCTTGCCTCTATGCCAACTATGTTACTTTCAACTCTTTCTCAGCATGTTCATGAACAGTCTATCTGGGACCAGTACACTATCTTAATGTATTTCTTTTAGCATTGGTCATCAAAGCACAGATATTCAGTTAGGCAAATATGAATTTGCTCTTGTGTTTTTGTTCATAGTGGCGAGGCACAGCTTTGCTGGCAGGGATGCAGCTGGCTTATTACTGTTTACAGTATCAACATTTAACAGTGACTCCAAAGTTTTCTGGAGCTGTATGCAAAACATACCTCTAAATATTAAATAAAATAATAAACAGTAAATATAAATAGGAGAGATTTTTAAAAGGAAGTGTTTCTTTTAAGAGCCCTCAGAGTCCATCTGCCCTTGCAAAATAGTGAAATATTGGTATCAGAATGAACAAAAATTCTCTGGCAAGAAATTCTGGCATCATCCACCATCCATCATCAAATCCACCATCTTTCCTATGATCACTTTTTTGCAGTTTCTTTCAATTCTGCACACAATGGCTGGACTGCTTCAGTGTTTCTCCCTTCACTCCTTCTTTATATACATTCATACAGCTGCTCTTCTTTGTTCAAAACATGACATACAGATCAGAAACCCGGGTGACTTTGAACTTCTGTGTCATACAAGTCTCTTTTGAAAGGTTAAGTCCTCGAAGCAGTTCCAGATTTACTTTTCTCAGCCCTCACCTCATGGAAAGTTTGGCCTATTTCTTTATCTTTGCTGTTTATTAATCATTTGCTTCTCACCTTCACCATATTCTTAGCATATTAAAAATTTCTTGCAATGACTGCTGTGTTCGTAATTGCCTTAGGATTAATTATACCACCCAATAAAGTCTTTCTTGGGTTTGGCAGAAATAGGAGAATAAGTTGGGTTTGTTTTTCTTAAACAATGGCACATGCACATAGTTAGGACATGATAATGTACAACTAAACAAGATATTGTTTCCTTAATGAAAAAGATGAAGGATATAGGAAAACTGAGAATGAAACTCATGATCACTGTGACCTTTAGGCAGTCTGGGCAGAAGTAGACCCTGAGTAGTAATGGAGCAGCAGTTGTTGGGTACTTGTTAGGGCAGCAGAAACCAACACAGACAGTGTTGCGACAATGCTTGATTTGTCCTTGTTGGATGTCATCCTTGTGCATAACAGAGGCAATTTATTTTATAGTGGAAAGGCTTGGTTGCACCTACCTGGATTGCAGTATGTGAAGCCACATTCAAGGCTACAGCAGCAAACAAGTTCTGGCAAAAATCTTGAGGCATAAAGGAGGGATACAACAAATATAGTCACAATACCTGTAATATGTGCCCTTAAAACTGTGATTCAAGACACTACAAAGAGCAGCCTCCCAGACTGGAGGGTCTCACTCCCCCAGAAGTCATTCTCAAAAATTGCATTGGAGATGAATCGGACCCTACAGGTAAGAGGCCTTTGTAACTAAGTGTTAAAAATCAGAGGCGTTCCTTCAGCAGTCTCACACTGTGTGCCGTTGTTTCCTTTCTTAATAGTCCTGAACTACTCCTGAATTGCATTCACTGAAAGCACCAGGAGGGACCAAAAAAAAAAAAAAAAAGAAAGAAAAAAAAAGGTGAAACTACAGCAATTCTCCAAACCTTATTTATTGAATGTCAAGCTGAGAGCAGTTATTGACCCAGGGGGATTACAGTTTATTCAGGGTGCCAAGTAATTATAGAAGTGACATTAGATCATCATTTACACTCACAGTATAGTCATGAATGACAATGTCAGCTAAAACAAGGACAAATGGGAAAGAGGCCACAGTTTACGATATTCCCAAGAAGAATTGCACGGGGTGTAAGTAAATGAGGGTTGTCTGGTCTAGTAGCTGCTCGTTTCCATTGGAAATTACCACCTGCTGTTCTCAGTGGCAGTTAACACTAATATGAGAATCCCTGAGCCAAAGCAATAAACTAACAGCGAATGTTGTTTTCTGTTTGCTGTCTTTTCACTTAGGTAACAGATAGAGGAAATTACAGGAGAGACCTCTTAAGCAGAAAGCATTGGTACTCAGCAAATGTACCCTTTTATCAGAAAATTCTGTAATAGAGTTCTGCAAAACTTGCAGTGCTTGCCTAAATTCATAAGAGTTATTCATTTACAAGGCAGGTAGCAGTCCCCTTTGCATGTTTTCCACACAGTGCTTTCCAGATTAAATTTCAAAATATGCAGACTAATCTGCTAGAAATATGAGAACTCCTCAAATTGGAAATACTTATTGGTCTCTGGCATCAGTATAATATCGCTGCCTTCTACAGATCTACAAGCAAAAGTGAATATCCAACCCAGAACACTGAGTAAAAAATATCTTTCTAAAATTGTTAATGTCAGGATAACCAACAGCGCTTTTGACATAACATATCAGCTTTGCAAACAGGAAGGCTGAAGGAAATTCTTGGAGGTCATTAGGAGACAATCATCGATGTAGTCTTTCACTAGGTAAGATGAGACTGCTTTACAAAAATATTGCTAAGAACTCAGTCCTAGCAGCTGGAAGACCAGTGAATATAGGAGAGAGGACCATAGGAGCATGCACAGTACTCTCTCCCTGCAGCTTGGACAGAGAAAGCTCTATTTAGCGAGGCAGCCAATCTCGTAAGGAAGAGAAAATAACAAAGCACTCTGCCCACTTTATGATCAAAAGATATCTAGAAAAATTTTAGTCTGAGTTAATTTTTCATCTTCCTCTTTTACTCTTTACCCAGTCTAAAAAGAAAATCAAGTAGTTCAGCTTAGGAAAGGGTACCCCTAATTAAAACAGCATGAATTTCACTTCTCTGCTCCTTTAAATTATCATTATGTCAAACCTTCTGTAGTAAAGGTCTTTTTTTTACAGCTCCTGTGTAAAAGAGAAAATTCAATTCTGTTGTTTTTCTGTATTTTTCTGTGGTAAGATCTCCTTCTCTATTGCGTAGGCTGTGGAAGATGGGTCCCAAAGGCAAAGGAAAGAAAAAAAACAGAAAAAATTAAGCAATACATAAAAGGAAGAATTCAGTAACTACATCATTAGATGCATATTTATTATGTTCATATTGATTTCTGCAGGCATAGAAGCAGTTAAACACCTACCTGAAATTTTCAAGGTGCAAATCTCTTACCTACAACCCCATTTATACGTGTATTCTGTGAACATACAAATGTCTGTATACAATTGCACTCACGTAATCACTAAACTTTTACACGCTGTATGCTTTACTAGGTATATTCTTGTTGAGTTACTCCTGTTCCGGAAGAAATACTTATTGTTGACCATATAGGCACTTGTTAGGCCACACCTGGAATACTGTGTCCAGTTTTGATCTCCCCAGTTCAAAAGAGACAGGTTGGAGAGAGTCCAGCACAAGACCAGCAAGGTGCTGAGATGATTAAAAACTTGATATATAAAGAAAGGTTGAAGAATTCAAGTTTGTTATGCATTGAATTTCATTTCAGGTGGACATCAGTTTTCCAGTATCTAAAAGCAGGTTAAACAGAAAATGGAGACACACTCTTCAAGAGGATGCATGGCAACTGGAGAAAAGAAAATAAGCACAAGTTTCTTCAGGGTAAATTCAGTTTGTGTACAAGTTCTTCACAAAGAGAACAACTGAGATTTGGGATAGGTTGCCTAAAAGAATCTCCCTGCTGCAAATAGTCAAGACTTAATTTGAAAATCTTAATCTGAATAAGGCCTTGTTTTCATGAGAAGGTAGTCTTAAACTAGTTGAACATACAAGCCAAAGGCTACAGTATTTTGGCATGTATCCTTGGTCTGAAACAGGAGCCATGTGGTCAGTATTATCATAAGCACAACTGCAGCTGGCTGCAGGGAATTTTTCCAGAAGCTAAGGAAAGGGACACGGTATTGGAAACACTAATGAAAACTGTCATGGGAGATAATCAAGTATCTGCTCCACAGTGATGGAAGAAAACTATGGTGTAGTTTCCTGGTGTTTTCATGCAGATGGTGTTTCCCTAAATCTCTTTATACCCTCAAACGAAAGAGAAGAAATTAGAAGATATGTTTTTGCATTTAAAAGGAAAGGAAAGAGGAGGGAAGTGGCACAGCAAAGGATAAGGAACAAGGATTACAATGTGTGGTTGGAGCTGAAAGCCTGTTTCTGTTTTCAAGTAGATCATCACACACCTGCATGCCTTTTTAAACACAAACACATTTTGGGGTGGCAATAGCTATCAATGTCCAAGCCAGCATCAAGAACATTACGTCCTTGTCTGGTCAGTATGTATGAATAACTCTATACCTAGACACAGTTCATTTAGCTTATTGCATGTATTTCAACACAAGTAACTGTTTTCTGCTGTTGATGACATGCTTTGCATTAACAAAATATTTAAGACTATAAAATACTACAAGAATATAGTATGTGGATTTTGTCAAAGTGCTGTGTTTTGTTCAAAAGAGAGACATCAGGATTCTTCTTGTATTGAATCCAACACTGTTTCTATGGTTCTAAATGTTGCCCATCACAATTAATTAAAAGAAAGAAAACATCTTATAATGAGACAATTTGGGATCTTAACAATTGGTTACCATTAAAGCCAGAGTTCAATCCATCTTCAAAGCTCATCTTATTTGTGGATTGGATCTCAGGGAATAATCATTGCTTGATATAAAATTTATCATGACACACCAACAACAAATAAAGTGTTGTAGCAGACATTGAAATGCCTGTTTCCTACAATTCAAGTATTCAAGGCATTTGTACTCTGAGATTTAGATTAAAACTGTCATATTGTCCTAACACTTTGCCTAAATCCTACATTTCTCCTGCAATGTAACTGTGAAGTTAAGTTAGAAAGCAAGACATCCTCATTACAGCATAATTCTGACACCTAATAGTCCATCTGCCTCACACAATGCAACAGTAAGAGTGATCTCTGTGCAAAGCTGCTGGAAAAATACAGGTTTACTTTAATGGATGTAGGATTTTACATCACCATTGGCTATGGTAACTTAAGCACAAAAGAACAGGTTTGTTTGTTGATTGTTTTGTGTAGGAATTACAATTTTAGTTAAACAATAACCCCAAAACATCTAACTTGTTCTCAAATTCTCTTTTTCTGACAGGGCTAGGAAGGAAGTCCATTACCTTCAGCAAAGTTGAGAAAGAATAAAATGCTTCTCTTACAATATTTTTCTACTTTAAGAAAAAATACAATAACATCATAGTTTATAAGCCAACATTGTTTTCCGGCTGGAATAAGAGGAAAACAGGGTTATGTTCTGGAGCAGGCTGGTCTCTAAAATATTCATGTACATATGCTTTCTGACAAACACTGTGAACACAAACAAATCACCACTTCTGCTAGGAACAGAGATAATCTTTGCAAATAGACTTCACATCTGAAAGATTAATTTTTTATTGCAGGATTTATTTTATACAAATAGTCCTATAGCAGCAAAACGAGGTGAAACTTTGAGGGCTTTTTCTCTAAATTCAAAATTTCTATTAATCTTAAATCAAATAGACTTATATAGTTTCGTTATATAGAACTTAGTGAAGTAACTAATTCTATTTCTTATTTCTGTTTCTGAGCTAAATTCCATGGTCAAAACCTATATTTTTTAGTTAATTAAACAGGAAGAGAAGTTTTTAGCCTATGGTGTGCAGTGTTCATGGATTATTATGACAGGAATAGAAAACTCATAAAGACTTTTCAGAGACATAAGTTTTCATGCAACTGGAATGGATATCCTAAATTTCTAAAGTGTCCCTTTTTATTGGAAAGATAATACTGAAAAGAAAGTTTAATACTATTGGCTCAGGTTCTGCTGCTGAGTGTCTGATCACAGCTTCTTTCTCCATCAGCCAGGAGAACTACATTGTTATAAACTTTAGGAGTTCAAGAGATAAAATGGCCATTCTGTGCCATATTTTCATTTAAAAGGAGCAAGCGCCAGCAGAATGGTTTCACAGGATAATATTTTCATGACCACTTGTGTACTGTGCAGCTACTGGTTCATGTGAATATTCCTTTAGGTCATATGTACTGCACCTGCGATATTTTACCTGGTATAGGGCAGGTATAAAATCAGACACGCATTTCCCAGTAGTTTGGCATACAGGTCACACCTGCTTCTGTACTTTGACAGGTAGATCAATTATTCAGTGTAAAAGGCAAGTTACCTTGTAGAAATCCTACTTTTGAAAATGTTTGCACAGCTACATTGCAATAGAAAAGTATTTCTTTTTTCATCCCAAAAAGCCAAAGTTTTAGAGTGATTATATGTTTTGTTTAGGGTTGAGAGGATGCTTGTTTTCTTTGCCTTCTGAGGGCTGAATGTCATCATACTTGCAGGTAAAACTGTGGCTTAAAAGTTCTGGGTTTTTTGATTCCATGACAGTGCTGTTACTGTTTTAATTAAAACTCACTCATATATGCTGTCATAACTATATAGAGTTATCCAAAGCTCTCAAAGCTCCAGGGACTGCATGGACTTTGTAAAGTTCAGTATATTATATTGTCAAGATTCATTGCACATTAAATATATGTATTTTTCAAAAAGTCACTTTCCTATCCTTCTTTATCCTATCTTTAACCATGCAAGAATGGAAAAAGAAATAGTCAACCCTTTTTGTTTTAAGAAATGGCATGTATTGTAATATTCTGTTTTACTTTGTCTTCTGAAATGTATAAACACAGACAAGTAAAAAACAGAGTAATTCATTTCATTCTGTCATTTGAGACTTGCTCTCCAAATAACAGTTTATTTTATAAAGCTTATCTGAAGAACTGATCAGATTTTATATTAATCTGTGCCTTCAGAATAGTGATATACCAAGGACACTAAATGGCACATTGTTTTCTGAAAATGTTTGCATTTAACTCAGTAAGTCTATTAGGTGTCTGAAAAAGCTTCTGACATCTTCTTAGAAGTCTTCTTTTTTATTTTCTTTCCCCAGAAGCCTTGGCCTTAAAAGGATTGGAATTGTCAGATATGTTAGACTGGTAGAAATGTTCCAAAAATACACTTACAAATGTAAAATATTATCAGAAGTAGGATTGTTTTAGGGAGGATATTGCATAACCAAAATAAAAATCATTCCATTGCAATCATATATATGTCCAGCATTCAGCCTCTGGCTGGAAACATGCTGCACACAGGACTTCGGATACATTAGAAAGCTTTATTTATTTTTTTCCTATTTTATTTATCAAGAAAACCATGGGATCAGCAATCCTACATGGATTACAGAGGATGATGTCCTAAAGTCTTGAATTCCTTCCTCTATTTTATTTGTTTTTTTAAAGTCTGATTGCTTTCCAGGTTATTTTTAGTGTTTCTTGGAATGCAAAGACTAAGAGAAACCTTAAGGAAATTTTCATAAGAAATACAAATAGACAATTCTGTCCATTTTCTTCTTATACTAAAAAAAAAAAAAAAAAAAAGGCAAAATTAACATTTTTTGATATTTCCAGTTTTAATTTTGTTCTTTATTATCCAAAATAATTTCCTCCTCTCTAGCCATATTTCTATTTGTTTCTTTAAGATCTATCATAGCCACCAAATATGTGCTTTGACATATCTATATTCGCTCTTAATTATCTGCTTTTGCTGTCTGCAGATAACTAATTCTGGTTTTTTGGGCTTTTGTAAAAGGCCTTTTAAAAATGGCATTTTAGTGCTAATGAGTCAACAAAGAGAAAAGTGTCTGTGGCTCTCAAAATACTGTGTTCAAACAAACTAAGAGCATTAGAAAAAAACAACCTTATCAGATAATTATTAACTGCACATTAGGGAACAGCTGAAATTTTGGGTTTGACTTGTCTTTTAGAGAAATTTTTCTAGATACATAAGGGAAAAATTTACTCACCTGGCTCTGATTCTGCAAGCAGGACAGGAGGAAAAAGCTGTTCCTCTATTTTGCATTACACAGGCTGTTAAAATAATTTTTCTTTTATAGTTCCATTCTATACATAAGAAGCCACAAAATGCAATAGGAAGCTTCATGAATACATCTTGGTTTTCTAGAGCACAGTGGAGGAGTGCCAAACCCAGATTGTTTTAAAAAATACAAAATCAATCTTTCTTGTTCTCAGTTCTGCACTCTTCCCCCATTGCACTGGTCCCGCAAAAACCATGAAATTTAAAAATAGTGCTGTTTTTCTTTTTGAAATTTGCATTGCTTACTGAACTCTCAGAGTTTATGTCTTCACATTTTTCTCCACACCAGGAGCTCTGAAGCCTTAGTGATGTTTTCTATTTTTAAAATAGATGATCACTTAACTGAAGGAATTGCAATTTAGAGGGAGCCATGGACACTGTCCCTGTCTCAGCAGTGAAGTGAAGCAGGGCAAGACCTGTCCATGGAGGCAGTCAAGGGACTCCCCTTTCTCCCCACCCCATTGATCAGTAGGGAGAGAGCTCTGCTTTCCACTGATTGGTAGGGAATGAGGCCTCAGATACTTATCCAAGTCTACTTCTGCAGAACTTCAAATTCTAGGGAATACAAGAATTACACTGGAGTCAAAACTTGAGGTGGGAGCTAAGGCTTTGAGGACATAAAAAGTCTGAGCCTCTTCCCATCCCTGGTGTGCAGGCACTTCCCAACCTCACTGTTTCCTTCTGAAAAGTAGAAACCAACCAGCAAATGTCATCTTTTTTGTGGGTTGATTTTACCTGACTTTCTTCTTTTCTGTTCTCTGTTAGGGGCATACCACATCACTAGGGTATATCATAATATGATATGTCACCTAGCTATTTGTCTTCTTTCCTAAGCAGAGAAATGAATCCTGGATGAATGCTGGATATGCTGGATGTGATTTTTTTCCAACCTATCCCTCAAACATAATAATAATATTAATAATAATAATAATCATAAAACCAGCAACAACAACATTAATAATACCTTTTGTCATCATCATCATTACTATTACTACTACTGCTACTACTACAACAATAATACGTACTTAGTTTCTAAAGAACTTTCACAAACAATACTGCATCTAGACAGCTCTATAAAAATGTGTTTACTTTTGGGCTTAAAAGCCCAGCAGTAAATAGAAGAGAGTCTTCTGTTGTTCTCTTCTAGAACAAATCTGGTATGAGAAAACTGGGATAAACTGTAGTTTCTACAAGGAGAGTCATGACATTTGTCTGTCTTACTAGAAAGCTTTCACCTTAAAAGTGTTCTGTGAATTTAGTATAGCTCAGAAAGCTGTAAAGACATGGTGGAATTTACAGGGATTTGGACATGAGGTGTTAGAAAGTCTGACCATCTCAATAAACCTATGTATTCATGTCACTAAACAATGCCCTGTAGACTCGGATTGCTCTTGTACGGCCCTTAAAATATTGACTTCTACTTGCACCGAAGTCAGTTTGTCATCAAAGAACTCAGCAGTTCAGAAGAAGTGAACTCTGTGAGGAGCTGGGTCTTTATCAAACCTAAAGTGGACCAAGAAAGGCAATAGTTTACCTGACTCAGTCAGGGATCTCACTTTGTGTCAGACCTTATTTCTTCATTTCCTTGCTGAGCCTCTCTCCACCAGCTTCTGAATGATACAGACAATACTGAAGATCTGCTGGGGTAAAGCAAGTGAAATAATCCCCAAGGGACGTTGTGGTGAATAGCTGGTTCAATAACCCCACCTGAAGTATGTCATGTCTTTTGCAGATTGAAATGGAAAGGGTAGTCTTGGTTATCGAGAGCAACTACCTGCACTCAGAGGCAGCTCCTTTTATTTCCTTTCATAGACCAAGTAAAGCCTATCTTAAAATTCATTAACGTTTCTTTGTAAAATTTGTAGTAAAATATACCACTAATAGACTTTCCCTGGTTTTATGCTATTTTTCACTACTTCCATCTCCTTAGTTATGGTTTCCTTCAGAATTTATGCTCATGTTTTGCTTATTGTTGAATGTTGGCTAAAAATGTCGTGGTTCATTTTTCCCCACTGATAAATGAGGAAAGGAAAAAAAATTGATTCTTCCTGGACATGTGATTTTGTACATAATTTTTTTCTCACTGTAGAAAGCGAGATGAATAATTCCTCCTTAAACATTCAAAAAGTACTCAGAAAGTCATATTTTTTTTATTTTACTTCTGTTTCAACATTAGATTGGCAATTTTCATATCCAACTTCTTATTTCCCAAACTGCCCCTTTCGAAAGAAACCTGAAAAAATACAGCAAGGACCCGCTGTAATCTTTTAAATCCAGATGCCTTTAGAGTATGCATACATGCACACTGTCTGTATAGAAGTTTGTGTCTTTGTTTATCATATTATCTGCTGTGTTGTAGTCACTTTGCTGTGTTAGGATCCTTTAAGGTTTTTTTGGTTTGGATTTTTTGGGGGGTTTTTTTTGTTTGTTTGTTTTGGGGTTTGATTTGTTTTGGTTTTATCTTGGCTTCTTTTTTTTCTGAGGACTCTTGTAAAATTTGAAAAAATAACTAAAGTTCTCTGTTAGTACAACTTCTGCAAAAGGAGATGTATGCTTGAGAGAGAAGGCTCCAGCTCTCAGGAGGTTTTGTTTTTATATTGCTGAACATACAGAGCACAAAGAGAAGGATCTGTCCTCCCATATATCTTTTCACTCCCTAGGGGAAAAGAGAAAGTTTCAAATCACCCATTTATTAGCCTGCTCAGTCTTTTTTTAACTCGACTTTTAAGGGACCAAGAAACAAAGGAATTCAAACTCATTCAGTTGGAAAACCTGATTAATACTTTCACTGATTTAGAAGTGAGGAATAATCCATTCAAAAGAAATGGGGTGAATTTGGAGATTCTTACTACCAAAAAAAGAACCAGGGGACATATGAATTCTCAACAGCAACTGTAGTCCCAGCCTATTAACAATGGGTTAAACTGCATTTGCTTGATTTTAAATTAGCTTAATGTGCTGCCATAAATAGTTACAAATTTGAATAAGCAACTGTGTTTCTCTTACTTATAAGCAACTCATTTTTCTTACTTAGTGGAGGAAAGTCTTTTGTGTCGGTGGAGACGATCTCCAGAGGACACACTTTACCAGACACCAATATTCTACTGAAAACCGGGACAAAAATGCTTATTTATTTGAGGGCAGTTCCCAGCTCACTTTTAATCTCCAACATATCCCCACTGTATATTGACCCCACTTTTGTTTTCCCTGTTCTTTTCCTCTTTATATCACTGAAGTAGGTTTTACTTGTTAAAACAACCTTTCAAATCTAACAGTTCCCTGATGGAGTTGATGATCTCTCTTTTTACAGTCCTTATAGACTTCCTATTTATTCCCACTCTCTTACCGAAGAAGTCATCTGTCTAGTAAGGTCTAGAGTTCTTTCCTCAATATTCTTCTGCCTTTCTTGTTGTAAACATGACAGATCTTTGAAGATCAATACCAATAATCTATATTATTCTTTCCATTTTCCTTTTAGTTTTGTTTGTCCAAATAAAAAGATTAATTTTCTACTATTTTGTGTGTTTCTTTTTAATTAAGTTAATCAACACAAAATCCAAATTCAATTTTCCATAGCATCTTCCTTACTTTTCAGAAATCACATTTGTATTAGTTAGAAACTAAATAGTTAGTAGCTTTTTGGTAACAGTGTAAGAGACTTAAAGATCATGATTACCTCAAACACTGTTAAGATCACTAGAGGACTTTGCCCTCTATAGCAAACTGTGCAAGGAAGCAATTCCTCATCTGCAACCACCAAAGCCTACCCTCCGCAATATGCCCCTTGGATTCTTGGCATTTGGACTGGGAGTTAAGCCACCTGAGAGGAACTTGAAATAAGATAGAGGTGGCACTATTGTCCAGTTATCTCAGGTCTAAGGAGAGGTTAACAAGGCTGGGGGAGAAGTACGTGCCCACCAGGAAAGCCAACTCCGCAGCTGTGCTGAAAATCAGCTCTGGCCGGGTCCAGCGGGGGGAGGCCACAGCCCACAGCCCATTCCTGAGGCCCTTCCACCAGAGGACTGCACAGTGTTGCAAAAAGACAGTGTAAAATTTCCCCCCCCCGCCCCAGAAGGGGATTCCCAAAACACCTGAACATATATTAACCCATTGAATTCTGAGTTTTGTGGGACCCCCACCACCAAGAAGACCAGAAGAAAAGGACTAATGGGAAACCATCTGGACCCACGGGTGGGGATATCTTTCTACTTAATCTGTCTCTCATTCTTTTTCTCTCCTACCTGCCCCCCACCACCCCTTTCCTATTTCTTTTTACCTCTCTCTACCTCACATTTACTACTAAATAAAATCTATACTATTGACTTCCGCATATGGTCTTGTTTGCACCTTAATTCAGGAAGAGGCGTCTCTCTAATAGTCATGATAATTGGATCTTAACAAGCAGAGAGACAATCTGATGCAGAAATGTTTGGTTCTCATTTCTAGCAGAGCTAAGCTAGAAGCATTAATGTTCAAATCCCTCTAAGGAAATGCAGAATTTCCACTGAAGACACAATAGCCACAGTATTTACTTCAAATGCCCTTACCCATATCCAAGGCTATCTAAAGGTAACTTTAGCTTTAGATTTTAGTCATATCTAAAGGTCTGTAGAAGGCAAGTTAATGGTTTGTGAAATCTTATTCCTTGCATATATCTTATTATGGTAACTATCTTTGGGTATTTATAATTACAGAAACATGAGATAAAATAAAGAAAGGAAAGATGATGGAACTTTTCAGTTAGTGATTTCTTTACTTCTATAAAGCAATGATCTGAAAACTTTGATCAATACATGTAAGTACAAGGTGATCTGTGTTATGTGTCAAAGTGCCACAATAATTAATATCCCTAATAATACTCTAATGTGTTTATCTACTTGTCTATAAAGCACTGAAATAGAGTACTTAGTCTTTATAATGTTATCAAGTTGTTTCATTCCTTTGCAAAAAAATCAAGTTATCTCACCTTCATCTATCACCCAGGACAATTGGAAAGGAAATGTAAATATAAAATTGTGTAAAGAATAAAACCTAAATATTTACTTTATCTAGGAATTCCTTATGTGGAAAAGACCAGTGAGCATGGAATTCTTGCAGTATATTATACCAATCCCAAATTCTTTTTCTGAATGAAGGGCAAGTTCAAATACCTGAAACTGAATATCTGGTTCAGCCTTTGTCCCTTGTCCTGGGTTGCAGTGTATTCTATTACCATCCTCATGAGCTGTTGAAACCAGGTGGGGCAGTGTTTCCCTGCCTCCTCCCTCTGGACTATCTTCTGCTAATGAGTCCATCAAAGCTTGGCCTCATCACTCATCATCCCATTGTGAGATGCTCCACCCAGAGGGAAGAACCAAGCATTCCATCCTGGATATAATCTGAGATTCCAAACACCACAGACACCTTTCCACTGGATTCCCAGAGGACAGGAGCTACATAACCACCACTGGACCTTCTGAGGAAGAGCAGCCCCTTCTACGGGATCACTGCTTCGACAGAACCACATCCACCACTTCAGGAGGACTGCAGCCACCATCTTATGGGACTGCTACTGCCACCCTGACTGACAGGGGTTCAGGTTGTATCCTGACTCTGTCAGTTTGAACCAGTGGTTTCTGCCTTGATTTTAATTTCCCTATTAAATTGTTATTCTGACTTGGTGCCTCCCACTGGTTTGTTTTCAAACTAGTACATCTCCAGATTCTCTTTATAGCATAGACATATTCATTTACCTGTTTAAGAAATCATGATTTTCAATTTTCTTGAAGAGAATTGATTCCAAGACTTCACAAGACCGATGGCCCAGGTGATCACCAGCAACAGGATCTCTCTAAGAGAAACTAACTCTGCCGCTCACAGACATGGCAATAAATGAAAATATTAGATTATTAAACAGTAAATTTATATGAATAACAACATTCCTCATAAATACGCACAAAAACTCATAAGAATATATACTTTACATCTGAGATTCAATGTCTTGAGTCTCATTCCATACATTTTGCCATGTAACATCACATGTACTCATTTTGTTATATTGAATGCCTTTTCCTAAAAATATTTGCAGTGCTATTGATAAGCCTTTTCAGAAGAACAAGATAACTTTTAATATTTTCAATTTTCTCAGCTTGAAAATTATCCTTTCAATTCATCATTTGGACTATATATTTTCAATGGCAATACCCCAGGGGTACCAAAATGTACAAATATTTTTGGTTTTGCCTATATTTTCCACCTAAATGGTCATTTGCTTACACAGGTCAGGTAAGTAGGCAAACCTTATCTGTCTACTTCACCTTTGGTAAAATAGTTCCTTCTGTTAAGGTATTAGCTGTCTTTGTGTTTATAGCTGGGCCCTGAATGTTTGATACCTACCTTAGAAGCTTCCTTAGGAACTTGGTCCTTACAACCATCACTTCTGGAAAACAAACAAAAATGTGTCAGATATAATTGTCTCTGTATTTGTTAAATTATATAATCATTGCATCTCTCTGTTCCTGGTGTTACTATCCACAAAGGCATTTAAGTCTTCAGAGCTAAAGTTTTCTCATTTATGGTACTTCTTTTATATAAGAAAAATTTGGTCACTCTTGTGTTTCTATTCAATACTATTAATTGTATATTGTTTTCCAAATGTAAATAATATTAAAATTTTTACAAGTCAGTGTTAGATGGTGATGAATTTACTTAGAAACATCTTTTCTCTATGTGATATTTTACAGGGGAAAAAGATACTGTTGGGCACAATTTTATGTGTCTGAATCTGGCCTGCAGAACTGGGCATATTTCTCTATTGCATGGTGGCCAAAACAGTGAGAGAAAATATTCCTCTGAAGCCAAATGGACAGGAAATATTGCTGCAGAGGAGCATGAACTGGAGCCAATATAGAGTTGTTAATCCTCAGAGAAGCCTCTGAATAACAAACAGATACATAATTCTCTCTGAAAATCACACAGAAAAAAACGGACACTTTGAACTTATGGTGTTGAAACCTGTGCATTCAATAGCTGAGCTACACAATGCACTCAGTAAAATAA
Source organism: Corvus kubaryi (assembly GCF_017639235.1). NCBI lineage: Eukaryota > Metazoa > Chordata > Aves > Passeriformes > Corvidae > Corvus > Corvus kubaryi. The sequence goes on along the minus strand of NW_024582056.1, from coordinate 1,171,709 downwards.
ATAATAAATGAACAAATAAGTGTTTGGATGGTTTGGTTAGCTGACTAAGGAGCTGCCATCCTTGGCTAATGAATCCAGACCATTTAATACTTCCAAACAGAAGAGTTTGAAACTGAAATTAAAGAGAGACGAGTCCAAAGCCTAAGTCATCCTGGCAGCAGCATGATCACTGACAAGTTTTTCTCAACAGAAAGTCACCACTTTTGCATGTTACTCTTAAATATTTTGAAAAATCATGTCCATATACAGATGTGTCCGGATTAGGAGAGTTTTCTCATTTTCTGTTATGTGTCACTCTTTGGGAAGGAGAAGAACATACGTGATCTTTTCCTTGACCAAAGTATGACACTATCAGAAGCAATTACTTTGTCACTGTATTTTAAAAGGCATACCTTTTTTTCTTTATGAATCATTTGACCCAGAGGTCAGTTATTCATTGTTGTCCTACTTAAATCTGTATTTTCCATTCTTACTCAAATAATTTTATTTGGTTGTCTTTCAACAACCTTACATTCTTACAACTGGCCTTACACTTTGCTTCAGTGACATGTACACATCAGGAGCTGAGCTCTGTGGGCTAAAATACCTTCTCTTACCAAAACTAGGAGAAATTATTATGTTCAGGAATGTATACACATATGTTAACATGTTTCTTTTTAAGAAAGTGCATATATATGACAGTAGATTATAGATATAATTTGACTTCACATATGTAAAAGAAAATGGCAGGCTAATTTTTAAGTATATTTCCACACACCCTGTCTTTCAACCTGAAGGAGAGAAACGTGTTAAGTTTCACATTGACACAAGTATTTCAAACATGGAATATTATTTGACTAGATAAAATCTGTTGGATTTCAAGTCTTTCTGCAAGCTCCAGAGAATGAAAGAATCTGTGGTGTCTTGACCTTGGCTGGCTGCCCGATGCACACCCAGCTGCTCTCTCACTCCCTTTCCTCAACAGGACAGGGGGAGAAAATAAGATGGAAAAGCTGGTGGGTCAAGATGACGATGGGGCAGTCACTTAGCAAGTTACTGTCATGGACAAAACAGATTCAATCTGGGGAACATTAACTCATTGACAATTTATGGTTTGATGGTGAGAAACAGACAAAAACTAAAAAAGAGACAAGAACTAAAGCCTGCCCTTCCCCAGGTTAGTTTCCCTCATCTCTGACTCCTCTACCTCCTCTTTCCCAAGTAGCCCAGAGGGATTGAGGAATGAGGGGCTGCAGTCAACCTAATAGCTTCTCTCTTCTGCTCCTTCCTCCACACAATTTTCTCCCACTCCAGTGTGAGACCTTCCCATGTGCTGTAGTCCTTCATGGTCCAGGACGGGCTCTTCGTGGCCTGCAGTTCCTTCAAGCAATATCCATGTGCTGTGGAGCAGCTATGCAAATGTAAAAAAACCTAAAAACAATACACTCCCAACAAAATAAAGAAACAAAAAAAAAAAAAGGAGGAAAAATGGAAAGCAAGTGACTCAGGTATGGGGAAAGAAGCAAAACAAAGTATTTTCATTTAAAATGAGCAAAGAGCATTAAGTGATGGATTTGCTTGCCTCACTGTTTTTTATATTAAAAAAATCACTTAAGTATCCTCCAAAGTTATTTCTCTAATAGCTCAGTACAAATTAGCAAGTATAATTTTCATTATTTTCCCTATAATCTTCTATTAACTGGCTACATGGTAATTTTTCTAGTAAATATCCACATATTTCTTCTCCCTTTCATAATGTACTCTACACTTATTTTAGTAGAAATATGTTATAACGGTTTAAACTCTTTTTTTTATCATTTCTCAATAACATAGGATAACTAGTAGGTAATGTTGCATACAGTGACCAAAAATGTGTAAAAAATGGAAACTTCAAATTCTGTTATTACCTTTGACTACAACAATGATCTCTCAGTTTATGTAATTAATACAAAGTATTGTGTAACTTCCTCATTGTCATTTTCAGTCTATTTAGAAAGAACAGAATGATCTCTAAATACCTCCGGGCAGATATCTAGAAAGAATTATGAAATTATGAAATTTATCTTAAAATTAAAATTACGTAAGTCTAGGAAAGGCTCCAGATATAAAAAACACCTCTCTTCTACAGGATGTACATAAAAATTGTGCTTGCACCCTCTGTTTGACTTTATAAACTTGAGCTAGCAGGGGAAATCAGGGAAATGTCTTTGCTTTTTTGCTTTTCTCAATGTTTTTTTTAAATCATCAGATACACTTTAGGAATGTCCATGCATTGACAGCAAAAGGAAAATTTAGCATGTGCACTTAAAAGGAATTTAGGTATGGATTTGCTAGGAACCTAACTGCTCAAGCCTGTCAAAATCACTGCTCATGAGCAAGTAGTAAACAACAGCAAGGAAACACTGCCAAGGTTGGACTTCAGCTGCAGACGAGCTTTGAGAATCCAACTTTAAAATATCTTACATGCCAAAATCCCATTTAACTTTCTCCTTAAGTATGTATGTTTCCACATGAGACTGGAAGGAAAGTCGAGACACCAGTCCAGGAGATTCTCTCATCCCGACACCATTTCAGCATCTTCCCCGTTAAAGTCAAGCGTGTGCGCAATCTTTAAAACAGAGACAAAAACATCAAATTGTTTCTCTTTCTTAGCAGAGGGCTATGAAGCATTAAACCATTTTGTGTAAGGAGAACCTATCTTCCCTGGAAATTGCTGCCATCTGGGAGCCATTATGCAAAAATGGAGGGCAGGAAAAAATGTTTCTTTGAGCCAAACCTGGACACCAAAGTATGTACTAAATGGAGTGAGCCGTGATACTCACAGTGGAGCTTGCATATTTGCCTTCTCATCAGTTGAATACTTAGCAGCTCATTTCTGGGATTAGTTTATTTAAAAAAAAAAAAAAAAAGAGAAACACTGCATTCAAATGCAGAAATAAGGCCTCTGACAAACTACAACTGCAATTCCAAAGCAGAGTTGAGAACCTTGGAATAGGCAGCTCTGAGCAGTCTGAATAAGTTTTGAGCCTGTCCTTCAGATACATAATCCAAGGTATACATAATCCATAGCACACAGGAAATCAACTGTAGACTAACATGATGTCATACAAACAGGTAGTAAAAAGATAGGTCTTGCAGTCAAATATGAAATATCTGAGTAAGCCTCACTCCTGCCAGAAAGGGTTTGCCATGCATATTCTTTTGAAGGAATAGACTACCTTATTCTAGTAGAAAGCTATGAATCACTTGCTGTTAAGAAAAACAATAAAGAAAGAGAAGAAACAGATCTGTCCTTTCCCCGTGTTTATAGAATCAATCATAAAAACACCATAGGTTGGAAAGGACCTTGATAGATCACCCAGTCCAACATTCTTTGGGAAAGGAAGCCTAGATAAGATTATCTAACACCCTGTTCAATCACGTCTTGGAAACTTCCCTGTGATGGGGACTGCCACGACCAGTGGTTCTAGTAAATGAGTGTTTTCATTGTAAAAAATACCTTTTTTTATGTTCAGATGAAGCTTTTCCCAGTGCAGCTCTTACCCACTGCTATTTGTCTTCTTCACATGGTCCGCTGTGAACAGAGAGCCTTTGTCATCTTTGTAGCCATCCTTAAACTAGTGGAGTACTGGGACAAGCTCCCCACTGAGCCCTCTCTTCTTCAGGCAGAAAAGACTTAATTCCTTCAGTCTTTCCTCATAGCACATGTTGTACAGACCTTTGATCATCTTCATGGCCCTCCTTTGGACCCTCTCCTGTCTGTCTGCATCTTTTCTCACTTGTGGGGACCAAAACTGGACCCAGTACTCCAGGTGCAGGCTCACAAGTGCTGTATAGAACTAGTTTACATAGCAGACATCACTATAAGCACATTTCTAGCCCTTTGAGTCCCTGTGTTGATGTGAACCTGAAGTTGCACCATTCTTGTTCACTCTGATTAGGAATTTGGTGCTTTTGTATTATTTTGTATTCCTTCACTGTAATAATTAGATTTCGGATCCAACTGGGATTATCACATTGCACCTCTGTACTTTAAAGGTGCAATATTGGAAAATTACCAGATCATAAGAAAAGATGAGACTTACAATAAGTTCTATTAGCAATTATATTAACTTTGGTGGTGCTCTGGAAATTAAGAAACTTTTCTTGATGCAGAACTGCATGTCTTGGATTCCTTAAGACACTGTTATTTTTTCATTGTGAGAAGCTCAGCCGCCCAAGCTGCATTTTAGTAATTCTGCTTGGTTTTTTTCATAGTTATATTGTCTTTTAAAATACCCACAGGGCAGCCATAATGCCACTGTCAAGTTAATCTAAAGGGGTCTCCATTCATCACTATCAGCAACTGAATTGCTGTAGAATAGAGAATACATTTTTGTCCCCTACTAAAATTGAATTCACCTAGCTCTATTTCACAATTAGCTAATACCACATGCTCCAGTGAATAACTGTGTGTTTGTTTATCTGCACAAAGATGTGCAGAATTGCACACACACAGGTTAGTTTATGATAATCTCTCTTTTTCTGACATCTGCCATAATGATCCTGGATCCCCAACAGCTACTGAAGTTTGTTTCAGTTCGGGTAGTGCTCAGTTTATTGAAGACACAAACACAGTCTGAACTTTACGTGCCTCTGGAGTCTGCAAAAGGCAGCTGCAGCTTTCTCAAGATGTTCAGTACTTCCTGGTATGGGGCCTGATTCCCTCCCGAGAGCTGCACATGAATAAGAACTCAACCTCTGTAAACAACGGTTTCTTCCGCAAAAAAAGAAAAAACAGGATCAGCCTTAGGGATGCAGTGGTCTTGAACACAAAGATACTCCTGCAGAAAATGCAATCCAACAACAGAGATCAGGACAATGCCTTCAACTTTCTCCACTCCCTGCACCTTCATATCTCATTGTGATTATATAGAACTCTTCACAGTTTTGAAACCTGTATGCTTTCTGCAGAGACCTCCTATCACACATTTCTAAAATCAAGGAAACAGGAGTGTGGTTTTGAGGGTACATTGTTATAAGAGCCTTTGTACTTTTCTGTTGAATATCCAATTGATCTACACACTGCAAAGTTATCCTGGCTGATGAGTGAAGTGTTGAGGAGTCAGCCCTAATTCATCTCTCTTGACTTACGCAGATAACCTGAGCCCAGACCTTTACCTTCCTCACTCCTGTCTTGACAGACTTCACTGATGTGCTTGAATGAGGGGCTTGGCCTGCCTAGGCTCTCTCTGTAGTTAAAAGGAAGCGTAACTTCAATTTTCTGAATCTTTCAGTCTTATTGAGTTGGAAAATAGGAGATTAAGCTACCTAAATTTCATTTTATTTTCCTCAGGTAAGTGCTTTAAGTAAAGAGGATTAAATGAAATCTTTGGAGCAAAGCAGTGATGGAGATCCTCACTGTTCAGTGTTCAGTGCCAGTTGACAGCCTCTGTTTTGTAGAATAAAATGCTTTTGCAGCTTTCTTCAGACTTCTCATGCTCTTAACAATGCCCTTCCTAAAGCAAACTCAGCTCCCAAGACTGAGCAACCAGGTTGGCCAAGCCCTTACGAGAAGCCAGACCTCTGTCAGGCTGTCCTTGCCAGTCCTGCACCCTCAATAGCCCTTCTTGATATCTTCTTATATCCTGTGGGCAAGCCTAATGGTTGTTTCGGACATTGAGGGTAGCAGGGATGTATTCTGAAGGGATGCCATTACACAAATAATTTAGCTTGGGTCTTTACTTCTGGGCAATTTTCCAGATACTAAACCATTTGAGTTGAAAGTTCTGCTACAACTAGGACAGTGAAATGGTGGGTAGTGAAAAAGGCAGGTACCTAAATGTGTTGTGAAATGTAACTGTAGCCAGTAGACAGCATGGAGGCAGAAACTCATCATGGAGATGTAGCTTCATTCGGGCATTCCTCATCCTTATGATTTTTGTAAAACAATGAAAAGTGTCTAATCTTCACATGTAACATTTCTTTAAGTGTACATTTTATTTTTCTTTTTTTTTTTTTCTTGAAATAGTTTATATAAGTTTCTAGACATTAATTGAATTTGAGTCAACAGCATTATGTTTACATGGGAATCACAGAATCATAGTAAATAAAGTCCCAAGGGGTCATCTAATACATCTCATTGCTCAAAGGCAAGATCAGCTATGACTAAACTATTCTTGACAGACTTTTGTCTCACCAGTTCTTGAAAACTTCCAGTGGCAGAAGTTTGCACGTTCTCCCTTGGCAGTGTACATTAGTGCTCTGCTATGCCTGTAGTTGAAAAGATTTCTCCCAATTGCCAACCCAAATCTTTCTTTCTGTCATTTAAGCCCCTTGCTTCCTGTCCTATCTGCAAGGAATAAATAGAAAGCTTATTCCAATCAAAATTTTCTCAGTTCTGGAAATTATAGTTTTACTCTGTCTGAATATTCTCCAGACTTATAAACAGCATGCCTGTTAACATCTTCGGCTGCAATGCCTTCCTCTTCTTCTCCACACATCATCAGCTACCTTTTCCCAGAAAACCTAATCAGATTGGCTAATATAATTTCTTCTTGACAAATCCATGCTGGCTAATACCTCTTCTCTTATTATTTAGAGTCTTAAAACCAGATGTTTGGTTGTTTTATTGTTGGTAGTTTTTTTAATACAATTATTTTTATATCTATCTGTATATATCCAATCTATATTTATCTATATCTTTATGTTCCTAGGAATTCTGAAAGTCTGATCCATAATTTCCTGTCTGTGCTTCCTCCTGCCTCTCCTTTTACAGAGCAGTACTCTTTGTTTTTTCTGACTCTCCTGAAAATGTACCTGTTCTCCAAATGTTCTCATAGATAAGCACAATATTTTTTGAGCATGTTTCAGATACTCCTTACTCTACATTTTTTTTTGTTCAATTTAGTTTCAACAAAACTTCTACAGGGAGTCTCTAAGCAGTTCTTCTGTATTGAACTGAATTCTTATCCTGCTGTGAATGAGGCTAGTCAGCCATCTGATCACAGCTAATGTTTTTCTAGTGAAACTTAGCAACAAAACCTCTCATAACTCAGATCTTCCATCATTCATACTTTCATCCCTCAATAATGTTAATTCTCCTGAAAAGCAAGTAATCTCTTCCTTCTAATGAGGTGTTAACTATCTCATCTTGGAATGAATATTTTCCTCATTGTGCATAGAAATCTCTGTGCTGATTTTTAAGACATATGACTTTAATAAGCTGATACCAAAAATCTGAGCTGCCTCTTATGCTTGCAGACTGCCAAATGTTCCAAATGTCCCCAGACAATATACCCAGCTTTCTTCTGACAGCTTGTATAATATATGAAATATTAGCCATGGAAAGCACCATGTGACATCAAAAGTTAGTTTGCAGTATGGAATTAAAACTCAAGTTTAAAAAGTGGTATTTGAACATTGTGTTCATTTCAATGTTTGTATGAGCAGCCACCTCTATTTTCCGGTGTACCTGGAGCTCTGAAAGGCTCCCTGCTCTCTTGCAGTGGAATACCATGAAAAATAATCAGCTGGTGTTTCAGTCAACTCACATGCTCAGGGACAGTGCCTGAGAAGATGATGGATCATGGGAATCAATCTGACTAGAGGACCAGAGTTGTCTTCCTTTTCCAAGATGAGTAATGGACTCAAACCTCTGCTGACACAAAGCCCGGGAAACAAAGCAGCAAACTGTCTGTGAGAATGAGAGAAACATGGCCTTTCTTCTGACCAAAATATTAAGTTCACCTTTTTTAACCACACATTTTTGTTCTTTCTTAAAGTGCTGTCTGGTCTCTATTGGATCCAGAGCCAGAGAAAACAGGCATAGGGATTATTGAAGACCATTTTGTAATACTAATTTTACCTTTCTATTTGTGTTTCTTCCTGATCTCACCAGAAAGATACATTATATTAATCCAATTATTTATTCTGTCTAGTTCTTAAAAGGGGCTTAAGTCAGAGGACAGAAAGGAAAAATTTTCAGTCATTTTTTGTTTATCCATACTGCTTTGTTTGCCCAAGCCTCGTCTTAAAGGTTGTCTTTAATTCCTTCTTAAAAAATGCAAGCATGCTTGTAAAGCCTGATTTACAATGAAATTTTCAAACAAAAGTTCAGGAGGATGAGGTCCCATTTAGGAGGGAAATTTCATCAGAGCAATATTCTCAGATATTAATTTTATGGCTTATTGAAAAACACTTCTTTGAAATCTGACAGTGTTTATGCAAAATTGCTTTCCCCAGTGGATGGGTCATATCTTAAATATTTAACTTCGGTCTACTTTGTATTAATGTAGGATAAACATAGTGTGTGGTACAAGTCTTGATTTTATTTTATTTTTTCTGTGTTCAAAGACCTGAAGAATTCACTAAAGATTTATTTTCTGGGAGTAAAGACCTGCTTTTCATCATCTGGTTACTCAGGTCCCATAAAAAAGTTCAGTGCGTGACGGAATCTCAACTCCTAATCTTTGTTGGCAAGGTCACATCCAAATAACATAAACTACAGTTCTTTGGTGTTTCTCAATGAAAAATTAAGTGGTCTATATTAATTATAAATAAACTAGCATGCCAAGACTTCAATGATACTGAAAACTTGCTGCAGCAAGAAAGATTTCAGAGGGAAAGAGGGACTTTCAAAATTCACTGCCAGGGTTCAGCACTCCAGAATAGATTGGAGTGATTCCATGGATATACAGAAAAGGCAAGATTTGTAAGATTATTTTTCCAAAACCAATTAAACACTGAGTTTGAAATTTGCTGACAAGTGCTGAAGTTTGATGGTCTCCATTTTTTTTGGTGCATTTTAAAAGATTTAAGTAACAGCTTATTCAGTCCTATCTGTCCTCAGCCAGTCAATCAAATTTCAATTGGTAGCCAAGCTGTGAAGCAGGAACTGGATATTGTGTGGTATCAGCAAAATCAAGATGGGATTGACTGTATTATAAGGATATGGAGAAATAAGGACCTTGGACTTGGGGAATAAAGGAGTTAAAAGAGGAAGTAGATGTGAACTTAAACACTGAGGAATAGGAAAGGGTGTAGGATGGCATAGAATCAGTCATGTGATGAAAGGGAGACCTGAAGGAGTGAGAAATAGAAAATATAGAAAATAATAGCTGATGAGAAAAAAAGTAGAAGGAGAAACAGAGAAAGTTCTGGTACAATTTTGGAAAAAAGGACATAGCAGAGTCATGTAAACTGTAGTAATTCTGGTAAATATGGAGAAGTTATAGTTGCCTGGCACACATTTTATGAGGTAAATTAACAATTAAATTCTTAGAAGGTATCTGTTAATACTGCTTTTTCCTCAAGATATTTCAAGTTTTAAGAAGTAATCAAGTATTTTTTTTTTTATCGACTGCATTATCCATCATGAAAGTGTAGTGTTTGTAAAGTTCATGGAAAATGTAATTTCAAATATGTGCAGTTCTAGATTTAAATTAAAAGCAGAATTCTAATTCAGTTTCTGAGTTATCAAGTTCAAAGGCCACCCACAAAAGGTCCTGAAGACTGAGAAAATGAAGACCATTTAAACAACTGGTAGCATGAAACTGGCATGGGGAGAAAGGTCACGCTGCTGGCTCATGATGTATGTTTGGGCGCATTGTTATAAATAGTTTATGAGCTAGCAGTCAAATTAAAACCAACAAGAATGTATGAAGTATAATGCTTGTTTTCTGATATGAACCTAGGAGAATACTGCTCACTGGATATGCAAAATCTATCTTAATTAATCAGCACTACTTCTCATTTCATGTTAATAATCACGAGGCATCAATAGATTTGACTGTCATTTTACATACCTATGATATTTACCCAAATATTTTCAGCTGCCCTCTTACAGACTTGAGTCTTGATTTTATTTGGAGCTGTACAAAGTTCAATGCCTGCAACAAAGCATTTCCAATTTAATTGGAAGATAAAGGGATAAAGAAAGATAAAGTGATCACACTGTATATTTGGGGCAGGAGCTGAAATAAGCCCAGTATCCTGATTTCACAATTGTAAACTAATGCTGCCTGTGCTCTCTTGCATAAATCTTTGCATTGGATACATTCTTTATTCTTTCAACTGTTCAGTGGAAAATCCTGTCCTCCTGCACCGGTGATGCTCTAAAGGTTTTCTTCTTTCTCTGAGAGATGTTTCCTAGGTGTCAGGAAAGGAAATTGAAGCAGCAAAAATGTTTTTGCACACATCATTGCTGCTCAGTCATTTTAGCTCCTGACCTCACCCTACTCAATTAAGAAATCCTTGGAGCCTCAAGATAGCATCTGACTTGCGAAGTACTGGGTGCTTTCTGCTTCATTTGCTGTTCATAGTGCCTTAACAGGAAAGCATGCTTCACAAATTAAGAAGCCTGTGGAGACTGTTCTTGTGTGTCTACACGCTCACACACGCTCACATATCCATGTATGTGTACGTATATACACATATGTTATGGCTGAATTCAGTCTGGGTCCCTGCAGTTTGATGAAGACACAAAGTTTATCAAATAGTTTATGTTATTTATTAGAACTGAGGGTAGAAGCACATTAAATTCTGTGTCTATGCACTTACATGTAAAAACATGTTTTAGTGCACAGAGATATATCTGAATGAGTAATGTATTTTCATATGTACATGGGTGTGTGTCTAAATGCATGTATGCACTCCCTATACATAGCTGATGGTGTTTGGGTCCAGCAGACACTTTAAGCTTTGAAAGAAAGGGACTGAGCACAGAAATAACTTAGATGTAAAACTCACTTGGGTAGGGAAGAAGGATTTTAATTTGTTTTTTTAGTAGCAAAAAATGGGGTCTGTTAAATGAATGCAGTTATGCTGCGAATAAGGGAACAGTGAGTTGAATATAATTCCAAGCCACATAGCAGACAACGTGCATCCCACAGAGAAAAGTGGTAACATTGAAGGGCTACAGCATTTTTATCCTACCTAGCAATTATCTGGTTTTGGGCTTCATGTCATTAATTTCTCTTTCCACATCTCACCCCTAGTCTCAGACAACGGATAAGAACTCAAAGCAAATTCTCTCTGCTTTGACCACGTAATTTTCTTCACAAGCATTATACAGGATAAAGGATAAATAGAATTAATCAGAGATAATATCAGAACACTGGAAACAGAAACACCATTTTCATGTCAGGTTTTTTTCCTCAGTGTGGCAGCAACTTGGCAGAATACAGTGAGGGCAGGAGGCAAGGAAGGGACTTGTGCCCCCATGTTTGCGGCATGTTGGCCTCTTGCTGGATAGGTGAGCTGCCAAAGGTTGATCACACAGAGCAGAAGTGCAAATGACTGCGCAGTTGCAACCCTACTGCACTAATGAGAACCCAAACACCACCTCGCCTGGAAACCTGCAATTATTGCTGCTGGATCAAGCCCCAAAATTACTGCTGACACAATATACTTTAAATTACATGTTTATGTTCCAGGAAATGGCTCCTCTGGAGAAAACACTGAACTGACCTTCAGACCATAAACCCATGTCCTCTTGCCCTGAGTAGTGATGGAATTGATCCCCAGAAGCCTTTTTAATCTTCCTGTTCATCTCACATTTTAGTCTTTCTCCTTTTGAGAGCTATGGGATAACAAACAGTAGTTGGAGAAGATTGGAGGTGAGACTGCTGGTAAATAACTCTGATTTTTAAGAAATTAGTTTTTAAGAAAAAAAGAAAAACTCCTGTGAGAAGGGACAGCTCACCTTTCTGTTTTTCTCCTCTACTGAAGGAAAACCATAGCAGTCTCAGCCTTGGACATCCTAAGACAATAAGAATCATATCAGCTCTGTTGCACGCAGTGCTGCTTCACCAGTAGAATCAGTTTTTCCTGAGCCCTGGAGTAGACAAATCCCTTCCTTGTCCTTTCGTTAATTTTCTTCATGCCTGACATGAGATTATTCTCTTATGCTTCTTCTTCCTTTATATCTCATTGTCCTGTCAAATCAACATGACAGGTGCAATATTTAACTTAAGTCACCAGTATCAATTTTGTTTATTGTGCCTAATGTTAAAGTGCTTATTTGTAGTTTTTTTCCAGGCTCAAGTTTCCATTCCTAGGGGTGGGTTAGGAAAAAAATAAGTTGCTTATTCTTTTTCTTTATGAAGAATTTGAAATCTACTTGACTCTTAAGGGAAGCATACCTTCACATAAATATAGCACTTTTCTTCTTCTAACCTCCTAATACTTTTGGAATTATGAATTAATTTTGTCTCTCACACTGATTTTGAGCAGTAAAATCAAGAAAAGAAAGATGAGATTCTTGAATTTAGAGAACATATTTGTGGTAAAACTAGAAAAAAAAAAAAAACAAAAAAACACCAGACATATTAAAGCTTCTTTTGTTATCCCAGTTGCTAAATCCATACCAGTATTCACTGGGAGCAAAAGTTGGTTAAATCTGAAAAATGTAAGCAGCAGTGATATACATGGAATCACCATAAGAATGGCATGCATAGTTAGCGTGGAGTACTGTCCTAGCTAATTAGGCTTCCCTCTCATTTGGGCTAACTAGCTTGCACACTAAATTGATGTCCCTAAGGTATTTTCAGCCAACTTTCCAAGCCAATTTGGAGAATTCTGCACCATGATATGTTGCACAACTTAAGTACTGCTTGCAACACCAAGGTATATAGCCAGATACCACCTCCTTGCCCTTTTACTTTGGACACCAACATATAGCCCTTTTTGGGGTTTTTGAAAACCTGTACTTGGAAATGCTGCAGAAAATCAATGGAACCGCCTGTTTGCCTGTCTCTATGGACAGAGCCTTACACAAGGTGTGCTACTAAAATGTAAATAATAAATAAGATTCTTTCCCTGTGGACTCAGTTGTATGATCTACTAATGTAGAAGTGGTTTAAGGATGCCTTTGTTGTGTATGTTGCTTAAAAATTAAGAAAGGTATGTGACATACATATAAAGACTAATGTCATGGGTTAGCAAGCATAGTCTCGGAAGTGATGTTCTTGCAAAGGGGTGCTTACGACTTCCTCTGTGAACTGACAGAACCTATCAGCTGGCCAGTTTGAATATGGACAATTCTCTAAGCCACTTAAAGTTGTGACCGCCTCTGTGATCCACACTTCAGAATAGGAAACTCCGAGGCAGAGCCTCTCTGTCTCATTTCCGGTGCTGGCACAGGTGGCTGTGGGCCCTGTGTGGGGGCCAGCAGGCCCGGCCAAGGCCCTGCTCGGGCCAGGCTGGGCCAGGCCACGGCCATCCTGGAGCCATGGACCTGTTCCACCTGTGGAACCCCCCCACAGCCCTGCGCTGGGCAGCCGGAGCGGCTCGGCTCTCCCCCCCCACCCCCACTTCGATAAGCCACCTTCCAGCTGCAAGGCCGAGGTGAGATTAACCCTTTTCGTGCTGCGAAGAGCTGAAAACCTGAGGGAAGAGAAAGAGGAGATGCTTCAAGCTGAAATTCTGTTGTGAAGCTATGATATATCAGAGTACCTGTTGTAATTTTATGAAGACATGGGGGGTGGAGCGTTCAACTTGTACTTGTAAGCAAAAGCACCTGCGCTGAGATAGGCAGATGCTGACACAGCTGTAATTTCATGAGAAGTTTGAACAGGGAGAGATGGAAGCGATGAGGACTTTTACTCCACACGGGAAAGGAGAAAACCTCAGTGCCTAGAGATGCTCCCAGAGACAGTCCTAAAGATGAAGCTAAAGAAGACCCTTTGCTCCTAGGGAAGGAGAAGGGCCTCTGTTCTTAGAGATTAAATGCTCCCAGAGATGGGTGAAGAGAACTTTTGTTTCTGAATGGCTCAACCTTAAAATTGTACCCCAAAAAACTTTCAAGAGTGGACCCTTGAAAGCAGTTGCGGAAAAAGCTGCAAGTCGGGGGAAGGGACTCACATGCGAGCAGACAACCAACCCGGGAGGCTGTCTCATTGTGATAATGTGTTCATAGTATGGGCAAGAGAGACTCCTCTTCCTAAATGGACTGAACAAGGTTATTATAGAAGTGGTAAACAGACTGAACATCTTAAGGGTTGTCTTTTTACATTGTCACTTGGAGAAGGGAGAAAGGTGGGGGAGGAGAAGTGTTCTGAAGGTGTGGATGATTTTTTTTTTCTTCTTTTAGGTCTGTTAATAAACGTCTTTATATTCTTTCAAGTTTGGTGCCTGCTTTGCGTTTCTCCTAATTCTTATCTCACAGAAGATAAACAGTAATGAGTATTTTGGACCAAACCACTACAGCTGTCTTGAAAGGCAAAATTGCAGTTCAAATTTAATCTTAGCCAATACTGGAAGTTTTTGGTTTGGACCTGAATTTAGCTTTGTCATCAAGTTAACAAGTATCTTTAAATGCTCAAAGGAAGAGTTGTATCAGAAAAGAGAAAAAAAAAGGCTAGAATAAGTACACAAAAGTGGATATCAATAAAAGTATGTCTGTATGTGTGTATATGAACATACATACATTTATACGTGTGTATATAAACTGTAGGTAGTATCAGTAAAACTGAACTACAAATTGCAATCTTGGCCTCTGTGACCCCTGATAGGGACATTCTGTCCAGCTGAATGAACGCTGCAGCAAAAAAAGCAGTCTTACAGCTCTCCAATCACTTCCCTAACACCTGCTTACCTACAGCCCTAAGGGAAGTGAAATCTTTACAGACTGTCTATATGAGTAAAAAGAAGGTGACTGGTTCAGTTGTGCTTTGATTATTTTGTAGAAGATGTTTCTTGGAGTAGTTGACAAAATTTCGGAAGGGTAAATGAGAAGATTCATTTAGACCAAGAAAAATTTCTTTAAAGAAGACAAAAATTAAATTCCCCTACCACAAAAAGAAAATATAGGCACCAAAAAATGTTTAAAAAATGCAGAAGCAGAAACACATTCAAAAGGACTTTCTTCTAAAAAATTACTTTTGAAAGTTTCTTGCTGCTCTGATAAGTATTTTTATCTTTTATCTATAGTATTTTTATCTCTTTTCCTGGTACCAGTTGTTAAGGTTTATCAAAGAAAAAAGCAGACTGCTCTTGACATCAGAAGGGGTGAAGTCCAACTCTAAATTGTTGCCTAAATTTCAGTGAAATCTTTGGCAGAGGGAACTGTATTCAATTCATAGTACATAATCTATACAGAATAAGTTAACTTGCAAAAGTATTCAGGGGGTCCTTTTGAATTCCTGTTTCCTGCTAGTGTTCTTTAAAATGCCAGGTAATGTTGTGGAAACCAATACCACTGTTTCACTGAAGCTCTAAGCAATGTTTTATTTCTCGTCTTTCAGTTTTAATGAGGGCGTGCTGCTTGCTGCTAATAGAGCTGAGCAAACAATCTATGTACATTTTATTCAATTACTTTAGCTCTTTTTCTTCTTATGGTAATTACCTATGAGCGGACAATGATTGCTACCATTTGTTTGTTCCTCCCAACTACTTGCTGATTATTCTGCACAAGCAACTTGTAGCCTGTGTTATTGCAAACTGACTGCTTGCAAGTGCTCCTTTGGGTATTGGTGTTTGGTTGCCTAAAGCCAAGCGCTTGCTTCTTTTCCGTGATTGGATGATCTACTTTGTCACAAAACACACTCTATTTAATAAATTTATAGCTTCATTCTGCAATATGCTCTCTAGACCTACAATGTGGAGCTACATCATGGTGATGGGAACCTACATATTAAATACAATCTGTCTCATGGAAAAACAAATCCTGATAAATATAGTTATTCCAAAGTTGATATACCACTCTCTGTGCAGGCATTTACTTAATTTTGTTGTTGGCATTAACAATCAGAAGTGTTTCTTTCACCCAGGTTCCTGTCAAGACAATTTCAATTGTCATTAGGGACTGCAAATTAATTCTTAATAAGACATTTAGCATTTGTCATTGTTTCTTTACTGGATTGTAACCTTTTTTTTAGTCCCTGGGTTCACTTTACATGGTAAGTGCAATGGACAAACAACTGTGATTTGCATCAAAGCAAATACATTTCTGAAAGTCTTTTCAGGGCTGCTATCATAGTAAATCTCGTCCCAGCCTTCTACTTATGGTAAACAATTTAATTTTTTAATATCTATATGATTAACAATTGTGCAGGGCCTTTTGTGAAACAACATTCTGAACCAGAGAAAGCTAATCTATCCCAAAATCACTAACTCATTTTTAAATTACTTTGAGACTGGGTCATATCTGAAATAAATTTAAGGCAATCTGCAAGATTTGGATCCTTAGGAGAGCATCTTATGCAGTCTGGCAGAACTGCGTATCAGTTGCCACTGTTAAGGTCACTTCTTTAGAGTCAGCACCATTTGAAACAAGTGGCTGTTGATCTTTTCTGGTAATACAGCATATAATTCCACATAGATGTTTAATCTAATCTACCATGAAATCACAGCAGTAATTAAGCCATAGACTTGAATCTTTTTCTCAGAGTTCATTTTTGCTGGTCAAATCTGGCTATTGGCTGGATAAATTTATTTCAGTTCACCTCAGTTTCTTGTGTTTCTCATTATTTCATTAGCCTCCTACCTAGGATTAAGGTTCCTATTTTGCTTCACAGCAGATTAAGAGGTCTGTCCTTTTAGTAATGGACTGTGCTGACTGTCAGAAGATAAGGGAGGGAACAAGGGGAGTTTCTGATGAGTGGTTTGTGGGGCTGGGATTCATGCAACAGAAGCAAAGCTAACAAGATACAGAAATTACAAAATTAACAGACAGACAATGATGCAAGACCACGGTAACCCAAAATTCTTTTACAAGAGTCTGTCAGCTAAGCAAGACCATTTGAAACAATCTCTCCTGCCATAACATTTAAGCAAAAGACAGTAAGCTAAATGAATACCTTACAACTTTTTGCATTTAGTACTTGCCATGTTTTCTACTTGAGACCCAAGGAGCTCTTTAAGCCCAGATTTGGTTTTTGTTTCCAGGCCTAAACCTCTCCTATACTGTAACAGTGACTAGAGCATTTACCTTCAGACTTTAGTTTCTCCAGCTGTAAAAATTATGTTTGTCTTTTTTATTTTAAGGTTCTTGTAGACTAATGAATGAAACTATTCATAAGTCACTGACTTTGTCTACTATTTGACATCCATCTGGACATTCTGCCTGTAGCATACCTCTGGAGATTGAACAGATTGTCCTATTTCATTTAAGTAAATGAAAGGGGTTAGGCCAGATCTTGATATTAATTTTCTGCTATGTTATCTTGAAGTAGAAGGCACAGATTTGAAGTTTTATGACATAGGAATTTGGATGTTTGAATTATCCATAATAGGAAGAGATTCATAGTATCTGGGATCATCTAAGTAAAACATGAATGCGAATATCACTTAAGGGGTTCTTTGTGGTTTTAAAAGCTGAACCAAATATTCCCTCCCTGGAAAGATGGCATCTTGGTCATACATTAAACACCAGCAGCAGTCCAATCAGAATGTCCTTTACCTGATGGATACTAATGAAAAAAGAGTGAGAGGCTAATGTCGAGCCCTGCAGTCTTGTCTTTGAAAGAAACAGATACAAACAGAGGCAGCATTTCTGAAGCAACTTTTAGGTTTTGGTCCCACTGGATTTTAGATGGAAACTTGCCGTGTCTTGGATTTCATTGTCTCTATTACCAGAGATTTTCAGTAGCCAGATGGTCAGGGAAAATGTAAAGTTGCATGTTCACTTTTTAAAGCTTAGTGTATGTGGAAAAAGATACTGTTACTTACACATTACCTTTGAAGTGGAGATAATGTCCAACGACACAAGACCAAAACATGTCTTATTATGCATTATGCTTTTCTGTTACACTCATTATTGCTATACTAATTCTTCCCAGGAAGGATTTGATTTTCTTTCCAGATGCTGTAAATTGAACTGGATTGTTGCAGTCAAGAGCTGATTTTTCAGGTTTGTTATTAATTGTTTTTAACTCTATCAAGCACCAACTTCCCAGAAATACTAAGAGTCTCCTGAAATACAATTCAGCTGACAAATCAAATGAACCTGGGTTGTAATGTTGTAAGTAAAAAATGTAAGGAGTCACAATATCTTTAGAAAGATAAAAATATAAAGCTCAATAAACAAATTGTACATATCTCAATAACCATAAATATTGACTTAAATTGTCTAAGTAATGCTATAGTGGAGAGTTGGGTATGACTATCTCCTACTTTTGACCTTTTAAGACAGTTAAGGTTAGATCAATTGTACCTGTTTATTATGCTTAGGTATTCCCTACCCTGAGACAAGGACAAAAAAATGCTTAAGAGCTGAATGCCTATAATGCCCCTAACTCTTAGGAAACTAGCTGAACTTTTTAAAATTAATCTCAGAA
The DNA here is from genome assembly GCF_017639235.1 of Corvus kubaryi. Lineage (NCBI taxonomy): Eukaryota > Metazoa > Chordata > Aves > Passeriformes > Corvidae > Corvus > Corvus kubaryi. The sequence goes on along the minus strand of NW_024582056.1, from coordinate 1,153,473 downwards.
TTCTTTTTCTGTTTAATTGCCTTCATTACTTTTAACTGAAATCAATTTGTAAACACCGTTTCTCCAAGAAAGTTTGGAGGGTTTTTTATTATATGTATTTATGTATGGTATGTATGTGGGAACATTATCTAATTTCTGCAGAAAAAGACTTGAGTATGTAAGAAAAGGTTTTGGTTTATTTTTCATCCAGAACTGTTAAACATTTTTTTATAAAATACTGAAATATATCATGTGAGTTATATTTCAAGTTTATTGCAGACCTGAAGAGGTGGAATACTTAAGTAGATACAGACCATTCATGAGACTCTTGTGATAATTGCAAAATATGCCCTTCCTTTCCAAGGAAGGGGAGAAATAGAATTATGGAGTGGAAAGTGACATGCAACTAAAAAACCTTCTAAAAAACCCACTCACATGAATTTTCTTTATACTTTGCCAAGACATGCAAGGCACAACTCCTGTGAAATTCTACAGCTCATCATAATTTAAGACACAACAGTTTTGATAACGTGGTAAGTCATGTACTGAAAGTTCAAGGTTATGGAAGGGCTGCTTTTGAAATGCAATGGCTTTCATTTACAAGAAACACTTACACAAAGATGTATCAACTAGGCATTGTCCATGAGTATAGTGAAGATGCAAGAAAAACACAATTCTGTTTTTTTCACCTGCGGGTGAAATTTTTTTCATTTTAACTCAAGACTGACAGCTGAGTATAACATGAAACCAGAGGCACTCATCTAAAGTCTATTCAAGCCAACATAAAGATCTATACAGATCTCAGCTGTGCTTCCCTTGAAGTCAGTAGTAAAGGTCCCAGTGGTACAGGCTCGTTGTCAAATCATTTAGCTTTAAAACAAATGTGGTGCAAGGAAAAAAGAGTACATTAAAAAAAAAAAGTGACAGGTGTTTTCAAAACTGAATGGGGCAGCATTGCACTGTCGGTTAAAAAGACACTCAACAGCAAGCGATCCTAGCCACTAATTTCTCTGTTCCAGGTGGTTTTAAGTATGGTGAGGTATCGAAGTCAACAACAGATTGTTTTCTTATGAACAAAACAATTGAACAGGTTTTATGGAGGAATTCTATAGATCCAAATATTGAGCCTTAATGCAGCAAAACCACTTATTCCTTTTTTGCCACCTCCCCCAAGCAAACTTAAGTTAAAATTATAAAGGACAAAACACTGTTTTAAAGCTATAAAGTCCTGACATATAACAGTAATAGCATAGCCCTGACTCTAAGCATGGCTACAATCCTCACAGGGCACAGCTGTAGTACACTGTGGATATCTGCTGAGTCTTCATTACCTATACCTTCAGCTAATTATCTCATGAGATATATTTACTTACCATTGTTATTATTTTTATGCATATTCCATTGCTGTTGCTTCTTCTAGCAGCATGGCTTGTGGTTCAGCCACACTGGGAATCTGTCTGGGATGAAATCTTACACTGCACTTGAACAACCAGATGGGATCTCATTTAGTCATGCATTATAAGGCTTACTGAGCATGCCTTGCTTTTTTTCTGAGCAGGGCACTAAGGAAAAGTTCAGACAACTTTCTTAATCTTCCATTCAGAACAGTTTCTCCTATTGTACTTAGATTTTAATTGGAAAAGGGCCTAGTTAATGCTGCCTCTCTACGTCTTCTGACAAGATGCAAGTGCTGAAGGTCAGATTAGGACCTCATTGTGTTCTAAGTTACGTTACTGAGTGCTAAAAACCCCACTCTATTTGTTTCCACCTATCAGGAGTAGAACTGATATTGCATTACTTGCCTGCCAACAGAGTAATCATGAGAACTACGGGATGGCCATGCCCGAGACGAAGGGCAGGAACAAGGTGCATGAAGGGGTTCTAACAGTCAGTTGTTTGAGGTGGATGAGCTCTTTCTACTTATCAGTTTTATTAGCTCTCCTGACAACAGTAACAACAACAATGGCTACCAAAGACATAATACTTACAGAACATCATCTCCTTTGAAGGGATACAAGCCTAACCCTGACAGCAGATCACCTAAGATATATCTCTCAGACATGGGTTGAACCACCTTCAGAAATGAATCACAACAAGCATCTGTCCCTACAGATACAGCAACAGGCAAAAGGAAAACTTTCTAATTTTCTAGGATTTTCTAGGAAGTTATGGCGTTTGGGTGCATTCAATATTCTGAATGGATTGCTAATAACTTTCTTGGAGTTATTTATCAGCATACTCGGTACTTTAAATCTGTGCTGTTTTTACCAGCTACACTTCTAAGTGAGGTCTTTGGGTAGTATAAACTGCATAGCTCCAGTAAAATCTATGAAATTGCAATGCTTTACATGAACTGAGAGTTTGATAGCTGTGAGCTATAAAAGAAATTTAAGTTCTCTAACAGAATTGGCTTCACTCTTAGATTTCAGTTTTTGCAATGAAAAGAGTCTTATTATGAATTCAGGTTTGGCTCACAGCATGTATTTTATATTCCTCACTTAAATTTGCGGTTCCAATTAATATGTCTTCTGCGTAGCTCATTTGATGGTAAATCTGTGCCCAGTTTTCACCTGTATCCATAAACCAATGCTAAAAACAATAATACACTTCTTTTTCTACCACAAAAGGCATTTTGTCTCCTTGTATATGCTAACAAGCCTCATGATTACCTTGAAGTCTGTGATGGAAAGAAAAACACAGATACATTTCTAAACTCAAGGAAGCTGAATTAATTCCAATTTTAGCACAACTGACCTTTGGGGTTTAAGAGAAAGAAACTCTTGATTTTTTTTTTTTTTTTTTTTTTACCTTTGGAAAATGATCACTGATCACTGATCCTAAGTTGGTTGAAGTAGAAGAAAAGTCCTCCATTGATTACAATAGATTTGGGTCATTCTTCAAAGACTTAAGCACTTAATTCTGAAAATAAGGAGTACATGTATTCAGATAAATTGTCTATGTAAGTTTTGTCAAAAAAGAGCAAGACATTTCTGCAAAATAAGTCAGCCAATGCATTGTACTTGACAGGTCTTCATATTGCAAATGCTCTTTAGCTACACAGTCCAGAGAAGTACGTAGCTCCAGAAACATTATGCATTGGATAGGGGAAGGTGAAAACACATGGATGGGTTTCACTATCTGCCCCAACAGACAGATAGCTCTACTCATTCCATCTCCTGCTCCTCATTTTAAGTGCTGTTAGAAATTGTAATCACTGTGATCACTATATAATTTACCACACTTTACAAAATATTTAAAACATCCTGTGCCTATTCATAAATAAACAGTCCCCAGTTCACAGCTGTTTTGGCAAAGTTTTCTCCAAAATGTCCTATATCATATTTCTTTTTCTCCAGTGTTTCTTTCATAAAGCAGTGAAAAGTATTGCTTGTGATGGGCATGAAGTTAACTATCAGATGTCTTTAGCTCTGTGGCAAAGGAGTTGGACATTTTCTCTGATGTTTTTCTTGCCTTCAAAAGGATTTTAAAAGGTGACTTCTTAAGGGAGTCTGAGAGTCTTTGGCACTCATCTCCTTTTAAATTTATAATAGATAACTAAAGCCTGTAAGGTCTTCCAAGAATTCTCACTCTTAATTTTTAATGCAGATTTGTTTTCAACAAGTGTAAGTATGGACTTGTTTTATTCTTTGCTGAGCTCAATTCCAATTCTCCCCAGACAGTCTAAAGAAATAACATGTTAAAAAAAAAAAAATGAAAAAACTTTAGTGAACCATTAAATTTTGACATATTCAAGTAGAATATTCAATCCTAAAGCTGGAAACTTAAAATATTCATTCCGATTATAAGAATAATAATAGGGACAGCTGCCAATAATTTTGTAACTTCCATGATAATCTTGAGCCACCCCTGAGCATAGTGAAAACTGTTTGACCCTCCACAGGGGTACTGATTTTCTTAATTTGAAGACAGACTAAATAGAATGGAAAAGAAATAGATCTGAAATTCCCAAATATATAATTTAAATTTAAGATGACAACTGACTCCTATAAACTACAGGACTAATTAAATAGCTATTAATTTTCTTTGTTCTAGCACAACTCAAACCATGAGTGCAAACCTCTCTGATGTACAATATGGGACAGACTTGTACAGATGAAGGTCTGCACAAACTGGAGAATAAAGCTTGTAGAAGTGGAGATTTCTGCTCATTTTACCCATTACAATAACAAAGCAGAACACTACTCAAAGTTTATACTGTGAAAGAAGTTCACATACAGCACAGTTCCTTTGTATGTTTAATATCAGTGATGTTATTCAGTTGGACACTGAGACTCACACTAAGTTTAAACAAAGTCTTTTCCTTTCCAAAATTAGCTTTTTGGTAAGCTTTCTCTCTTCTGCTCACCTGTCATCTTTTTTGCTTTTGTCTATTCTGTGTTTATCCATTGTTTCTTTTTATTCCTTTCTGCCTTTATCTCTGCAAACTTTTGACTTGGAGACATCTTAATCTCTGACTTTTCTTTATACAAACCCATTGAACATTACCTAAAATGGCAATGTTACCTTTAAAGGAAGTAAACTAAAATCTAAGAGTATAGAAAGTCACGGAGTATAGACATGTTAAAGAAACTGAGGATTTGCAAATACTTTTTTTCATTCTTATGTGCTCATGCAGTAGAAAAAGTTTACATTGCTGAATGTCACAGATATGTCCTTTGCACCAGCAAATGTCTTAGTTACACAACTTTATACATTTTAATTAAAAGCTGCAGAGGTAAACTTTCAAAACATCAGTTTGTAAGTCCATCCCTCTTACTATTGAACCAAGCAGGAGTGGTGAAAAAGACCTTTCAGGACTGATGCTATCTTCCTTCATGGGAAACCAGAGATTTCTTCCATCTATCTAGAGTCTTAAATGTCTTAAATTTTGCAGCTTTATTAGGCCCCATCGTAAGGATTTTCTCCTATTAAGTTCCTTCATTTTACCCAGCTAGTAACAGCCATTAATATGTGTGATTTCTTTTGTTATATTGAAATCTTTCCATAAACAAAGTTGGAATTGCTCTATGAAATGATGAAATAAGGAAAAACAGCTTGATGTCTTCTTTCCTGCTCATCCTATCATTTCAATATTAAAATTATTGAATTGGCCCTAACTTGGTGTAATTAGTAAAGACAATTAACTTGAACCTGGTAAAGCTGGAGGTCCTGTTTAGGAGGCTGGTCTACAGTCATTACAGAGAATGTTCTTCTGTTGCTGTATGAGAATATTGGGTCACATGCATTTCAATTTCCCCAGAAGAAATTCCAAAGGCTTTATTTTTGCTTCAGCTATAAAATACATGATTGGGTTTGTTTGTTTGCATTTTGTTGGAAATAGCTTTTCTCCTGGTTTTCCTGTAATAATAGTGGGAATTTGTTTTGTCCTTCATCCTAGGTATTCACAATGCTTCATTGCTGTTCAGTATGGTTTATGGCATTAAAGCTAAAGGCATGCCTTTAACAGACTGGAGTCACAATTGCTTTGGAGCTCATAAGAACATGTATACCAGGGAAGTAGGTAAAACACTACTTTTCTGAATTAGTAGCATTTAGTAGACTTTATATCTTATTCCTGGCACAAAAAAATAATATGCAATAACATGCAAAGCAGTAACAAACCAAGTCCCACATCTCTGGGTGGACATAGTTGTATAAAATAAAAACATTCTCTCACTCTCTTTCTCATGCACAGGCAGAGCAAGATGTCTTAAAAACTGATCTACCAGTACTTACCCTCAATGGATTCCCAAGATACTCTATACCTTAGAAACTTCTCATATTGATATAAAACATACTTATCTGGAGTGGAATTTTAAGCAAGCAGAAGAAATTTAATGGTGGAGCATTTGTGCCAAGGCCACTACAATAATACAGGTTTTTACTGTCTTATAGAGGATAAGCAGGATGTTACATGTGAGAAAGCCCTTACCCTGTTTTGACTTGAAACTTTCCTGCTGATTTACATCTGTGCAAAGCATGTTGCTTTTCTGAAGTTGTTATTAGTCACTGATGAAAGCAAACAAAGATTTAAATTTAAGTTAGTGCTTATCTGACTTGGCTCCTGTAGGCAGTCTGTAGCTTCTAAGTGGGTTAAGTTAAAACTTTGCTGGCAAGTCATTTACTAAACTTGGTTCACAGATATAAATAATAACTGAATATTTTCCTTTAATGTCCTTCAGTAGAATTGAACAGGTGCCTAGTTTTACTATTTATGCCTGATGCCATCAGAGTAAATTGAGGATAGAGAAAGGATGACAAAAAAAAGTGAAATTTTAAGGGATTGCCCCCCAAGGAAAGCTGTACAATGCCTTTGGTAGAGTCCCATTTTGGCCTCGGTTCTATAAACTTGAGAGTAAAATCCTGTTTTCCCAACTTTTTAGGAAAAATTTGTACTGATTTCCTCTGAGCAAAGCATGGTCTCTCCCTCCATCCTCCTACCCTCAAGTTATGGGTTTAAGCAAAACATAAATCATTGCTCTTATTTTTCCAGATCCCAGTCAGGATTATTCCCCCCGCTATCCTATGCCATTAGGAGTGCTGTGAGAGAAGAAACAATTCCCACTTGTGTTTTCATATTTATCCAGCAAACCCTCCTGAGCTACATCCTTGCATATACTATGAAGTCAGGCATTTGTCTTTTCCACAGGACACTTGCCTTGCTGGTGGCTAAGGACATTATAAAATGCAAGGCATTTCAAGCTGTGCTATTTCTACTTCCCTCTGGGAGCCATTTTTCTGCAGATAATCTGGTTTTTATACCTTATATTATATTCTAGTAAAGTTTACATGTATCACAATGCTCAAAACATTATCCTTAAATAGATACAAGATGTGTTTCTGTAGAGAAGCTCATTTAAGCACCTGCATAGTAGATAATATGCTACCAATTTCTACACCTGAAAATAAAAAATAGACTTGACAAACTTAGTAAAAAATAGCAGCGATAGTAATGATGAGTAGGTCAGATTTGCACATTATTAACCTCAAGAGTGCTTTATTAAACAGGCAAATATTTTAGCAACTTTATTAGCTGGATTAATTCTTGAGTAGGTCAAAATTAGGGCTTCTGTTAATAGGCTTTGGAGTAGATATTTTGAGGATATTATTGCAAGGGTTGTGAAGCAAAATATTGTTGTGATATGTCAGGCCTCTGCACCCAGATTTGGGAATTTACACCGCAGAAAAAAACATCAGTAAAACAGAGTCCTGTTCTGCAATGGGGAAACTGCACGTTTAGTACTTGCAGGCCTGAAATTAGAGCTAGATCTCTGCAATTAAAAAGAAAGATATTTCATATGATTATAGTTAGAATCTTTGTCAATTGGTAATTTAAATAAATATTAATAAATTTGGTTGTGAGTGTTTATGAAAAGTGACTCATTGCACCAGAGAAATTGAAAAATGTGTGATTTATCTGATCAGTCATAACTAACCAACACCTAAAAGCTGAATACTGCAGATTTAATATCAACATCAATCTTTTCATCAGAAACCTAATGGAGACAAACAAACAAAAGCAGGAAAAATATGCTGGGCGAATTCTGATAGTAAACACGAGGGCACTTTGAATTGTCATGAGTATTCAGTAAGTAAAACCTGGCTAAAGCATTTATCCCATTCTTTTCAAAGTACATTTAACTTCAGCTTTGCAGACCTGCTCAACCACAAGAAGTTTGGGGTGTGTTTGGAGAAACATTACACTGAGGTTTTATTTCATGCAGAAATTAACTCTTTTCTAAGGAAAACTTCAAAACTGTGACATCTGGTATCTTATCCTTACAGGTTTTACAATAAATGAAAGGGAAAAAGAACTGTAGGGGATGCACAAGAGTCTGTAAAACTAAAAATAGTAGGCATTCTGCTATGATATCCTTGACTTTTTTTTTCCCTTAGCACATGTCTCGAGTTTGTTTTCTCAGTCTTGCAGTAACACTTGCATCATCTTGATGCCTTCATTCTGATAGCTATGAGCCATAGAGAGTAATTATTGGTGGAAGGTCCTCTAATTCTTTATAGTCATAGCCTATAGTCCTTTGCACATTCAGTACAAAATCATGCTAAAATGCCTGAATTTAACTATCCAGTCTTACCCTCACAAATTGCTGAAAAAAATTGATAAAATAAAGTTTTCTTTACAGTTGAATCTTGTCCATTTTCTGTAATGCCTTCAATTAAACATCTAGTCCACCAGCCAATGGTGGCAAGTACCTTGGAATATACACCACTTTTTTTGCAATGGAAGTATACCTCCCTGTACAGTTGTGTACTAAACATAGCTGAGTTGCAGTTTATACAGAAAATGTTCATAGTTAATCAGGCTACAAGGAGATTATTTAGGGTGCCCTTTCTTTTTTTCCTTTTTTTCCTATCTATTAGTATACAATTATGCCAATTATTAAAATACTGCCCTGATGAACTTGTCCTAAAGAAACAAAATTCAGCAAGACAGGCCCTCCTAATAAGTTGCTCAAATAGCTTCTATCTATTCAATCTCTCTCAGTGCCAGTAGAAACCAGAAATATTTTAATTTATTTTGAAGCTGTTGAACCAAAAAGATATTAGCTGTGGGGCTGTTCTTGAAAATTGCTGAGCACCTCTGGGAGACATTCTGTATTTCAAACTCTCATCATACCACTGGGAACTGAGAATGCTGAACTGAGGAGAAAAATAATGCAAAATAGTTTCTGCAAATATTTGCCCACATTTTAAATAAAATTAGTTTTGCTTTGTTTCCACCTTATTCTATATTCAAGCTTGATGAGCATTGGCACTATATTAGCAAAAGTGAAGGATAGTATTTATGCTTGCAATACTAACATGATCATTCAGTTAGTGAGGGAGCAGAAAAACGATACACCCAGCCACCTAGATTTGTTGGCACAGATGATTTGCTCACAGTGCCGCTGGTAATAATTCAAACTCTGTGCTGGATCCTTGCTAGGGATAGACCTGAGGGATTTTGGTTTTGCTCTGTGTTAGATGTTGCCTAATAGAATTCACAGAGCAAACGATCATGCAAGGGTGGTAACACAAAGATGGTAACAAGCTCTCATTTATTTATCAGGATGATTCAGTAGGGAAAGTATTCAAACTTTAAAAAACAGATGCTTTAATTACTGTAGCACCACTGTTTTCTATCTTGCTTCAATTTCCCAATCTGAAAAATGAGCATTTTTCCTGTTTCTCAATAAAACTCTTCACAATCTAGGAGTATCTTCCTATGTGTAAAAGAAGATCATATTTTAATTCTAGATTTAATATTAAAATTTCTGCATCTTCGATCTGCTTGGTCAGATCCACACCAGACTTTTGTATTGGGCCTAAGGATAATATGACATGAATAAAAAAGAAATGATAGATTTAAAAAAAAAGCAAAACACCAAAAAACAAACAAGCAAAAAATCCACAACACCTTAGCAATGAAGGCATTAGGGAAATATAAATTGTCAAAATATAGGAATTTTGTATGCTAGTTTACTAAGCTAATAAAATTAATTGCAATAGCAAAATAGGATACTGTTGCACTTTATTAGTTTTCTCTGTTTCTGAATTTCGAATTCTTTTACTCAGAGTTTGGATTACAAAGCAGGAGATGCCAGGCTTTTCTTCTAATTGATGTTTATTATTTTCTTATCTTTAGCACAGCTTCATGGGATGTGTCTCTTAGTTGGCAGGGTGGAAAATGGCCATGAGTTTTAACTTTCAAGGCTTTTTAAAGTCTAAATTAACCAATTATGAAATACCAAGAAATATGTTTTTACTTACAACCCAATTACTAACTTTTCGTGTCCTGCAGTGTGGAACTTCTGACCCAATGACAGAGCACTCAGATTTGTGAAGAAGAAGGGCAAAGAAGAAGACATAAATCCACACCCCAAATCCTCCATATTGTAACCTATTATTACCTATATCCCCTAAACCTAATTTTCTACATTTCTATATATTTAACCCAGTGATATAACTTCTAATTACCCAGCAACAACCTCAGTGTTATCACACTATTTAGGAAGCTTTTCCCAGGGTTTTGGATTGAATACAGTGCACTTCTGAGGATCACTGCTTCTCAGCACTGACAGGCTGAAATTCTCAGAACCCAGGGTTCCAACAGCACTTCATATTCCTGATATATTTTTAAATATCTTTCCTTTGATCCATCAGAGAAAAAGCAGAAAAATCACAAATTTGCATTATTTTTACAGCCACAAACCTTAAATCTAGGTTGTTAACTCAACTTGAGAATTATTCTTCCTTTGAATTTCCTGCCTTATAATTCCATTTACTACAGTTATGTTGCTCTTTATTTATTTTGACAGAATGAATTGCATGTAAAAAGCTTTTTTTTTGTTTTTCCCCTTTACTTTTGCCTCCTTTCTTCAAACAGTTGGCTAATTAAGCCAGTAAGGCCAACTCACATCTCTGTCATATTTCACCTCTCCCTCAAAAGCAGACATGACTGCAGGCTTGTCTTTTACCAAGTGATCCCAATTCAATTAGAAATGAAACTCTGTATGCTACATAGCAAAGCGAATGAGTATTCTTCTAAGGAAAGTAAGAGCAGATCTGTAAAACTAACATTAAGAAACTTACCCTTCTGAGATGAAGGGTGCACATTCTGCTCACTGCATGAATATCTTGTAGTTCCTTTCCTCCTCCTTCTTTTCCCCCTTTACCTATTTGGACTGTCTGCAGCTTGGGACAGGGTTTTTTTTCATGAGTCTCAAGAGGGAAAGAGGACTCATCCAAGCTGGAAATGGCAAGCACCATTTCATCTGGACACAGCACATTGGAATCAGAATGGTTTGGCTTGGAAAGGACCTCAAAGGTCAACCAACCTCCCTGCCATGTGCAGGAATGATCCCTAACTAGTGCTACTTTATCTCTTTAAACCATATTTGCAAAAAAAATACAGTTTAACTGCAAAATTTACACAATTTCTGTTACCTTCTTTTTGGTGTGCTCCTGCCCCAGCCTACCACATCCCCCTTATCACCTGCCAGCACTTCCAAATCTTCACCACAAACTTCACTGAGGTGAGTGTCCCTGACAGGCAGTTAAATTCTCCCTCGATGACATTCATCCCAATCAATTATAGAAACCCCAGCTTACTCTAATGGAAAATTCCCTATGAAGCATGTACACATTTAGTGTTCTGCTTTCTCCTGAAAAGTGATAAAAGGATGTTTGGGAAGATAAGATTTTCTGTGATAACGCTTGGGCAACATTTTCTAATCTCATTTGCTCAAGACTAAGGATGCTGGTCTTCCAAGTCACCCTACACCCATTATCTGCTGGCATTTAGTAAGGAACTATTAGTAACCACATGGCAGCTTTTGCTTCAAGGTTACCAAATAAACAAATTTCTTAAGTAGGTAGAGAACAAATAAGCAATATATTCACTTCAGTTTTAGGGCCTACACAAAGTCTTTGATCATTTTTCAAATAATAAGCACCTCAGCTGAGTTGATGTCCCTGGCACAGTCTTAAATGAGAAAGAAAAAACTGAAATGGTGGACTGATATTTATTCTAAAATGTTAGCATTACTTCTTTGGGTGGTCAAACTTGAGGACATTATACATATGATAACAGAATTAAAAAAGGCATTTGCAGTGAGGAGTTGGTGTTTTCAGTCAGCTGGATCCTTGCACTGGTTTTGGCTAGAGTACAGTTAATTTTCTTCCCAGTGCTGGTACGGGGCTGTTTCAGATTTGTGCTGAACACAGGGTTGATAATACAGAGATGGATGTTTTTGTCATTGCTGAGCAGGGCTTGCACAGAGCCGAGGCCTTTTCTTCTTTTCCTACTGCCACACTGGTGAGGAAATTGGGGGTGCTTGGGAGGTTGGGAAGAGACACAGCCAGTACAGATAACCCAAACTCAGCAAAAAGATATTCCAGAACATATGACATCATACTCTTTATATAAAGTGGGGGAAAGAAGCAGGGGGGATGTTTAGAGTGATGGTGTTGTCTTCCCAAGTTACTGTTACATGTGATGGGGCCCTGCTCTCCTGGAGATGTCTGAACACCTGCCTGCCCACGGGGAGCAGGGAAATAATTCCTTGCTTTGTTCTGCTTGCGTGTGTGACTTCTGCTTTCCATATTAAATTAATTTTATCTCAACCCATGAGTTTTCTGCATTTTACCCTTCTGATTCTCTCCCCAGTCCTGCTGCTGTGGGAGTGAGCAAGTGTCTGTGTGGGGCTTGGCTGCTGGCTGGGGTGAGACAACAACAGTCCTGTGTTCTGTTCTATACCCAAAGTATTAAATGGTTTTCCAATAACACTCTCTGTTGAGGACATGGTTGTCTAAATTTGTTGGATTTACGCTGATTCCATGTGTGCAAAAAATAGTTTCTTCTTTTTTGTACCAAAAAAGATTAAGTGATCTGTCAGCTTTTGCCTTTTTTTAAAATAATACATACTTTGTAGTATGTAACCAGCTTATGCCTTCTAAGTGATTGTTAACATCTTTCATTTGCATTGCACTAATACTGAAGAATCCAATGACAGGTCTAGAACCCTACTTCTGGATCTTGTAGAGATGACAAAAAAAAAAGGCAGTCCTGCTAGCCAAGGTTTGAGAGAATCTGCTTTTGCACCTTTCCAATTCCCTTAATGTAAACTGGGTTGACAAGACTGAAATTAATACAATTGTTCTCTTTCAGTATGAAAATAAGAAAAGGCAGACTTGAAAAGCATAGTGATGAAAGCCAGGCTGAACCCATCTTTTTGGCCCACATCACACCATTTCCCTCCCATGTCTTGGCCTTGGTGAAATATATCTGATATGCAACCTTCCGTCTTCTCAAAAACATTTAATGGGCAGAATTTAACAGTGATCACCCAGGTTAGCACTTGGGAAACATAGCTTGATGGTAAAAATTAGGAAGAACTGCCTGAAGTTCACCATTAAAGTCTGTAGAGAGTACAATGCACAGGAGAGAATACCTACCGAGCAATTTTAAGTGTTATTTTTCAAGTTCATTAATAAATGTAGAGAATTTTAAAAAGGGAATTATGCTTCCTGAAGTCCTGAGGGATTTTTCTACCAACTGTCTGAAAATTATCATTTTTATAGATAAGCCAATTAAAGGGAAATAAGACTTTTGCATCATACTGTGAGTACTAAACAGGGAATTTAAAAGGATCGGTTTCTGCTTAATAATTTAATAAGATTTTGTGTTTTGTATTCTCACAATGGGCAGTGGAAGAGCAAAGCCTTTTCTATAATTTCAATTAGAAGTGAGTTATTTATTGATGTGGGTTATATGAGGACAGGGTTCTTTATTGCTGCATGTAGTTTTCCAATAACAACTGTTTTGGCTTGAAGAGAAGAAGACTCTGAAATGGTGATTCATAGCTCTGTGTACAGGTGATAAGGAGGAACCCAAATTCAGTCCTTCAGTTATTGGCCAAGTCCCACTGGTTCTGAATAGTGCAAAAGCTCTTATTTTTCTCAGTAGGCTTTGGATCTGCCTGTTAACTGCCCCTCTCTTGCTTGGGCTGGAAGTGGACTTATGATAAAGGTGTCACCTGACATTTTAGTCTTTGCAAAGGGAGAATCCTGAGTAACCTTCTTAGTACAAAATAAATTGCATTTGGGTCTTCAGGAACTGTCCTACTAAGAGTGCTCAGCCAAACTCCATTCCTTCAATTAAGCTCTGACTGTGAACATATAGTGCTTTTCTGCACATAAGCACATAATTTAGCTTTACAGTGAAGCACACAAGGAAAATATGCTGCTATGAACAGAGAAGGAGAGAAAAAAGAGACACAGACAGGCAGAGGCACTGCTATGGGTTGTTTAGTATGCGCAGAGACATCGCCAACCAGTCGACAGAGGTGATTGTCCTGCTCTGTCTTGCACTGGTGCGGCCTCAGCTTGAATACTGTGTGAAGTTCTGGGCACCACAATATAAAAAGGACATTAAGCTATTAGAGAGTGTCCAAAGCAGGGTCATGAAGATGGTGAGGGAGGGTAAGCTCTGGAGGGGAAGCCTTATGAGGAGAAGCTGAGGTCACTTGATTTGTTCAGCCTGGAGGAGACTGAGGGGAGACCTCACTGTGGTCTTCAACATTCTCACAAAGGGAGGTGGAGGGGAAGATACCAATCTCCTCACTCTAGTGACCAGTGATAGGACCTGAGGGAATGGCATGAAGCTGAGTCAGAGGAGGTTTAGGTTGGATATCAGGGAAAGGTTCTTCACCCAGATGGTGACTGAATGTTTGGTCACTGGAACAAGGTCCCCAGGGAGGTGATTACCACCCCAAGCCTGACAGCGTTCAAGAAGCATTTGGACAATGCTCTCAGGCACCTGGTGTGATTTTTGGGGTATCCTGTGCAGGGCCAGGAGTTGGACTTGATGATCCTGATGGGTCCCTTCCAACTGAGCATATTCTGTGATTCTGTGATTCTATGTATATGCCCCTGTACACATACCCAGATACCAAGGAAATGCTTTACCTGAGCATACCTAGGTTAGCTTTTAATGCACAAGATAAAAGGGGTTTCTATGAGTCTTTGTTTATGAATGTAACTGGTCAAAGTATTTTTGTGTGAAACTGTTTTTTTTCTTTTTTATAGAAATGAGGATTTGAATAAAAAGAATGTTTCAATGAAAAAGTTTTGGTAAGCCCTCAAAAAAAAGAAAAATCCCTAACCCAATAATTAACAGATTTTGGCATTTCATCATTTTCTCATATAACTGGTCCCAAATTCAGTAAAAATAAAAAAAAAGAAACAGAAGCCCTATAAAACAAGGTCCCTCTATTTTTCAATAAATTGTACAGGGGATGCATGAGCAGGTAAACTACAGACACACTAAGCTTTTTAAAATAGGTTGGAATTATGTGCATGTTGTTCTACTGCGACAACATGGTACCAATTCAAGGCTTCACAGGAGCATGAGCCAATTTACTTGGTCTTCATTTTTAGAATGACAGCAGAGCAGGATCTAGGGAAAAGAAGCTGGAGGAAGAAAGAGCATGTGCCTCGTTTCCTCCTCTCCTCTCTACACCTCCTGCTTTCTCAACTGATTTGATTATTCTGCTCTGCCACAAGCATGACAGCACTGTTTCTTCTACAAAAACAAAAAAAAGAAAAAAAAAGAGAAAGAGGCAGGTCTGGATTTAAAAAATGGGAAAACCTCACGGAAAAGAGAAAGAAGAAAAAGGAGAGTGGGGCTAATGAGCTCATGCAAACTTCTAAGGCATCTTTCTTAACCCTCTGAAATAATTTCAGTAATTGCTTTGTGTGAAGGTGGAAGTAGAAAATTGTTCTCTGTTTTCCACTGCTCAGGCAAGAGATAGTGATGAGCCAACTGAAAAATGCATTCTGCTCAAACAATTACACTTCTCTTCTAGACAGATAGATAACACGGTTGCAATTTCTTATGTGTTCTGGGAAGTCTTTGAGCATAAACTGATGCTTAGTTTGCCTTGGCAGAAAGGCTGGCCCTTAATATGCACCTTTCAATTCTGCTGGGCAGTGTAGGACAGAATACATATTCAGGGCCACACAGACTAAGCAGCTTCATACTTTCTTCCTGTTATGGATGGGAGAAGAGATCTTGTTTTGGGGCCTGAATTATCTTGTATCTTGTACTATTTATCAGCTAATATAGTTCAGTGCAATACCCTTTTTGCTTTCTCTTTGTTCTACATACACTGGAGAAATGAAGACTGTAATCAGACCTCCAGGAAAGGAGCACAATAAAGCATCCTTACACTGTATACTACTTGGTATAAAGTAGTAGCAAAAACCCCTGGCATAGTCCTATGTTATCTTACATGCTGCTATCTCATAGTTCTGCACATATTTTTTACCACAATGTACAATTGTACTGTTCACAAATGTGAAAATGCTGATACTTTATATTACAGCTCTATGTGTGCACACACGCATGTGAGAGTGTGTGTGCAGGTGTCCTCACACACTTACATTCCTTAAACTCTGGATTTAGTTTGATGTTCCTTGTTTCTTCCTGCGTCAGATCTGCACTGTCCATGTGCACAGAAGCAATCATAACAATGATTGACCTGACTGTCATGCTTGAGCTGCTCCTGACAAAAGCCTGGGCTGAAGGAAGAGAATGTGAAGCTGTTAACCTATAACAGCAGAAACTGTATACAGGAAGACCTAAGGTGACTTGAGATGGTAATAAAATTCAGAGGAGTAGAAAAAATACAAGCTCGTAGGTGGGCACTAAACCTGAAGCCAATCATCAAGTACATCATAAGATATTGGCATTGCTTTAATCAATCAAAGAGTGACACTACTTTTTTGCCACCTAACGATCCTTTCAGTGATGCCAGAGTGCAGCTGAGTGCAGAACGTGGCTGTCTCATGTAATTCCCCTGAATAAGGAAGGTAGGCCTAACAGTGACATGTGAAGTTGAATTTGACTCTTTCTTTTCCTTTCACTGTGAGGTATTTTCAAATGGTACTCATGAACATGAATTTTTGATTGTCACAATTTTGCTGTAAGGAAGCAGGGGACGGACAGGGTGGTGGTGGTTTTTGCACCATCTGATATAGTTATGCCTTTTCCAACACTATCATACATGGGCTGAATGTAGATGCTGGTGGTACACAGCATTACACTGAAGCTCATATTTTTATTTTTAAATCATTATGCTTGTTTTTATTTGCTGTTTCTTTCCTATTGTTTTTTTCGGAGACAGCTTCATTTGGAGTAATGGAGCGCTGGGTATTAAATGAGTGTGCCTGTAGTCCAATGAACTCAGTGTGCTGCTCATCTTGTTGCTATACTTAATCTAAATAACCTTTTTTTATGCTCTGCTGGAATGGCATTTTCAAAAGGCTATATAGTAGTAAATGAGTGTATATGTCAGTAAGGATTTGCTAGACAAATCAAATCTTCCTGACAAGTACATTTATTCATTGCTATTTACTACACACTCCGGTTTGAAGGACAATTTTTGTGATCGGATCATTAACATTTAGTGTCATTTTGGCAACATTTCCCAACTTTTCTCTTTCCCTTCTCTCTTGCCTGTTGTGTGCTTAGCAGCCTCTGCCTAACAGAAGTTATCTTTACAAGGATTATATCACCAATATGTTAAACAGATTTTTTTCCCCCTGACTAGCTGGTTTATTGCACAGAAGGAACCTAAGCGCTAAAGTACATTTTAAATACAAGGTTTCTAAGGGCAACATTAGGAATCTGCTACAGTTACAGCCCTGATAACAAGCAGAGAATATTTTCTTAAAAGATCACAGCTTCTTGACAGGCATATATACATGTTAATTTTATTCAGGCCAGACCTTCAGGAGATATAAATCAATACATTGATCCCAAACTGAAGGCTTGCCTGTGACATTGAAAAATATCATGCAATAATGTGAAGCGTCAATGTATTTTGCTCTTTTTTTTTTTATTGTGTCTTCATTTGAATAAAATCAATTTCAGTAAACTTTTACTTAGCAAAAATTAAACGAGAAAAACATTGAGTTTTCCTGTTTGGAAGAATTTGTCCTTTATCTCATCAAGTGTTATGCAGAAGAAGTGCTGATGTGCACAAGTCCTGGAAATTGTGGGAAGCAGAACCCAGGAAAAAAGCACTGTGCTCAGGCAGAGAGGATGTCAGAAGAGAATCGCCAAGATCAGACCTGTGAAGAATCTAGCTTTCTTCACCAACAAGGCTGAGCAGAGTAGAATTACCTCTGTGAGTTTGAGTACTTTTACCAACCCAGAAAAATATCTTGTCTCTAGGGTATTTCCCAGCTAAAACCTTCATATAACAAAGCTCACAGGTTATTTTCAAGCTAAAACCTTCCTATAACAGGGCTTGAAAAACTGTGCAAGTAGCCAAAGAAGCCTCCTATAGTCAAAATTGTATCAGAAATTTCTTTCACTTCAGAGGATGGTACCTGGCATCCCATTGAAATTTCAAGGTATCTATTTAAATCCAGTGACACCATTTTTGAGTGACAAAAACAAGAAAGGAGTAAAATGCACCTCGATTGTTTGCAAAATAAATGGTGTGCCACCAAGATTTAGCAGATTAAATCACTCAAAGATAGATCGTGGTATCTTGAAAAAGAACTAATTGCTAAAAAAAACCCACCACCAAATTACTAGGAACACTTAACACAGCAGACGTCCAAACAGCAGACTGCATCCGCTGCTGTTTCATGTCTCACCAGGCCTAACTGGAAAATACTAAAGCACCAAACACAATGATAAAAAATTGGGAGGAAGGAAGGAATGAAGTAATTATGGACATTCATGTGAATTGTCACCTTGCTGGTAACATTCTGCTTGCCTATTAGCCATTGCTAAGTCCTACAGCAAATGAAACACACAAAAAAAATTTTTACAAGAAAATTAAAATATATATTTAATGATTTTTTTTGTTTAAATCCTACTCTTTTTTTTTCCTTATTTACGTTTCTCTAGAGTTAAGAGGAAAGCACAAACACTGACATTACATGTAGGATTTATTTAAGCAGTCTAACATGGTTCCCCAACCAGCACCAAAACCAGCCTGCTCACCTGTCTGGCTATAAATAAGGAAAGAACTTGGATTCACAGGCAGACTAACCCACCTGCTCTCTTCAGGAGAGCTATGGAGAGCCTTTGGGAAATTGGGTGCCCTCAGTGCAGCTGGCTTGAGCCTGACTTTCTGATCACTGGAAATTACTTTCAAGACAATATATCTGCTTGAAAAATTGGTTAAAACTGTGCTGTTCCTGAGAAACATTTTAATTGTGACAAACTGCCACATTCCACTGGAAAAGGAAAAGTTTCACCTGCTGAATTTCTTACTGATTCTCATTAGACCAGTTTGGATTTCATATTTTCAGCTGAGTTTATAAGCAGGTCTGTTAGGAAGATCATCTTGCATCTGGTAGATCTGGCTTAGAGTCAGGCAGAGCAGATACACAAGGAGCAGTGGGTTGTCAGTTTCTTTCCCTAAAATTGTTTTTGAAAGTGAAAGCTTTTGCTCCATTATCCTGAAGTATCCCCCCAAAAGTTATTAGCTTTTTTTTTTTAATAAGCCACTTGTGCTGCTGCACTTTGCAATGCTGTCAACTCCCCCTCTCTCCCAGATTAACCCAATAACAATACACATGTGGTACTGTGAGTACTGTTGCTGTAAATACATCAGTCAGAGATTCATAAAGGAGGAAATGTGATAACTGCGCAGGTCAGAGAAAGCAAATGCTGGATGCTAACTTAATTTACAGAGTGTCAAATGTCACAATGAAATTTACAGAGCTACATGAGTTTAAACCAAAGGTAAATAAGAACTCCATAGAATGCAAAAAAACTGTCCAAGATAATACAATATTATATAATAAAATTTAACATAATATTCCAGATGAAAACTTAAGCATGTGTCACCTGGTAAAACTCTCCTTAAAATTAGTTTACCTCAGTGAGGGCATGGTCTCCTCTTTGAATTATTCATCCTTCATCCTGCCTTTCAGTCCTTCTATTCTCTGTTTAAGAATACAGTCTGCAAAGACAAATGGGAGTAACTGGTGCTGGATAAGGCTCACAAAAGAGATGCTATTTCACCCTTCACCCATAAGCACAGGAATGTGGCATCAGAACATAGTCCTTACCAAGCTGTTGGCTCTTGACTTCTCAGTGTTAGAATTCCAGTAATCCTAGGTAGGCTGGTTCTTTTTTTGTCTTGGATCCAAGTTATTTTCTCTGAACCAGAAAGGGATTTACTGTGGAGCTTTTTTAAAACAAACAAGCATAACATATTGCAGACACATATACAAAAGATTCATCTATCTTGCATCTAGAGTCGTGCCTGCAAATTCAGTATGAATCCATCTTCACAATCTTTACCTATCCACATTTATGCATAGATAGACAAACGTGTGTTGGTCTAATCTTTGTTTCTAGGTCCACACATAATATAAATAGCCTTTAGAACCATACCACACACTGGGCTTTTATTGTGGTTTCTTTTTATCACTCCATAACAGCACAAAAATATCAACATGAAGGCTGATATAAGCTAAAAATATATCAGTGCTTTTAGGTCTCACCTTGCTCACCTTATCTTGGAAGTGTGCAGGATGTGGGCTATGTCATTTCTATTTAAAAGGCAAAAAGGATGGATACAGAGGCCCCCTGCCTTCAGATGGCTGCAGTTTGCTCCACTGAAGGAGAAGTGAAGAAGAGAAGAAAAAGAGAGAAGATCACATTTAAGGGAAAAACAACCTACAAGCAAACCATCTTTGACTACTCAAGGATATTATAATCTCACAGTTTCATTTCATGTTTCATGGGCTGTGGTATTGTGCAGTTCCACAAATCTTGGAAATCAGAGAGATGCAGGATCTGTTGTACTTGCTTGGTTCAAGGCAGTTGCTATTTAACATCAGGGCAGGCATCTGCTGTATTCAAGCAAGGTCTCCACATGCTATTTTAGATCTGTTTCATTTTCTCAGTTTCCACCACTATCAGGTTTCTTGTTCTGTCAAAGCCTGCAAGAGGAAAATAACGGATGCAAAATGCACTTCAGGCAAAAATGTGGGAACTCATGATGTGTCTTAGCTCCAGATTTTGGTGGGCTGGAAGACTACTCATAACAGCAAAACTGTTCCCTGCAAGTCTTCCTGCATCAAAAATGGCAAGTGACAGTAATGGAGACTGCAGACTGGAAAATTAAGTTGCTCAGCTTGGCAATTAATATTTCATAAGATAATTAGTTTTTAAGTTATAGGGTGGAAAAGTTTGTGGAGAGGAGACAAATAAAATCATCTTCAAAACAAAGTGCCAGAGGCAGCAGGCTGATCCAAAGTGCAATTATCCTGCAAAAGCATAGCTACCCAGTAGATTATGGAAGCTCCATACCTTTCTTTCCCCACTGCTTCTCTCACAGTTCCTGTCTCTTACAGTTTCATTTTACTCTGTCTTTTAGAAAACACATGACAGCAGAACATCCAGATGCTTATGGAAAATTCAATAGCTTTTGTGATTTAAATCAATATGATTTAACAGGTGGTTGTTTTGCTATTCACATTTGAAAAATCACTGCAATTATAATTCTGCCATAATATAGTTTTCTTCACATTCACAGCCTTTGACAACCCTTGCTCACTCACCAACTTTCCTCATATCTTTGGTAGTACTGTATCTCTGACAATCCTCTCCCTCTCATACTTAAGTTTCTTGGCCTACCTTAAGACAGCCATTGCATCAGCTTTTCATGTACTACCATCCTTAATGTTTGAGGTGCTTGTGGATGTTGTAATTGGTGACAAAACCACTGTTTTAACAGTCTAAAAAGTTCTCAGTGTTAAGTCAAGCCTTAGCCTTCTGGCCATATTTCAAGATAGACCTAACACGAAGTGAGAAGCAAAAGTAACAACAAGCATTCCTCTAAAGAATTCACCACTTTTCCTAGGTGAAAAAAATTACCAGTTATTAATTTGGCTTACATTTTGTTTCCTGTTTCATTGCCCAGCCAGAATTATGTTATGTTGTTAATGTTTAGGCCTTCTTTTAAGTTAAGGATCTACAGATTGAAAAGTTATTTGGGAGGACTGTAAATTAAGGTCCTAGAAATTAAGAACCTTTTACAATCTGGGATAACACAGAGATCATGAAAATAAATGTGCTTGGATGTATTTTTCTTCTGTGCTCTCCTGTTGTATCATTTTGGCCTAATACAAAAACAGGAATTGGTCTGATTGAAACATGGTGTTCAAGGACCAGTGACTTTTTTTCCTCTCTTTCCACATTTCACACATAAATTTCTAAATCATTTTGACTCATCCTAAATGTCAGAAATGAAAGCTGCACATTTTGAGGAGGTTTGGTTTTTAGGTTTTTTTTTTTAATTACTATAATTTGTATGTGACATGTTTTGGCAACCTTGAGCCCAGATGTAGCCAATTTTCACTGTGCCATTTACAAAAAATAAAGGACAGAAAATAATGAAGATTAAAACCAAGCTGATGTTGAAGGCCTGGCAAAGAGTTTTTTAAAAGGCAGTCAGAGTCTAATTGTGCACACACAGTATGGTTCATGGCCCCCCCCCCTTTTTTTTTTTAATACCTAGTAGGCCCTCTCAATAAAAGGATGAAGGCCTCAGCCTTCCTGATATGCGAAGGGTGCAGCGTCAATTGTTTGTAGACTGAACATTCCGACCCACATACACATCTAGAAAACACTTCAAGAGCCTGGAAAAATTAAATATCCTCTTGTATGGACAGGTTGCTCCAAGATCCAAGACTGGGGTAATGTCAGTGTCATCTTGTGAGTATTCTTGTTATTTTCTACTTGATCTGCCTTATTTTGCATAACTTATAGTTGAATAATTTTGTACTCTTCTATTTTTCTGTTCTAGAGTATTATGAACAATAAATTCCCCCTTGAATTCAGTGTAGAACCAGATTTTATCACAGAATACTAGTTTTCAGTGTAATCGAGGATAATTTGACCTAAAATGCAATATTAAAATTTAGGATGAAAGTCTCTTTCAAACCCAACCACTTATTGGAACACAAAGAGGCCTGCAAATTCTTTGACTGCCTTCTTTTCAAAGAACCACAGTTTCTAAACTTATACAGGGGTTAATTTCTAAACCCAGCGTTACAGTAATTTTATGTACGTATAAGATTTTGCTTAATAAACTAAAAAAGTGTTTATTTTGTTTAACCTTCTAAAGGTAATTTTTTTACTCCCCTTCCAGTTAAGTGATTATTTATTCATTTTGCATGTGTTTTACCATACCACCAAGTATTATTTTTCCTTCTATAAGGCTTATTTTAAGATTAACCTATCTGTTTGGTGTTTGTTCAGAAATCCTTCTGTCTGGGGAGTGCAACAGTGTCTGAGCCCTAAATGACTGGTTTAAGCCTTCCTGCTTGCTCTGGCTATAAAAAAAGGATAATAAGTACTTTACAAACAGATCTGCTGAGGATTCATCAGTTAAGGTTTGAAGGCAAGGATGCTGATGATTTAGCATTAACCTGTAAGAATGTGTGACACTAGAGTTTAGGTTTCACTGCTGCCTTTCTTGTCAATGGAATAAGTATCCCTAGATGAAGGGGTATCTCACACACGATGCTTGTCAGGAAATGCATGCCCTCTGGAGCACATGATGCTGTCTAATGACCTACCATTTCTTCACATCAAGAGCCCTAGCTTTGCTGCTGAAAAGAATCATGCAGCACACACTTTACCTGCACTCCAGCACTGAGCCTCAACTCGTTCACACATCAACAGGTGCAAACAAAGTTTAAAAGAGCACCCCAGTAGATGTTCATATGTGTGGACTAATTAAAGATTTTGGGGTGTACCAGATTGGGACAGAAAGGCTTGTAAGTAAAGGTTTGGTGTTAGAACAAGAAATGTTATGAGTTAAAAATGTAATAGATGCCAATTTGCATATCACTGAGATTATTGCAACCTGTAGCTGAAGTTCACTTACCCAAAGAGTAGTGGTTAATAAATATAAAAACAGATTAATTCTATGAAGTTGCTGCAACCAACCTTCCTTCCTGAAAACTTGCAATTAATGAATGTGAGCAAGGTGAGGAGTAAAAGACCTGCCGAACAGGTGGAGCAGCACACAGCTGTAATATTGTCAAGAACCAACAGAAAAAAAGCATGGTATTACCATAAGCACTGGAGAATCTTACTCTGCCTGGGTCTTACCTTCCTTTCTTTGCCCTCTTTCTCCTCTCATTTCTCCTTGTTTTTTGGTTGGTTGGCTTTTTCCTTACTTCCAGTTTTAACTGACCATCTAAAATCCCACAGCCAGAAGAAAAGCCTGTGTTCTTAGAATGTTGCAAGAATTGGTAAGGTCCTCCTTATAAAAGGTATTACAATCAGATGTTCATATTCTCTCTTCTTTCCTTAACCCTATGCTCTTCTGTGAGGCAAAAATGTGTTCCCTTTTTTATCCAGTTCCTATATGGTGGGCTTTGCAAAAATGATTGTTTCATTTTCCCCACGATTTTAAAATCTACTATTCTTTTTTTCTCCTATTCTTTTTGGTTTCTATTTTCTTCTTATGTCAGGTATTTTTCCAGCAAGAATATTTTTTTCTGACATGACTTAGGATTTGTTTTAGTGGCCTCAACTTTTCTACAATATTCCAACATTGTTTAAATTAAATACTATAAATTGACTGTGTTATAAATATGAAATATTGTGTCCCAGGCTTCTAGGAAAAAAATCATGAATCAAATTCAACCAAACTTCGTAAGTGGAAAACATAAAGTATGAACTTTATTGATCATGTCTATATCTATGAGTATTCACACAGCAGTTATTAAATTTCTGAAATCCTGTCCCAAAATAGATTGCAATCAGAGCACAATCTCTGTCTGGTTTCTTGGAATAATTTTTTTTCTTTGCTTCATTCAAGATCTAGATTTGGAACTTGGCAGAAATGATCCTTGGCAGGCTATTACTGGTAATGTGATGTTGAATGACATCGGGGATGAAACAACTCAGATTTGATTTCCACTACAGTGTATTATTCCCGGAAGCAAGAGGGAATGCTGTATGGTCTTGGACATGGTCTAAATACAGTCAAAGCTGAATCACAAGAATCAACCAAAAATTATGTAAAATCGAATATGTTACCCAATTAATCAAAGTATCTTTGATCTAGCGATGTGCTTCTTAATGAAAGAAAAGTTCTGATAGTCCTATGTTGTGGGCTGCTAAGAAATAGAGATGTGTGGGCTGTCAGATATTTTCTGTGACAAAGATCTGATCAAGTAATTATCTGCAACAAATGTTGGGTCCAATTTCTGCTACCCAGACCCTTTTAGAATTCACCAGAGGGTAATTTTGGCAGCCTGTCAGTAAGAAAACAAGAGAATTAGTTGGGAAACATTAATAAAAGTCGAAAACACCAGCTTCTGAAACATTTGAATCATCATTCACATGCATGCAAAGAGGCTGCCAGATGAAAAAATAAGAAAGTGGGCTGATGGGAGATAACAAAAACTAGAAAAGAGACATTGGAGTGTTATAGTCAGAAGTCTGATGTGAAACTTAAACTGTTGTCTTTTTTCTCTTCTCTTTCCAGGTGGCATCTCTTGCAAACCCAGAAAAGAAGTCCTGTGTCCCTGTATCCACATACACACACCTGCTGTGCTTAAACACCCACAGTAGAACAGATCCTCATTTTTGTTTGCTTTAACTGAGAAAATCATTAATTCCCAACTGAGAGAGGAGGATGGCTGTAATACCCATTCTGAGAAAACAAAGTCAAAATAGGAATGCAGCTAGAGCTGCTGTAACCAGCTAACTTGACAAGGAGAGGGAGGAGATCCTGGTACCTCATTGGGACAAACAATGCCTCTTCCATCTCATCTTCTGCGTAGCCACATGCAGAAGAAACATGCTCATAATTGTCTCCAAATGCAAACAAGAGATTCAAAAAAGAAGGATCATGCTTTGCAGGAGGCTGTTCTCAATCTGCATATTGTCAAGAGTTCGGTCTTCTACCACTGAAACATCCTGGTTTTGCAGTCTTCCTCCTCATTATTTTCCTTCTCATCATTGTTTTTTCCATTTTCCACTTTCAAGGAAATAAAATATTAAAAAAACCCTGCATACAGGAAAAAATATTTAAAAATAAAACACCTAGTTTTTCGTCTACTAAAGACCTTTTTTGCCTAATACATGTTGTCCACAAGACTATGCACAAGGTACCAGAGCAGAGGATTTTCAGCCTAAAAGACACTTTTTGTCACACAGCAACTAAAAAACACTGAGAAAGTTGTTGAAGAGGTAGAAATTAAGGACTTGGAATAAAATTTGCAGAAGAAAAGGCAATTGGCTTGAGGAAATCTTGGATTTAGACTCCCATTTTCTCATGGTGACAGCATTGAAAGTTTTTAATGACACAACTAATGATAGTTCCAGTTCTTTTAAAGCTTGTGAAAGTACTAGAAATGTCCTTAGTCTGTGTAAAAATGGGCCTTATATATCTGAGGTAAATACTTAGATCTTCTTCAAAACATCACAGAGAGAAAGATTCCAGATTTTTAAACCTGTGCCCTAAATTGCTGTGACTTGTATTTTAGCCCCAGAGGAGTTCCTACACTGGCTGTGAGGCAGTGCATGTGCTTGTCCTGTCTATCTCTATTTTGGAAGCTGTGATAGCACTGATGTGCCATTCTAGAGGTCTTCAAAAATCTCAGAGTCTGTTGCCTGGGAAAATTATAAATATTCAATCCTTTATTTTCATTTTCCAATTTCCTGAGGAAAACAGCTAGCCCCATGTAGCAGCTAAATAAGAAAAAAGTCAAAAACAGTGTTTAAAATTGGCTATCTTTTATTTCTAAAAATTTCAGCGATAGTTTTCCTTAACCTGAAAATCCAGACAAAGGGATTTATTTGAGTGATTGCACAGGCTCTGGATCTAAGGGCAGCTCAACTTTGCCTTTCTGGCTTCGGTGCAGCTCATACCTGCTTCCAGCATGTTACAGTGTGCAACCCATCACTGACTCCTGCGAGGCTGCTGCAGCAGAGATCTGGGGAGGAGGCTGAGCTGTACAAGGGGACTTACTTCTGGACTTACCCAGAAGCATGGGTCAGAGGCTGAGATGGGAGCATTAAAAACAAAACCTGCAGATGTTGCAAAAGCCCAGGGCTACGAAATTGTTCTTGAAACATTTTATTTTGGCTTTTGAGATAGCAAATTGTAAATGTTAAGGAAAAAAGTGTTATCAGCCTTTTAACATTGTAAGTTTCACTTTTGCTGAAACTGGTTTTGCTCCACACCCAAAAAATAAACCCAAACTGAACAAGTGCTTTAGGGATTTCTTTCTGGTGCTGTCATCAGGACTTAATTTTGTAGCATACCCCTCAGATACCAGCCAGAAACAGCTAAGCAGAATCAAGATTACATTTCTAAATGTCATGGTTCAGTATTTTTACTTGAGTTAATGCTAATCAATTGGTGTAACATTTCAAAGTTACATGCTCCTGAGATACACTGTCCAGAAAATTTAAAAATAAGAAGGACTTAAATAATTAAAACATTAAATATCAAATTCTTATCATGTACAGTTTCAATCCCAGGGTTCAAGATCAAAGGAAACCATCTTTGAAAGGTAACATTTTTAGCATTAGATGCACAGTTCTTTCTTCTGCTGCAAAAATTTCAGACATCCTGCCTTATTATTAAAAAATGCTTCCATACAGTGCCATTTGCATAAACTTGTGTTCTGGAAAGCATATCTTCTGTACTTAAAAGACTTTATTCTGGACCCTAACTGCATCCAAATGGAGGTCTTGATCATACTGCTGTGTTTTGTGACCTAATTACCTCAAAAACCTCCGAAAACCAAAGCACAAAAAACTATTTTAATAATACAGCCAAATTACTTAGAATTAACTTCTCTTACTTCACTAAATCAGCATGCCACAAAACCACCACAGCCTGCTAGATCAAAACTAACATTTCCTACAATCTTTCCCCTCATGTTTTCAGAAGAATTTTGGTCACTGATGGAAAACAGATAGAAATAAAGTTATCTCTGAATATTTGATAATTTCTTCCAACTTTCAGAACCAAGGAGGAAAGATGAGGAAGCTTATAATTACTTCTCCCTTTTTTTTTTTTTCCATTTCTTCTAAATTTTTATTAGCAGCTATAAGAACAGAAATGTTGGAGTGGCAAAAGAAAGATGATTTTCACAATAGCTAAGGTATGCTTGAAATCATGGTGGAGCATTTTGTCAAAATCCTGATAAGCAAAAGAACGACTCCAAATAAGCATTTTGTTAGATTTATTCATCACTGTATAGCTAGCTCCAGGCTTATTCTAACTCCATATTATTCTAATTCCATATTCTAATTAAGTTCTGTTGTATTTGTGGTGTTATTGTATAGGCACTATACAGTAATTTCTCAACATACTGGTTTCTTCTTCAAACTATGGAAGTTTCATCTTTCTGAATCAGTACCTCTGACCAAATTTCTCCAGTCTTTTTTTTGACTGTCATGCTCAACCAACTGGTTTTTGCTTGTACACGCTGAAATGGCCAGATTTCATACTCTACTTTTAATGCAGGCAGTGAGATAGAGTTAAAAAAAAAAAATTAATATCGAACATTAGACTCAATCCTACAGACTGCAAGTCACCTATATTAAAAATCACTTTAGCAAGTAGGCAATGAGAGAGTTCTCACATGAGCAGATGCTCAAACAAGACATCCAGTAAAAGTGTGTAATCATATCAGAAGTACCTAATAAGCTGTAAGTTTCTCTTAACTTTTATAGAGGAAAAATGGTATATATTTAATTTACTTAAATGGAATTAGTTTTAGACCGTGGAATGCATCTGGTGACGTTAGTATTTTAACAGTACTTGAATTGAACATTTGTAAGGCCATATTTCTAATAATTTTTAAAAGTCATCTTACTCCTTTTGTTAAGTAATAATCTTTTGAAGTTTTTAATCTACTTATGTGAACAATGTTCATTTTTAAATATGAAATCCATGTATTTAGATTTAAAAGTTTACAATAAAGACAAACTACTCTTGGCAAAGTAATCATATTTTTGGTGATGTAAACCTTGTTGTTTCTTCAAATGCAAAGAAAGACAGAAAATAACAGTGACTACAAAAATAAGAATTGTAAGGGAAAAATTCAGTCTTCTTGTTATATCACTTGAATTAAAAGTACTGCTAGTTTAAAAAATAAAAATAATAATAAAAACACTAATTTATCATCTGCTGTAAATCAACATAACTCCAATATTTACACCAGACAATCTTAGAATAACTTGATGTCAAAATTCTATGATTTCTCAAAAACAAATATTCATGGCTGGGTAAATCTGAAATACTAGTGTCTTGTTGTGCTGGAAAGAGTGAGATTTCACAGAACCACAAAGATAACCATATTTTCTCCAGATGACCAGGCCTTTTAGGCCACATAGAGGTGAAATAATTTCTTTTGGTGACACCCAAAGTGTCTCACAAGCAGCAGTCCCACTTCCCAGATCTCCCAACCCCACTCTTCCCAGGCACGTTTGCTGGTCAATACCTCCTCTTCTGTTTTAGCTTTGTTTCCCATGTCATCCCTGCTGGAATCATCAGCCCTGCTGCCAGGTTAGCTTTGTTTAAGGGAACAGCTAAAGGTGCAGTACTATGGCCACAGCAAAGATGGGAATTCCTTTCCTGCAGGTGCCAAAGTCCCCTGTTGTTACTTACTGGCAGGACACACTTCCCATCTGGCATTAAGGTCTGTGCAGCCCGGAGGGAGTGTCAGTGAGACCACCCAGGTCCACTGAATTCCTAGAAAATGCATTGACAGAACAATGGGATTTTCTTATTTTCATTTCTAATGTGGGGTGTTTGAATGCAACAAATGAAAAATTAATCGTACAATTCAGAAAAATTGGTAGGAAAAAAGTTCAGAAAGCCAAGAAAGAGAAATCGAGAGGAACAGCTCATAATTGCATTCACTATAGGTAAAAGATTATTTCACTGTCAGCTTTAATCAAGTCACACTGTACTCTGTGGACACACTTCATGCCTCGATTTTGATAAAAAACATACAGCTGACCAGAGTGCAATATCAAATATGTGGCCACTATATACCATGTATCTGGTCTGGGTCAGAGAAAAAATATTTTTCAGTTATTGATAACAAGATGGCCTCACTCATTTTCGTATTTTTCCTGTGTATATAATTGTACATTCCAAAAAACTGTCATATAATATTTAAATTTTAAAAAAATAGTGGTGGGAAAGAAAATCTGCTAATATGAATTCCAGTAAAATTTGTTTGAAAGCAGCTATGGTAGAAAGTATAGGAATAAAAAAATTTTAATCTTCTTGTTAATAGCATTAAGTTTGGTTAAGATATAGGCTGAAAATGACCAGGATTGCCAGCTCACAATCACATAACCAAGTGAAAGTAATCAAATTATAGTATCACTGTAACTAAGCAAGGTTTACATGACTTTTAATTATTTGTTTTCTAATAAAAGGCAATTTTGCAGCCTTTATGATGGCTGAAACCCTTCCTTTGAATATCTCTTGCCTTGCCTCCCCTTCCCTTCCTTTCCTGGGATATTGCACATCTTTTTAAGCTCTGCTAACAAAAACAGCGTGGGATTCAGTGAAGGGAAGGAAGGAGTCAAAATATAAAAAATAAAAGGCAAAATTAAAAAACGTTTTGGATTTCACTGTTGCATTTTTCTGAAATGTATTCTTTAAAGATCCATTTTGAAATTCTCTATGCAAGTTATTTTAAAATGTTACTATCAGTTCTAATATCAGATCCGTGCCTTTGGTAGTAAATAAGGTATTTCATGCAGCAGTGCACTTGTTCTTCTGCCCATAGGATCTGTTTTGATTTGCCTCCATTTCAGTAACTGCAAGAGCTTTAGTGTAGACAACTGGAGCACTGTGGGATTGGCTGGAAACACTAAGGCAAGATCTAGATAACTCATGGGTCAAAACTTAATTTTCCCTTAATTTCTGAATGCTTGGCTGCCTTTCCAGTACTCTGTGTTGTGTGCTGGTGTTGGCTATAAAGGGGGAAAAAAAAATCAAGGAACATTACTTAATGTGTGAGCGGCCAAGCTGCCATGTTAATGGATCCCAGTAGGACTGCAGAGCCATTTTTCTACTCCGATTTTCTGTGTTCATGAAGTTCCTGTGTTTCTACTGCCAGCTAGGGTGATCAAGTGCCAAAAGAAAGGATTCTGTAAATCTTTTAACACAGATAAAAAGCAGCATGTTATTTATAGAGATGAAGAAAGTCTGCTCTGCCCTTTTCCATCTTGAAGTGTGAGATACACCAACGCAACAAGCTCTGCTCTTGTGCAATACTTTTCTCAGTATTTCACCACAAGTATTTTTCCTTTTGGGATGGGGAAGCTTTTCTCAATAGCGTTTGTGAAAGAAAAGGAAAAATCGGTACATGTTTGCTTTATGACAATCTTCTGTTTTGTAGGATGAACATTACCTTTTTTCTGTTTCCTCTCCCTCCTTTCTACCCTCAGTACAGAAAATCATGATCCAAAGGATCACAGCTGGGACAAAATAGATAGGGAAAAGACAGACCTACCAAAGGGCAACTGAGAGGGTGGTTAGCTAGGAGGCAGATTTTATTCATCCTTGAACCTATCTTCTCTTTCTTTACCATAGACGACCTTTAAAGCCAGCTCCAGAACACACTGCAAAATTCTAGAGGTGGAAGAACCACTCTCCCAGTGCTCCTGTTACCAGGATTTAAAAACTTTTGATATTTTTTATTGCATAACAAAAACCATGAAAAAGGTTATCTTGCTTACCAAACCATTATTTTCTACTTATTAATAGTGACTTTTATCAGCATCCAGAAGAGCAACTCATTTGCATTCTTCCCCGAGGTTTATGGGAGCAGTAGCTTAACTGCTTCAAAAGCACATTCATCGAGTCATTCCTTTCGCTCTGGTAGGGCTCACAGCCACATGATAAAGTAGAAAGTCAAGCTGGGGTAAAGGGTTACCATAACTTAGGATCACATTTCGGGCAATCAGCTCATCCATTTGCTCCAGCATTTATGTGTAAACTTAAACCTGTCACATGTGGAGAACATTGCCACATTTCAGCAAAGGCTAATTAACTGCTATTCTTCATAAGTTTAAATTAAAAGACAGACTTACTCAAGGTTCTTTCCTCACACTTTTGAGGATGCAATTTCCTACAGTCAGGTTTGTTTATTGGCTTCACCGTGACGACTCCTGGTAACGCGGCTTATGTTTGTTATGTTCACAGCCGTTTTTAATGTGGTATCTTAAATACCAAATACAGTCATTTAGTTCATCTGAAAATTAAACACAAGGGACATAGGGTAATGATAAATGAAACTGTGTCAAATGGAAGAGTTATTTAGTCAGCACCAAAGGAATTAAGGTTTGACTCTGCATTATTTAATTAACAGTCTGCAAGAGGGGTTAATAAATGTTAATAATATTAACAGTTCATATGAGCTATTAAGATGTAGTAATCCATCCTGCGATCTAGAAAAAGGATTGGGAGGCAGAACACTCAGTGCTCTCTCGCTGGCCTTGCCAGAGAATCTGTGTGCAGTTTTCAGATCTCTTTCAGTGCATCTTCTAAACTGCCCAGTCACTCAGAGGTCTGTGTAAATCTGACACTGAGTTTTCAGAGGCACAGAGCATCCACTGCAACTGATATTCCAGCAAGGTCAGCTACCCTGAGCTCACAAAAGTTGTGGTGAGAAGCAGCTTCTGCCTCAAATATGGTGCCATCCAAAATGATGCAGCCAACAGAATCACCTTTCCTTCACCATGGGGAATGAGGGTATCCAGGGCTCCTGCTGAAAACAGGTCACCTACACAAGCTGTGCACACCACTGGTGCTAAGTCACTGAGCAAGTTGGAAAGACCATGTTTAGCTGTGTTTCCTTTGGATTATTAATGTAGCTGTGCTAAGATATTAATAACATTTCATCAGTGGTGGTCCCAAACTGCTGTGCCAGAAAGGTCAACTACATAAAGAATTTAAAGCAAAGAAGAACAACAAAAATCTACACTCAATTCAATGAACCAACCAAAAATCCCAGTGCTCCAAACAAATATAAACCAGTGTCAGATAATTTTAAATTACATGAGAACATTAGTTTGACTGTATTTGCTTTACTGGTTTTTTTTTGTAATTGTATTATTGCAAAATTAAATATTTTTTTCTGTTCATATTTCACTTATTATTTGGAGGGTTCCAAAGAGAGATTTAAGACTGCAAAGGACATTATGGTTGGTTTAGAGTTGTTTTCTAAAGGATTTAGGTCCCTTGTTTCTGTTCGTTTCGATGAATAATGACATCAAAATCACCATGACATCTCTGATAAATTTTGAGACTATATTTTCACAACACTTCAAGGGCAGAGTGTGTTCATACTGGTGGTTTAGTTCAGATCAGGAGTGTGCTTTTGAAGAAAATAGTTCAATCATTCCCATGTACCACATCACTTGTTTCACACTACGTAGCAGACTAAGATTGAATGAATATCCACCCCTTTTGGATGAAATTAAACTGAAAGACACTAAAAGCATAACTAACTTGGTTCAAATATTAGTGGAGTTAAAGTCCATGGCCTGCACGAGGTGTAGTCTGAAATAACACACCTTCCTTAAAAAATATGTAGCGTGGACTTTGAATTCTCAGCACCAACAGGTCACCTCAGAGATGCAATTCACAGAGATGCAGTTCCAGACTGCTAGTACAGGCTCACAAAGCAGATAAAGTTTTGTCTTTCTTTAATTTTAGGAACAAAAACTGGCAAGTTCCCCCAAAGCCACATAGTAACCCAATACATAAGATTTGCAGGAACATCTCCTACACAGACAAATTAACTTAAGTGCATTTTTAAAACCACCAATGTATCTGAATACTCTCTCACTAAGATCCTCTTGCCAAAAAAAGCTTTGCCTGGTTAGCTCTGATTTCAAACAGATCCTCTACTAGAAAACTGCATTACCAGCTCTAAACTCATGTAACTCAGTGGAGGTCCTTCTTTTTTGCCAGCTGAGTGCTGTGTATAATTACATTCAGGTACTGAACACCACAAAAGAGGTCCAATGAAGGCAGCTTGAAGCAGGCTCAAAGTCACAGGCACTGGCTCTTTCTTGTGGGGGGCTTTAACTACCCTGACATCTGCTAGAGAAGCAAAACAGCAAAACACAAACACTCCAGGAGGTTCCTGGAAAGCATTGATGACTTTCTGACCCAGGTAGCGGAGGATCCCACAAGGATCAACCTTATACTAACAAAGAGGGAAGGCCTTATTGGGGATGTGAAAGTTGGGGGCAGCCTTGGCCGTAGTGACTGCGACTGGGGAGCTCAGTATCATGTGAGGAGGATGCAGGGCGGCAAGATTGTAACCATGGACTGCAGGAGAGTTAACTTTGGCCTCTTTGGGGATCTTCTGGGAACAATCCCATGAGAACAGGTCCTGCAGGGAAGAGAGGTCCAAGAGACTGATATTCAAGGATCTCTTCCTCCCAACTCAAGAATGTCTCTTGTCTCTCACAACATCCTCATAGGCAAATCAGGAAGTGTGGACTGCATGAGTGGACAGTGAATTGAGAACTGGCTGAAGAGCAGATCCTGGAGGGATGTAATCAGTGTCACAGGATCTTGTTGGAGACCTGTTGCTAGAGGTGTTCTCCAGGATTCAATACTTCGTTTAACTTATTCATCAATGACTTGGATGAAGGAGCAGATGCCTCCTCAGCAAGTTCACTGGTGGCACAAAGCTGGGAGGAGTGGCCAATACCCCAGAGTGTTGTGCAGCCCTTCAGAAGGACCTCGACAGGTTGGAGAGAGGGAGATGGGCAGAGAAGAACTGCCTGAGATTCAACAAAGGCAAATGCAGGGTCCTACACCTGGGGAAGAATAACCCCAAGCACCAGGACTGGCTGGGGGCTGACCTGCTGGAAAGCAGCTGTGCAGAGAAGGACCTGGGGGTCCTGGTGGGCAACAAGCTGTCCATGAGCCAGCAGTGTGTCCTTGTGGCCAAGAAGGCCAAAGGTACCCTGGGGTGCATTAGGAAGGGCATTGCCAGAAGGTCGAGGGAGGTGATCCTGCCCCTCTGCTCAGCCCTGGTGAGGCCACATCTGGAGAGCTGTGTGCAGTTCTGGGCTCCTCAGGACAGGAGAGACATCGGGCTCCTGGAGCAGGTCCAGTGGAGGATGAAAAAGATGATCAAGGGACTGGAGTACCTCACCTGCAAGGGAAGGCTGAGGGAGCTGGGCCTGTTCAGTCTTGAGAAGAGACAACTGAGAGAGGACCTTGTCCATGTCCAGAAGTGTCTGAAGGGAGGGTGTCAAGAGGATGGACCCAGGCTCTTCTCAGTGGTGCCATGCAATAGGATGAGAGACAGATGTGGAGAAACTGATGCACAGGAAATTCCACCTGAATAGGAGGAGAAGCTTCTTTACTGTGCAGGTGACCAAGTGCTGAACAGATTGCCCAGGGAGGCTGTGGAGTTTCCCTCACCGGAGATATTCAAGAACCATCTCAACACAATCCTGTGTGATGTGTTCTAGGATGACCCTGGTTGAGCACAGAGGTTGGACCAGGTGATGTGCAAGGATCCCTTCCAGCTTTACCCATTCTGTGACTATGTGTTTCTATGATTCTATTTTTTGGAAGTGTAATGTCTTGCCAGGTTATCCACATTATTTCTAGACAAGATTTAAATGGCATGTTTACTTAAAACAAAGATCTGCAGTAACAGAACAAAGATACAAACTGCTTAAAAGAAAAATAAATTTCTAAGGCTGCTGCTGCTAACAATTCATTGTTACAGGCATTTGAGGTTTACTAATTAGCCTCGAAATCTGTCTCTGGTCTGGCATGCTCAGGAGAAGTATCAGAGCTCTGCTTTAGCTTTCTGCCACTGTTGACTGCAAATATAAGAGACACAGGGCAGACTCTTAGCCAACAATGGGCAGGGTCTCCTCCTATTTCAATTTCTTTTGATTTTTCTCTGCTGTGACTGGGCAATGAGGGACCTCATGGTAGTGTGGGGGATTAAGACATCTTCGTCAGCCTTAAAATATCTGCATTAACATTTCAATCACATCTCTTAATTAGCATATTCCCAGCAGATTTCAGGCTGCTTTTCTTTTTCAGAAGCCTCTAAAGATGCATAGGTAAGATCGCACATTTCATATAACACAGGGAATAGTAAATTCAATGTTCTTCATGTGAACTTATTGCTATTTGCTCTCTGCAGACAACATATAGAGGGGAAGGTGACTGTAAAAGGCAACCTTTGGAATGGAGAGCTTATGCTAAGAAACACCTTCTTCCCTGAAAACAGATGTTTTATTTAGGATATAATTATAAGGAACATATATTCTAATAAACTAAGTGGTGCTCTTGGGAATTTCATTGCTCATATACTTTTCATAGCTGAACAGTCATTAGCATAGTTTTGGCCCAGAAAATCAAGCCTTTCCCAGAAATTTCTTGGGCAAAATTTGGGAGCCAGCACAAAGCAAGGACTTGTTCTCCACTTGTCCCCAGTTGGTAGCTTAGTTATCAGCAGGCTGCCTTGCAGATAAGAGAACTTAGCAATGGGAAGGGGTCCAGACTGTGCCTGGGAACACAAAAACAAGCCCTAGCATTATCCAGTTTACTATCACAGATGTAGCCACAACATTCCAGCTTTTATTGCAAATAGCATTAGTAGATGACAGTTATTTATCTGAACATCATCCTTTGCATGACTAAGTAGCTTTCAGCCCAGGAGGTTATTTCTTTGGTTTACAGTGTGATCTCTGACACTGATTTGTTCACTCAGGTGGTTTTCTTTGTCAGCAGGGGCTATTTAAAGAGAAGATCACAGTTGGTGCACTTCTATCATTACTTGGAGCAAAACTCAGATGCACTTGAAGCTACACGAGCACTTGAAGCAGCTGATGCTGCATGAAAACCTTACCTATTCAGCACTGCTCCACCTTGCAGTAACGAATAGCTTCTCTAGCAAGACAAACTAACCAAACAAAAAAAAACCCAAACAACTGGAGAAAGTATGAAAGTATTTTGGAAAGACTTAAAAGTTGCCTTTGAGCAGTTTACAGAAAGCTTGTTACAGAAAGACTTTTAATTCTGTGATATTGATCTGGAAGTTTAGGACATAATTGCTAATAACAATTATTATTGTCATTAAAAAAGAAAACCAAAAAGAGTAAAAAAGGAAAAATTACACAGAAGAATAGATACTTTCTTTTTATTTTCAAATATTTGTGCAAAGATTTGATTATATATTTCCTATTAGTATCAGTAGGATTTGTTATATGCAGCTGAATCCTGGTGAGAAGCTTTAAAAATACTTACAAATGCCAAATGACTTGACATTAAATAGGAAACAAGAAACTTCCCCCACGCCTACCTCTCACCAGAAGTAGATTAAAAAAATCTTAAGATGCTAGGAAATCAATTTATTTTATTGGTTTTGACCTTTCTTCTTTCCTTATTGTCTTGTTTTTGCATCTGTAGTTTAAATACAATACAGTAGAAAAGGTAGGCTTATCACAACAGATCTGTGTAAAAAGGAGATTAATTTAGAATGAAAATGAAGACCATTCCTTGCTACAAAAAATTAAATGCTTGAGGCAGAGGCCTGGCTACATATACGTGTGGTACAGCAGACATGAGAAGAAAGAGCATAGCTGTTACAGAAAGCAAGCAGGAGCAGAAAACAAACACATATAGTGGTGAAACAACAATAGATGTACCATAAAAAAAGCAGAAGCAGACTCCTGTCCATGAACAGATGCTGAAACAGAAATGAACTTTGCAGCAAAGGCAAACAATGACAAAACTGAAGTCCTGTGGACAAAAGGGCAGAAATCCAAATAAAATCAGCATCTCATTCTGATCCACCCACTGTGCATCCAGAGTAGCCATAAAGGGGCATCGCTCATCAGACTTAGTTTATAGTTTATCATGACAGACTAAAAATACAAATTATGAAGCTTAATTTATGCACTTGGACTGCAATATTCAGTCCCAACTTCTGCACTTCAGTGTACAGCATCCTCAGCTGATATGTACATACATATGCTGTTTTCTGGGCCATCAACTAGATAATGTTGAATTTTCATAAGTAGAGGGTAGAACACAAGTCATGTTACAGTAATTGAAAAAATTTCCAGCAGCTTCAGTGATATTATATTTTGACCTACTGCATCTCTCAGGCCCTCTGAAAATATTGCAAAATCACCGTTTTTCACTTCAGTTTTTTTAAAGCTGATTTACTATTTTTACAGATAAAAGGGTTTAACATTGGAGAATGCTGATTCAATTGCCTCAAACATTTTCTGGAATATACTTTTTTTTCTTTTTTCACAAGATTTTTGAAATACTTCACTTTGACAAGGTGAAAGAACCTTGTCCAAGCAACTGGTTTGGTTTGTGATTTTTTGAACCTTTATCACATCCAACAAAAACCTCATTACCCATAGCTGGTTATATAAAAGTCAAAACAAGTCAAAAAGAAATTCTCTAAACTAAATTAAGCAAGTCATGGAACTACTTGGATATTCCTGAAGTGAAATTATTTGGAAATGACATCTTGAGGGAATTTGCAGCTTTTTGTCCCAATTTGAGATGAAAGGCGTTTCTGAACTAGAAGGAAGACTAGGAATACCAGGTAGCTCTTCCTCTCACATCAAACTTCAAGGACTTTGGGAGAATGAAAAATTCATTTCATGTTATTTAGAGTTCAATGCAATTGTCCGTGGTTCATACAAGATGCTTCTATCTAATCAGGATCCATACTGAAGAGCTGCTTTCCTCACTGTCAGTTGCAGCAATTACTCCCCTTGCAGCTTCACACCTGCCCAGAGCTAGCCTTCAGATTTGTCAAGGCAAAACAACATTTGTTGGAAGGGAAGCTACCAAAATATTCTAAAAAATATGTTGTCACACAGTTTATAAAGCTAGTGGTAGAGGCAGTGACAGCGAAAGAAAAAATCTGCTTTCTTCTCTAAGCCCTTCCAGAGCCCTACGGTTGGAATGCAAATGAGGAGACTGCTCCAAACTTGCAGAGCTACTGTCACTGTCTAATTTCAACCATCTAATTCTGTGGCAACATTTGGACATTATTCTTCATGTCTGGAAGTTGAAACAGAGAAGATCATGTGCAAAGCTTAGGGTTATCAAGTCTGACATATAGACTATGAATACTCTGTGTTGGGTACAAACTAGCCCTTGGGCAGAAGAATTAGCTTCATATATATACGTCTTCTTCCTCATTCATAGGTGCTTCCTTTCCTTACAGCAGGAGGTTGTTCACTTTTGCAACAGAATTTGTTAATGTATTCAGTGTTCAGTCTCTTTTTTACATCAGGCAAATACTCCCTTGTACACAGAAACATACCATTAAGAACTTCTGGAATTTTTGGTGAAAGGAAAGGATTTAAATGATGTCCTGTTACTTTTTCTCTTGCTCTAAACAGCTTATAAAGAAATAAGAACTTGGTCCTAGACAACACTGTTCTTTGTAAGTGGTAGTGGGACATTTATGCCAGCTGGCAGTAGAGCCCAGGTACTTGAACTACAGAATGACAGGTTCTCCCAGCTGTACATGGTCATGTTTTGCTAGACATGCAGATGTAAGCATGGGAACCCCTCCATTCAGCTTAATATTGTGCAAATTACAAGGGTGTATAGTACCATAAGCACCAAATCTGCTAATTATATGATCACAGGAGTGATAGATTTCTGTATAGTACACAGCTCTGTGGTCTAGTACGAGTGATATTCCATCCTGACACCTCATTTCTCAAGAAAGGACTGAACCTGACTTCCTGGTACCTTGGGATGGTGACATCTGAAGGCTGTGCCATACCAGTGTTGCATGAAGATGGCTACTTGCAATCAGATGAACATAAGTCAAGCAAAACCAATGTCAGAGTCAAACGTCTGCATCTCCAAAATTCAGCATCTGCCTTACAGAGAAATTTCAGCATTCTAGGTGTGAATTTGCCCATTCAGACTCATCCAAGGGAATTTGACTCTTAAAATTCTTTTTCTACCTTTCTGTTAAAGTAGTAACAGCTGACCCACACCTATCAGATGCGCTCTACTTTGGTTGTGTTGCTCAGCTCAGTTCCTCAGTTTGGAGGACTGAAATGCACACAATTTCACATATGTGGGAGATTAGGTGCATGTCCTAAGAGAAAATGAAAGCATCACTACCCACAATGAAGCTGCTAACTCCTGCTTGTATTATGCACTGAGCTTTGTGGGAAAGTGTAATAAATCAAATAACACTTTCCAGCATTTTCAGTTTCCTGTTATACACAGAAAAAGAAAAAAAGTATGCTTCCTTTCTGCTGGACCAGATTCACATATTTTGGAATTCTAGCTTTTTCCTAACTTCTCTATGTTAAGGAGCAAAGCTTCTGTGTTTTGGAAAGAAAGTCCTAAAAGTAAGACTGTAATCATGTTTGTGTGCATGTGTGCTATTTCATTGACATATAAGCAAAAACACCTGTAGTGGTTTGGTCCAAGATACTCATTACTGTTTATCTTCTGTGGGATGAGAATTAGGAGAAATGCAAAGCAGGCACCAAACTTGAAAAAATATAAAGAAGTTTATTAACAGACCTAAAAGAAGAAAAAAAAATTATACCACACATTCAGAACTCTTCTTCTCCCCACCTTTCTCCCTTCTCCCACTGACAATGTAAAAAGACAACCCTTAAGATGTTCAGTCTGTTTACCACGTCCATAATAACCTTGTTCAGTCCATTTAGAAAGAGAAGTCTCTTCTTGCTCATGCTATGAAAACATTATCACAACAAGACAGCCACCCACTTCCAAATATTGTTCAGTCCATTTAGGAAGAGGAGTCTCTCTGCTCGCATGTGAGTCCCTTCCCCCGACTTGCGGCTTTTCCCACAACTGCTTTGGAGGGTCCACTCTTGAAGTTTTTTGGGGTACAATTTTAAGGTTGAGCCATTCAGAAACAAAAGTTCTCTTCACCCATCTCTGGGAGCATTTCATCTCTAAGAACAGAGGCCCTCCACCTTCCCTAGGAGCAAAGGGTCTTCTTTAGCTTCATCTTTAGGACTGTCTCTGGGAGCATCTCTAGGAATTGAGGTTTTCTCCTTTCCTGTTTGGAGCAAAAGTCCTCATCGCTTCCATCTCTCCCTGTCTAAACTTCTCATGAAATTACAGCTGCATCAGCATCTGCCTATCTCAGCACAGGTGCTTTTGCTTACAAGTTGAACTGAACACTCCACCCCCCATGTCTTCATGAAATTACAACAGGTACTCTGATATATCATAGCTTTACAACACAATTTCAGCTTGAAGCATCTCCTCTTTCTCTTCCCTCAGGTTTTCAGCTCTTCGCAGCACTAAAAGGGTTAATCTCACCTCGGCCTTGCAGCTGGAATGTGGCTTATCGAAGTGGGGGTGGGGGGGAGAGCCGAGCTGCTCCGGCTGCCCAGCGCAGGGCTGTGGGGGGGTTCCGTGGGTGGAACAGGGCCCATCGGCTCCAGGATGGCCGTGGCCTGGCTCGGCCTGGCCCGAGCAGGGCCTGGGCCAGGCCCGCTGGCCCCCACACGGGGCCCGCAGCCACCTGTCCCAGCGCCGGAAACGAGACAGAGAGGCTCTGCCTCAGGGTTTCTATTCTTAAGTGTGCCTCACAGAGGTGGTCACAACTTTAACTGGCTCAAAGAATTGTCCATATTCAAACTGGCCAGCTGAGAGGTTCTGTCAGGTCATAGAGGAAGTTGTAAGAAGAACATCACTTCTGGGACTTAGCTTGCTAACCTATTACAACACCCCACCAGGATCTGAATGTAGTAAGTGGGACTTTTTTCCTGTGAACATTTAGTGGCATTAATGCATTTTTGTCTATATTGCTTTCTCTTTACATTCGCTTTCAGTAAACCATCTAGGAATTAAGTTTTACCAACATGAATATTCATTCTTTCTGTTACCTCTAGTGGCTTTGGATCAAGCCCAGAGCATAGCTGCAAGTGTATGTACATGAATATTTACAGGTGCCAAATTTTATATCTACATTTGAAAATGCTGCACTGGAAGTGGTTTCTTCCATTTGCAGTCACAAACATGACAGTGCCATATTTCTCTTTTGACCTATCACAACAGCTCCAGTCTGGAATGATGATTATTCATGGGAGACTGTGCGTGATCAAAACAGAGTTTAAAAGATTTGCCAAAACAAAATACAGTGAATAATTGTGAATAATAAATTCCAGGAAATTACAGTCTGAGAGCAGGCTTTCCACAGGCTTAAAAGGAACATCAAATAATTTCTTTGTCAGCTCTTCTCAGTATCCACTGCATCAAATTTCTTCCTGCAAAACTGTTAAAAAAATCCAGCGTAATCTTTAAAGTGCATCAAACTTCTGACATTACCTCTGAAAAGGGAATAAGCAGGATAAAAGACATGGCATTGACCCCATCGTGCTCTCTCTGCTGACCATCATTCACAATGGGCATGCAGCATTCCAGAGTTCAGTGTATTCTTATGACAGCCTGAGATAATGCCACCAAGGCTGGAGCTGAGCTCAGTTATCTTCATGACTGATAAAGCAGACTACATGAAAAAAGTGCACAGACAACCACAGAGGCCCTAAAAATAGCAGAGGACTGGAGGAGAAGTTACTTTTTGTCTTCTCTCTTATTGCCCATCAGCAAATGTGTTGACTTTAAAGATATTTTAGCACCCACGAGACTGCCAGTGTTACAAGCTTGATCTGTCTCCTGTGTGTTGTAATTTTACTGCAATGATCCCAGTGAAGGAATTCCATGGAGTGTCTCAGATTGATGAACAAACAATTAAAATGTTATAATAAACCTTTATAATTAAAGCATTAAATTACAAATAGAGTCAAACTAGAAAATTATAAAATTAAACTTGACACATATTT
This sequence comes from Corvus kubaryi, assembly GCF_017639235.1. NCBI lineage: Eukaryota > Metazoa > Chordata > Aves > Passeriformes > Corvidae > Corvus > Corvus kubaryi. The sequence goes on along the minus strand of NW_024582056.1, from coordinate 1,111,076 downwards.
TTCTTTGGGAATTCTCTTTTTCCTTTGCTTTTTTTTTTTTTTTTTAACTGCACTCTTCACAAAGGTGAGAGGGAAAAAACTGGCTTTCTGTTACACGACAGTCACCAAACCTGCAGAACTTACATTTCCAAAGAGGATTTTCCCTACCCCATAAGCAAATGTCACTCCTGCAGGAAAGGAAGCAGTTCAGCACTGCTTAGCTCCTCGTGCAAAGTAGGCAAAGACCTGACTCTTCCCTGCCTTAAATTGGTTTTATAAGTCCATGGGTGATAGTAGATTTTTTCTGAGCACAATCCTGATTGCAGAGTTCATCTGTCATTCAAGACAAGGACACTGGCATCTGGATTCATGTCTTCAAGTCTCTGCTGTGGCACTGAGAAGCTTCATGCCTTCAGGCAAGTCACTTAAACCCAGTGTTTCAATTTATCCTTTTACAAAATAAGTATAAATAATACTACTCTCACTGGGATGTTTTGAAGTCAAATTCTGATCTTGTTTCAGCAAAACAAGGAGCAGCAGTTGATGGAATTAGGCTAAAGTAAACTCACTCCAAATGTCTTTCATTGTAAAGTCCTTTACAAACTTCATACAATGAAAAACGATGAACTGCAACCAGCTTAGAGATAAAGGAGGTAGAGCAGCAGGTACACAGGGCTAAGCCCCATTACACAGAGGGCTGAAAAAATCCAGGGATCACAGCAGGAATGTTTAGGTTTATTAAAATGGTACTAGCATCTTTTTTTACTGCTGTTAAGTAGAAGGCAGGCAAGATTATATCAAATATCTTTGCACATAAAACAGCAAAGGATTTGACTCAGAGGTGTTTGTTGTTCCCCCTTTGGAATCACTACTTTCAGCTTGGTTCTACCACATCTAAAGCTAAGAGCTGTATTTTGCTTAAAAATTTAGGCTTCTAGGTGCTGCCAGCATCTCTAGCAATACTGCAAAATCTTGCATTTCCTCTCATCCCCGATCCCCCTTTCACAGGCCGGTGTGAAACACTCACAGGCTGCATCTCTCCCCCGATGCCTGCCAGGTCCCTGGGACTCACCCACCCCGTGCCCCGCTGCCCACCCGCAGCCAGCTCACTCCTCCCTTTCTCTCCTTCCCACTCATTTCTCACCCTTGCTGCTGCTCACCACGACTCTGATGTCTCACTTCCTTCCCGTTGCACATGCACACATTAAAACATCCACAGCTTTTACAGCTGTGAGCCAGGAAGAAAGGGCATGACAATTTTGCTCACTGTGTCTTTTTACCATTGCAGCTTTCGGAGTTTGTGCTCAATCTGCCCCAGGCAATTCTCCCTAAGATACTAGTTGCAATTAAAGAAAAGAGCAAAGAAACTGTGAAACATTTGGGGGGAAAGAAGAAATGTAAATCACATATCAAGCACTTTTGGGAGCACAGGGAAAGCAAACTGCATGTAAATCTGAGCTTGAAAGTCAGTTGCTTTAAGAAAGAAACATAATTAAAACAAACAAGCTATTCTATGTTGTTATTGCGGTTAATATCAATTAATCTATAAAAGGTTTTGTTTCATTTCATGAAAACCTTTCTTAAAGCATCTATTTTGCTTTAACCTTCATTTGTTCTTCACAGCTGGAATAAACGGTTAATCTCTCAGGGAATCATGCACGGTATTTGTTATTGATTTTATAGCTCAATAACATACCAGAGATGTGAACAGGTTGGTCTCAGATTAGGAAACAACCACTTATAAGCAGACACCAGCTGTGCACTTGTGATAAATTACATTTTTCCCTATGAATTTTATACCTAGTTATAGTTAGTTTACAGGATTCAGCACCATATGGACTGCCTGCTAGTGAGGTAACAACCCAAAATGCAAACATTTTCCTCAGTGAAAGAAGCAACCTGTAGCTGGAGATTTTATTTTAGAATATTGTATCATAATAATGGATCTGGAAATCATGAAAGGTTTGGCATATACCTCTGTGTTTTGGGTTCAACACAGACACTGAGGTTGTGTGAAACAGCAATACACAAATGGTAAATGTGCTGACATGAATATACAGAGGACTTGGAGCCAATGTAGTCTAAATACAGGGTTCTTTTGAAAAAGTGGCAATATTGTTTTCAGAGCTGGTAAAAAGAAACCTCTCTGAGGCTTGTACAGGGAAGAAAATTTCAAACTATGCATTGCATTCCAAAGATCAGTTCTATAGTGCCATATTTACCACTAAAACCTTTCCAGGTATCTTTTGAATGTAATTAAAGTTGTTGCAACTTTTTTAGAATACAGAATCAGCTTTTCTCAAAAGAAAAGGTGTTATCGTAAATAAAAATAATTTATAGAAATCACTTTATTTGGCAGAATAGCGGACCTAAAAACATAATGAATTCACTCAGGACTTTTCACCTGCTCTTTTATTTCCCAGAACTGACCAATATTTTATAGACTTACATACAAAGCACTCTATGCCTTGTATAAATACATATATATATGCAACCTTTTCTGGTTTTCCACCAGCATTAAGGACACCAGTTATGAGATACAATCACTAAACCTAGATATGGAAAGATTTGATAAATGATCCTTTGTGTTATGCCTCTGCCAGAGCAAAATTATTACCTGATACACATCCAGAGATGCTGCTCCCAGTGTGATCACATTATTTTCCCTGGAAATTTTCTGGGCCATTTGTATGCTTGCTGTTTAGGTTAAGCTACGTTGTCCTGATGAACTGGTAGGACACTGTAGAAACCTTACTTCTTATTCTCTTCTGCCATGGTTAGAAGTTTCCTGATATAAACAGAATTATCTGAGCATAAAACTAATGACAAAATTCATAGATTAACGAATGGATATGTCATCATTGGTGTAATTCTAGCATCAGTGAAATGTTAAATATGAGGACTGGATTCCATTTAAGTTTAAATGAGGGGGAAATGTAGCAAGTAAGTCCTGTAGTTTATGAGAACATTCTGTAAGAAAACTGAAGTTTAAATGTAAATAGGCAAAAATATCCCAAATTTGAATTTGTTAATCAGATTAAACTGCCACTTATTTGTGAAGTAACCTTGTATAGGAGAACATTTAAGGGCTGGACAGCATTTTACTAGCTTTTGGATTTAATATCAGGTGTTCACAAGACCCTGCAAAAAAAGAAGCTGCCATACTATGGCTGATATTCAAGCATCAACAGACATTCCTAGAGCTGAGTGAATAATTAAAAAAAATTGAATAACTTATTCAAAACTATGAAATTCATCAACTAAATTACTTGAATAATACATCTATGAATTATGAACTGACTATGTTGGGTGAATAATACATTAATAATTAATATGAAAAATATAATTAAATTCTTCAAATTAATTACTCAGAGACTATGAGAAACCATAATTATTCTCTGTGCTATACTCAAAGAATAGAATGCCTGAGTAGTCTGTATGCTCTTACAATTTTTCAGTGCAATACATAGGGTATAACTTTATAATTACGGAGTATCGGGGTGATATCTCAAATACCACTTCAGGCTAAGAATGAAGCAAAATGTCATAATTGAACAAAATAATATATGTTTTAATAGAAATATGCTAATGTTGGGATGTGTAACATGGCCTAGTTGGCAAAGACTGGCTCTGTCTCTGAACAAATGCCCAGCAGAGGGAATTTTTTGACAAGCAGTGAAATGCTGGGGCTGTGGATTTGCTAATTTTGACCATAGGCTACTTTCAAATACCATCTTGTATGATGCCTGCATCAAGCAGCGAGTGTGGTTCAAGTGGATCAGCCTGCCACCAACCCTCAGCATTGGCTCCCAGGGGCTGGAGTGGGGCCAGCACTTTGGTAGAAAGATCAAGTTGCAAGACCTTACTTTGCAAGGACCTCTGGCGTGCTTCTGGATCAAGCCACACTGGGTCCAGCTGTCTAGAAAGAAGGGGAATGGGCACTCTAAGGGTTTTGAGGTTTGAAGTTCTGCTCCAGGACTCACATCACTGAGCCGTAGTGCCCAGGTGCATGCTTAGACAGCAGCAGGCAATTTGAGCATCCGTGTCCCTTTATGTTTGATCATATTTGATACTGATGTCACATTACAAAATCAATCCTTTTTCCTTTTGGGATACAGAGGTGTGTTGTCCGTTGGGTATTGAGTCCCTCCTTTCTCATACTGGCCACTTTGTAGAGAGCATAGTTTATAAGCAGAAGAGAAATTGGCCTGCAAGCTGAGAATGGAAAAATTACAGGGTTCTACTCAAGATCTTTCCTTGCCTGTAGTTACATGTGTCACATTTTCATGTAAGACCATGGAATTAGTTCCTGTTGGACCCTGGCACATATCACAAAAACACACTTGCATTCTCCATGCACACATAGGGTAAAGTTATGCTCAAATATGCAGTGAGGTGTGGAGTGATGCCAGTGAGAGCTGTGGCTGAGGCCAGTGCTACCGCTGGGCCACAGAACAGCTCGAATGAGGACTGATGTTGAAGATCCTCACTCTGTTGCAGTGAGCCATGATCAACCGAATCAAGTGGACCAAAAGGTCCATTGGTTTGATGCTTCCACAGCCCAAGAGCCTTGAGCATTCATAAGGCTGTGAAAAATATATAAATCCATGCCTTACTATTAGCCGCAGCCCTCCCCTCCCCTCCCCTTATTTCTCGTATTTGGTTGCCTTTCCAGAGAGTTCTATGTTCTTCAGCAGTTAATTGCTCCTCGTTACTCCTCCCCGCCTACCCCTTCTCCCATTTGCTGTAATCCCTTCTACCCACCTTGGTAACCCCTGGCTGATGTTCCATTGGTTACTGTGTGTTTTCCATGCCCATATTGTGGGGGTACAAGACCCCCTACAAGCCACGTTTCTTCGACTTTCTCCATGGATTTTTCTCTCCAGTAAACCCTCTCCCCTCACGAGGAAGTCCCTCCGCTTCTTTCCTGCCTCTTTTGCGGACCCTCACCACCGGTGGGTAAGGCGAACCCGAGCAGGTGCTTCGCCTGCCCTCCTACGCCACGATCGATTTCCATCCTACCCGTTTGGAGCAGGCAGAAGATTGCCCAGTGCCGGGAAAGCGTGCCAGCCAGCACGGCACCGCAGCATCACTTGGTGATAGATGGCAGGGGGGATTTTTCTTCCATTAGATATAAACCAAAGTTAGCACATTCATTACACTATTGCAAATGGAAAATGCAAATTAACCACATACTCCATCCTTCTGTATTCTATCGCTATCTTGAAAGCATGGTAAGTTTATAAGATTATTTGAGGAAATAAGAAAATCCTTCATGCCCAGAAATGTTTTTGTTTTCAATTGTAAAATATTTTAAAAGACTCTGAAACAACAAAAAACAGCCAACCAAACAAAACATTCAGAAAAAACAAGCCTTCAGGGAACTGTTTGTCCAGTTCTGTAACCTATGATACCTACAGACCAATTCCACAACCCCCCACTGAGAAACTAAGTATTCTAGTTTCAAAATATGTTTCCATAAGTTTAAGGTCTCTTTAAAGGCTATTTCAAGCATCTTCCCAGTCTGTGATCTGATCTAGCTGGTTAATCAGCAAACAAAAACTGTTCTCTCCTTGACTGTAAAGACAGACCCTATATTATTTATGTCTTGTAAGGGGATCCATTACACTATAATCTCCAATCACTGTCTTCTTAACATCTCAGGTCTATTCCAGACCTGTCTTTAAGATTTCCCTGTTAGCCCCAGTGTCAGCAATAAACTCCCAGTTTTAACAAAGCTATACTAGAGGTTCATTCTTTTGGTTTTCGAAAGATTCCAATTATGTGGAATAACTAATGAGATATCCATTTAATCTGATTAAACACAGCCATTTTTATTCCTTGTACGCCTTTCCATTTCTAGGAATCAAGAACACTAGCTAAAGACAATAGTTGTGCTTTATTTTTAGCATATTATTATGGGGCAGGAGTCTTAGAAATGAAGAAGTTCCTCTCTGAAGGGACACCTCCTCCTGCAAAAGCAACTGGTGATGTTTGTGTATGACTTTCTGCAGCCAGCTTGTTCCTTCCTTCCCATGTCCTGGCCTAAGACACGTTTCTGCACCTAGGCTTGAAATTGGCAATTACATCCTCATTCTGCCTGGCACTGAGCATCCTCCCCAAAATGCTGAGTCTCCTGGCGTGTTAATGACATCAGTGGGAGTGATGGAGCTCAGTTCCCCACAGGGCTGAGGCACAGCTTCTCTCACTGGGGATTTCAAGTCCTGTTTATTCCTCCAGATTTTCATGCCCTATCAGTCCTTGAAGGTGACACAGGAGAAAACATGATGACAACAGGGCATGACAAATCTCAGGGAAGATTTGAATGTAAATACTCTCCCGTGAAATGTAGATATTATTGGAATAACCTGAACAAATCAAGAAATTGGCTGGCAAGGGCACGGCATCATTATCACATTGCAATATCTTCAAGGAGAAATTGCATAAGGTCTCTTATAAGATTTATTACATTTCTGAAATGAAATAAAATATTAGACCTCTAAATTTTTTTAGTTAAATTTCATCAGTAACTCCCTGAGATTCCTTCTCCCTGCCCAATGAATTAGCCTTTATCGTATTTTTTTCTGAGATAAAAATGAATGATCTTTTGATTAAAAAAAAAAATGAAAGAAAGAAAAAGAAACCTTCTGCCTAACTTTGAACTATGAATCAGCCTTGGTGCTCTCATTAAAAACTCCCTAACTTTTAATTGCAGAACACAGTCTCTGCTGTCCCCAGACTGTGAAGTAAGATTCTTGGCAGTTACTCAAAGAAAAAATGGGGAAAAAAATAAGCATTAATATTATCATAACTTAAGACAAAGGTGTGCAGTGAGCACATTTATCCAAGTTGGAAATTGCAAATTTCTGAACTTTGCTCCATCACTGAATCCCTCTACTGCCTTTTGACAAATAATATTCATTCTTCACCTCATTTCACCAGTAGAAAGTTTCTGGTAGACAGTTACTGGGCTGGGGTATTATATTTGAAAGTAGTCCTACAGCTTTAAATTTATATTTGTAGGAGAAAACACCTTAATACAGTGGACGACTATTTGAAGAGAAGAAATCTTCAGTCACTGGAGCAGCATTCTTTACAAGGACTTAGCCCAAGACTACCCTTTCTTGTATAACAGAAAACAGCAATGGTGGTAAGGTTCCAGATTATAAAGTAAAGCAACTTTTAAGAAAATCTTTTTCTACTGTTTCTTTGTACTTATTTCATTCAAAAAATCAAATGCAACATAGACAGTGTGAAGGTTCAGACAGAAATCTCTGTGCAAAATTCCACCAGCATTACTGGATTCTTGAGCTGCTGGTGGTAAGGAACCTGATGGCAATTCAGAAAGGAAAATCTTCTGAAAAACAAGAAGATGACAAACAACTTGGGAAGTTAGAGAATGAAGTGTTGTGTGGGGGAAAAGAAAATATCTTTGAATGAGTCATAAAATGCTCTACAGAGCAGAACTTCCACATGTATCCTTGAAAATTAATATTTCTCCATGTGTCTCAGGATGTTTCTGATTCAGTCTAATCTACTTGGAGTTCAGCAAGGAATACCTAAACGCTGCCATCGTATTCACAGACAATGCCATCCAAAGTACTATACAGGGATTTGAGAGCACAGAAATACAGGGTGAAATGAAACGGTTGGAATTCAATGGCTGCAGACAGAAGGCACTGAACCTATCTGTGACTCTGCTTTTGTGAGGTGGATGTGGACTGTAGGCTAAGCTTGGCAATGGAGAGGTTCCCCTTTTATGCTGGCAAAAAGGTGAGAGTGCCTTCTTTGGCACACCTTTATGAATGACACGGATAACCTTGGGGATTCTGGTGCTATAGAAAGGGCAAGGAAGCTGGCTGGTTAGACAAGTGACTCCGAGACAGCAGCAGGAGTGGGAAAGATGATAAAAGCAGAGGGTTCTGAAACTCAGAACAAAAGGATTAGATGCCATCACATGATGTTAGAGCAGACATTCAAAGAAATGTGGGGTTTTCTTGGCTCCCTGGACTTTCCCACAACCACCCCTGAAGTATGACACGTGTAGAAGCAGAAAACCAGACGATCAAGCACTGGATACCCTAAGGAGTTTACTGTAAGCAGGTTGGCACCAGTTGAAACTGAGCAAAAAGCTACTCAGAAAGACTGAATATGAAGGTTCTGATGTAGCCAGTGGGCTGCACTCCCCATCCAAACAGCATTTTTCCAAATGACCAGGTAGAGTTGATTTTATCAAGCAAATTTCTCTGAATGGACAAAGGGGATACAGATCTGTTGGAGTAAACATGAAAACAAGCATGATGGGGAAAGCTGTTTGCTGAGAACCACACATCCTTTTAGGTTCTTTGGGGTCCCCTATCTGCCTCCAATACCCCCAGGAGCTGCAGACAGGATTTTCACATCTCATCAGCCTTAATACAAGCGTTTATGAGCACACCACTGATGAACTTCTAACAGTTTCACCCCTAGTAACGTATAAATACTTCAAGGACTACTTCCCCTGGAAAAAATGCTGATAAGACAGAATCTGAGGTTAGCACCAACAATTATGTGGTCATACAGATAAGGAATGTTAAATGCTGGCTGTGCCCCAGACTGGCTGACTTTATTTCTCTACTCATCTCATTTTTAGCAACCCTTCTACATCCAACTATTAAAATGAATCAAAATACCATGGGCTCACAAGGCCATTCCCTAACATTTTCTGCAGTTATTTTCAACAGGTTAAAGCAGGTACACAACCAGCCAGGTTTATCCACAGGGTTCCAGCTGAAGAAGTACTTTGTGCTGTCATTAACCACATGGAGCCAATACACAAAGCCAAGCATATGTGGGTCCAGCTATCACTGTAACACAGACTTACATACACCATACCCTTAAACAGCCACCAGCTGAGCTAAGTGTAACAGCACAAATCTAGCAACAGAAGGGAGATCAAGATTAAAAATCTTTAAGAAATCCATTTTTGGCTCTAGGTTTATTTAATCATTCATTACTTTATATAACATCACCAACACACCTTATTGGCTATATTGATTCAAAGCATTTTGTTCGATATTAAAAAGCCAGTAAAAGTAGCATGAGATGGTTCAGCCACGGCCATACGGGATTGTTATTGAAACCTAGAAAACAGAGTTGCAATGTAAGCAGTCAAGTCAAATAAATGCAATGTCTTCAGATGTTGTTTCTTAGCATTTACCCTCCACCTTGCTACCCTTACTCCTCATTCCCCAGTAGCCCTTTGTGAATAATGAAAAATTCAGACTCTGGACCTGTTTCTTATGCACACACATAGAAAACTGGAGAAGGATATTGCTTTGTGGAAGCCATTGTCATCTGTGGGAGTGACAGCTTTGGGCAGCAGGTCAGTGCTTCTGCTGGCTGTGGAATCAGCAGAGAGAGAAAGACCAGCACCACCCTGGATGGAGTCAGAACAGCAAAGTGATGCTTGCACCTTGTGTCCCCCTTTGGAAGAATCCATTTGTCTCCATTAGCAGTACATGGAGCCCAGGGAAGCAAACCTTTTCACTGATACAGCTCCATTACCTAGTTAAAAAGTAAGTGATGTGAATATACACTCTCTCCTCCTTCTGCTCCCTCCACATTTTTTATTAGCAGTGTGTTGCAACATCAAGGCTGATTACAGGACTCAGAATAGTCTACACAAATGCAGCAAAGACCCACAGTATTCAAATCCACATTTTTAAGACTAAATTCAGCTTTCTGTAGTATTTAATCCCCCATGTTTCAGGACATAATCCAGCTATATGGTGGTCACTAAGAGGGAATGTTTTCTGGAGCAATGTATGGCATACCCGTTCTGCAAGCTTAGCTTTGTTTTTCTCCAAAGCAGCTGGTATTAATGTACACAAGAGATGGGCACACAACATCTGACATACAACAATATAAAAATACATATTTTCCTGTGCCTGTGGCAGTGATCAAAATGTACCCAACTAACAGCATTTCTTAGCCTTGACCTAGACAGGTATCAGATGAACTGTACCTTTGTCAACAAGTGCTTCTTTGCAAATACCAGAGTCAGACCCCAGCGCTGCAAGAACTCACTTGTATTTTGGCTGAATTTTGCCGACTTGTTTCACTGACCAGAAAGAGGTTACTTCTATTGCGGAGATAAGAGGCCTGGAGTCCAAGGAAGCAGCCTGGCATTGCCACAAGGAAATTATATCTCATACATAACAGAGTTATAGCACACCTTGTCTTGGTATGTAAGGGGAGTAAAGGATTTGTGGTGTGCTTTACTCAGCCATTCTGGCATTATAGTCTTTGTATGAAATAATAAAAGTGAAGTCATCAGGCAAGTCACAATGGGGGTCTCTGGTGACTAACTCCAGAGGCTCCCTAGGGTACTTGTTTGTCATGGGACTTGTTCACAGCTAAATGCATTGCAAAGTAGCTCATGGTCTCTTGTTTCTTTAAAGTGCACTTGCCACAGAAAATAAATAAGAGATTTTCAGTTTGTAATAGAAGAGGAAACCTTTCAGGAATCCAGGATTTTTTTTTCTCTCACTCTCCATGCAAGAGTTATTAGAATAATACAGGAAAAAACTAACATTTTCTTCATTGTGCTGGCAAGAGATTATTGCTGCTACTGCATGATTTTCATCCAATGTTTTCAAATATGTTTCACCCTGGAGATGGCAATGTTATTACAAGAGAGGTGTGAAAAAAAAACCCCAAACTACAAAATCTTATAAACTAAAATAAGTTTTAGCCCATGTAGTTTTCAACTTTATCCAGTTTTCTTTCTGTATTTCCATGAAATGCTAAACTGTATCTATATTTACATGGGCCCTTCACATCAAAAATAGCAATAATCCAAAAGAAGAATATTACATATGCTGATTTTTATGTAATGAAAAAAACCTTTGCATAAAATATTAGGAATATTAAAAAAGTGTGCAAAGAGAGTCTAGGAAATCTGAGTTTGCCCAGCCTGAAGAAGGGAAGGCTAGGGAAACGCTTTAATTGCTGTGTACAGCAATGTTATGTGTTGGGATAGGAAAGACTATGCCAGGTGCTTCTCAGAGGTGCACAAAAGAAGGATGATAGGATCTTAGAATCACAGAATGGTAGGAAGGGTTGAAAGGGACCTTTAAAAACCATCTAGTCCAACCACCCTATGCCATGGGCACGAACATCTTGCATGAGATCAGGGTGGCTCAAAGCCACATCCCTATATAAGGACATTCTCACTGGTATTTTTCACATGGGAAGGACTTTCTGATGACACTGGAAAGATTCTACAGAATGATATCTGTGCTAGTGGCAGGAAGAAATGAAGCAAAACCAGGCGTTATTACCCCAGCTACAGCATATGAACCCTGTTTATCTCTGATGGGTAAGAATAGTAGCCAGTGTCAGCAAAACTGTATTGCCAGGAAGAAGTAGCTCATACAGTAAGAAAGTTTAAGGACTCAAAGAGAGATCAGAAGATTCACTAGGATTGTGTTTCACTAAATGTCACTGTCAGGAAAATCTGTGCAAGTGCTGTAAGTGCTTAAGTTTGTGGATCCTGAAAGCAGAATTGAGAATTACTACAGTTTAAGTGAGCTCTTCAGTTAGGTGCTTCTCAAAGGATAAACTGCTACAAGAAGCCCATTGGCATTCATTGTCACAAGACAGAGGGAAGCATCATAAATTATACATTCACAGACTTCAAAAAGTTCTGAGAAAAAAATAAGTAAATGGCTGGATGATGAAACAGTTTCAAGCTTCAAGCCCAGCTCTTCAAAAACATCTGCAGAGCAATTTTCCATGCCGAACTGGAATAAACATCAACCTTTCTGATTAAAGCCACTTCTTGCCCCTTTAGGTGTATTTTTGTTTTTTTGAACATGTTGGACAAAGGGACACAAGGACTTTTGCGATGGTGAAGATGGACTGAGGATTCTTTGGCTTCAGTGGAACCATTTGGACTTTCAACAATTGAGGCAGATGTATTGATTGCTTTGGTAAACAAGAGTAGTCACTCCACCTAATCTCTTCCTTTTAGTTAGTTAATTCAGAGTTCAAGATGAAGAAATCCTTTTCTATGGAGTATATATTTCCAACCTAATCTAGATATCTGAAGTTAAACACCATGAAACTTCATTCTCTCCTTGCAATTTAGTGTTGTCAGTCATTCAGCAGCAGTGAGTATTAATGAAGGTTTCCTGAGGCCAAGCAGAGGCCAGCCCAGACCATGTTCAAATCAGTTGCTTATTCTGACCAAAAAAACACTCTTGAAGAGTCCCACTGAGCAAAGGAATACAGCTCCCAGCCCCTTCTCACAACCAAGGGACTGCCAGAGAACATACAGTGTTCTGACTAGAGCGACGAAAACTGTCACATCTCTGTCCATGTAAAACCTAGACAGAAATGTGCTAGCACTGAGGAAAAGGAGATCAATCATATTTGGCTGACAAAAAGCTGCAAACACAATAGTATTTTGCATATGGAATATAGAAAATGGAGCATTATTTTCCTGGGATCATTTCCCTACAAGTAAGAAGCAGTGAAAGAAATACTGCAGCTTTTCACTTCCACCATCTCCTTCCTCCTTTTTTAATTAACAAGTCCTGTCTGTAGGAAACAAATCATATTGTTTAACTTTTTTTTTGGGACACAGGACTTCCAGTGGTATACAAATCATGACACTTTCTTTGGAGAAGTAATCTGCAAATAATTTTTAAAAGTATTATATGTATTTTTAATATATTTTTATATATAAAACTTCTAAGTGATGGGGTGGTTTCTTTCCCCTTACAGGAATTTTCCTAAATGCTGCCAGATGACCAAGAGTTATGTAGCAGCTGTTCTAAAATAGGATATGGCAAACTCTTCAAGCCTGAAGAAACCCATCATAGTTTGTGTCAGCTGAGCCCTGTTGGGTTTCTGTGCATAGGCAGTTGGATACGTGAAACTGCTGTCTGCTAAATGGTCCATTCAGCTTCTGCTAAGGTCTGTATGCCCTCACCCACACTGCAGAATTTGCAACAGGAACAATATGGATTTCCTGGTTCAGTTAGGACGGTGTAGGGGGGAATATGATCCTTTAACAACTACAAGGAAACAGTGGAAGCGCAGAGATTAAAGACCAGAATGCAACTCTATCTCTTAGGAATCAAAAATGAAAGGTAAATGTGGGCACAGCTTCTGAGAGCCATAGGCTTCAGTTCTAGTTTCTCCTCACATAACTTATTGTGACTCAGGTCACAGTCTCAGCTAGGGGAAGTTACTCAGAAAGCAAGCAAATTTCCCATGTCACATCTGAAGGTTAAATTGAAAAATACGGAATTATTAAAAAAATTAGAACAATTCTTCAGAAAAAGAAAAATATAATAAAGTAGGGAATTGTGACTCCTAAAAAAAATGGTAAGAATATGAATCATGAAATGAGTAAGGGTAAAATTATGCTAATAGAGACAATCATGTTACACTGGGAATGATTATGCTAAGCCTCTGAGCATGCCCTACATAAATTAGTGATATCCTTAAACCTGAAAAATCTGAAACAAAAATAACTGTTCTTGTAGTGAGAAAAATAGATAAGTATAGGGGAGGGGAGGGCAAGGTAACATACCTCTACCCAATCAAATAGGATTATAAATATTTCAAAGCTATTTGGCACATCCTGTGCTAAATTCCAGCCCTATTTTACTAAAGGTGAGTATGAGAATCTTGCCAAACCTCCAGTCTAGAGGTAAATCTTTGATCATTATTTAGTGCTTGTGATAGAAAAACAGTGAAAAAAAGGCAACAGCCCATCTCTAACTGAATTCAGTAGAAGCCCTAAGGAACAGATTATGCCTCTAGGTAAAGGTCTTGCTACTATCCAACAAATATAGTTGTGAAGGAATTACTTCTCCCCTAGAACAGGAAGGCCACAATATGCTCCATCCTTGCAATGTGGGATGCATGCCACCTCCTCTGCATCAGCTTGGCTGTTAACACTTGGTAACTTCCTACTCACTGCAATCTCTTCCTGCTCACAGAAGAGGTGGGAAGCTCCTGCTTTCTTCTATGTAGTGAGCCTAAGAAAGATGTAAGGAGTGCATGCAATAGCATGGGGAACTCAGTACCACATTAATTTAGCTATCATGACCTCAACTTACATAAAGGGCTTAAGATTGTTCCAAGAAAAACTACATTTTTCACCTTTTTGCTTTCACTTTTATTCAAGAAAACAGTTGTCTCCCTAGCCTTGATCTAAATTTTCAAGAAGTGTAGAGAAACCCTAAAGATGGTGATTATTTTTCTTAAGAAGAGAAGGATCAAAGAAAGCTCAGATGAAATTTGAATTAAAACACCAGGTTGGCTCAGCACTTCAAACTGCAACACTGACTCTGTAGCTGGAGCGGAACCTAAAGCAGAGCCAGGTTTGTTTTGCAGAGGCATGTTTCAAGTGAACTCAGAATCGCTGAGCAGACCATTCCTAAAAATGCCACACACCTCCAATGGCAGCTGCTTGGAGGGCATTAGGCCTCTGAGAGACAGATTCAGTGACACCACCAAGGCTTTGCTATTTTGTAGAGGCTCAGACCTCTTGGAAGGGCACTCAGACAGCCTGTTCCAGGCACTGCGCCTGCTGCGACATCCCTCAAACACACCAGCATCCTGTGCCGCAGCCCCACGTGGCTGTGTCCTGGAAATGAACACAAAGAGCCCCTCTTGTTCCTGCCTTAATTGCTCCAGGGTGCTGCCTGTGTCTGAAATACATATTCCTTTCTTTTGTGTGAGTAGAATAATAGCATTTACATCTGAGGTGCAGAGCCCAGGGAAAAGGAGGCTCCTCGCCCTTCTCCTCCCTCTCAGCATCTTCCATTATTTTCCTACCTGAAAATGATTCATAAAGTCAGGACAAAGGAGGTTTTATAGCTGAAGGAAAAATAGCTGCTTTGGGCAGATTCACTAATCTTGCTTACTCCAAGTAACATTGTATTTCATGGAGCAACATCAAAAGAGCCCAGTAAGACACATTCCTCAAAGCATGTGATATTGAATCATACAGGTGAGGTTTTTTTCCTAGGAGTATAATGAAGCTCTCTTAGACCTCCTTGACATCTTACAAGAGTCACAGGAGATTTTCCCACAGCACTGGCTGTTCCTAGTATTTTGAAACAATGTATTTCAAAATACTTAAAAAACCACTCAGCAGAACCCGAAGGGGAAGAGTTTCTCAGAAAGCAAACCAAACTATTAATCCTTAGTATGTGACTTAGGAAAAAGTAAAAAAAAAAAAAAAAAAAAAAAAAAAAAAACAAAAAAAAAAAAAAGAAGAGAGAGAGATAAGCATCTTGAACCAATTAAAACCACTTTTCTCTATTGCAGTCAAAGCCAATTCTTGATACAGAGCTTTTCTTTTGTTTTCAACTCTCATTTCTTTCTTGCTTTGGCAGGAAAATGTTTTAAATTATTTTTTTCTTTATCAAAGGAAAACTGTTTTGCTTCTATTTTCTTCAGACTGAAAAATGATTACACTTGAGCAAAGTTAAAAAAAAATCACACAACAACATTTAGGCAATGACAAGCACAGAACTTTTTCTGCTACAAGAGTAAGTTTCTAGAAGTCATGAGAAGCTGAACTGAGAGTATGCCTACAATTGCTGCTGCTTCTGCTGCTCTCCTGCCAGAGATAGGACTAAATGAAAATATCTAGACTTTGAGAGCTTTTAAGTTCAAGAGGCAGAAACTGAATTCAAATTCGGACCTTCACCAAGATGACCTGACTGGAGCAGACATCCCACATCAGGCTGGACAAACTGTGACTCATGAGCAGGACGAGTCAGGACCAAAAATTCATAGCCTATATCTGACCACTGAAAGTCTGAAATTGTCTATTCTTTCTATCGCTACAGATTACTGAGTGCACCCTCTAAATTTAGAGCCAAATCATATCAAACCAGATGGTCTCTGGAGCTTTCCTCCATGAAACAGGGTGGTGCTTTGGCCTGTGTGGCATTATGCATGAACTGTGCAAAGGCACACACATATCTTCCCAACACCTCTTTTCCAAGTTGTTGATATCATCTGTTCATACACATCATGAAAGGTAATATGCAAACCACTGTAACTAGAAGGGCAGAGGTGTCAGTGAGATAATGTCTTCACAACACTGTGATCTCTGAAGTTTAAGTATCCAGAATCAAGAAGAACGTGCCTGGACCCAGTACCCTGAATAGTCCCATCCAAATTGTGAGAGATGGTGGAAAGTCCTTTTCATTCTTAACAGGGGAGGGGTATGAGACTTGGTTGTACAACCCCCAGCAGATTTGCTGCTAAACCCCTTTCCACATGTAAGATCTCTCTTGAGTCAGCACCGTGCTGCGCTGATTTTCTCTGCTATTTCTGTTGCATATGGTGTCGTTTCTTGTATTAAATGTGACTTTTAGAGGTTTGCTTTTGCGTCTTGCTGTCAACCCCCCCCACACACACTTTGGTTTTTGTAGAAAGCACTTTTATTTCTTGTATCTACAGCACTGTTGAGCGAGTCTTTACTGAAATTGTTTTTGATTTTGCTCTCTTTTATCTTTTTAATGGTATTTCCCACCAAATTGACTTGCATATGCTAATACTTTGACAACTAAAGAAGCAGGTATGTCTGAGTTGTCATCTTGCAGTCAGTTTTTCCAGAGCCAAAAAGCAGTGCTTCCCCAGTTATTTAACTTTTTGCCTACCTGCCAGCATTTCAAAAGCTGTCTTTAAGACTCTTTTGTGGACATGTAGCTCTAAAGCATTTAAGAAGCTTCATAAGGATTTAGCCATGCAATTTCTCTAACAGAAATTATGTGGTTAATTCCTCATGCAATCCTTGGACTCTTCTTTTTTTACAATAGCTGGGCAGTTTGTATTTGCAGAAACGTGGTCAAAGTTCTCTGTTAAATGTCAGTAGGGGAATTATGAAACCTCTTTGCACAGTAACTCACTTTTACAGAACTAGGCCCACACTGGTCTGATCTTTCCATATTAGGCTTGATATGTTGTGTCAAGCATTTCAACCTCTAGCTTCCATCAAAAGATAAATGGCAGCTGTCTCTGAATTAATGGAACATGAGAGCAGATCACTGCTCTGCACACTGCACCCTCTGAAATGTTTAAGTATGCACTCACCTGACCTGACCTTGCTACTTCCACTTTTCCAATTTGTTTTCTGGTGATTGAGAAAGGTGAAGGAAGAGTTCAGCACCCATGCAGGATGTTTTAGTCATAGCCCACTGTGACATCCATCAGAAAATGCCTCTGTTTCTCTAAAATCAAAAATGTAGTTTAATACAACTGGGTCCTGTTAAAACAAAACAAAAAAAAAAAAAAAAGAAAGAAAAAAAAAGAAAAAGAACTAAAGTTCTATGAACTTCATGAGATTGTCTCCTCCTGTTACGTTCAAAGATATTTTTGTTAAATATCTTCCTGTGAAATACCCTGACCCCCCCAGCTGTACTAATCTGGATAAATCAGGTGGCATTTCATGGCATACAGTATAGTAAGATACCCAACCCCAACCCACCCCCAAAAGAGAAAAAAGGATATCAGGAATTATAATCTTGAAGTGTTTCTGGAACAGTAGGATGAAATTATATCATTCAAGGTATTGTGTTGCTTTGCTTTCAACCAAATTCTTGACCATGCAGCAAACAACCACTTGGACCAGCAACTACATATATTCTATGTATAATAGATAAATATATAGATGTGCCTATATATATAGTGTATAGTATATATGTGCTTACAGTATTAAAAATAATTAACTATTTGTATTATTTTTACAGGTAACAAAGTTTGAAGAAGACCAGCTTAAAAGCAAGACTTAGAGGAGAAGACTAAGCCAGGACGTATCTCTGAAAAAAATTTGCAATTTTATTCAAATGTCCCAGTGTGAAAATAATTACGATGGGGGCCTTGATTAGGATAAATGGGACACCAGTAAGCTGTGTTAACACTGTGGTGCAGACTGCAGCACATCCTTTCCAGTACAGCCCTGGAGGCCCAAGAGGATGAGCCTTTGGGAATACAAATCCCAAAATTGCACTGAGATACCAGCCTGCAGTGATTGTGACGGACAGCTGAGTACAGCAGGATTTGGCAACAGTAAGAAGGATGAGAAAAGCAAGTATTGAAAGACATTCATAAATATATTTTAATGTAACCTCTGTCTCACAAGCAGGATGGAGGCGATGGTCTAACCTGAGACTCACATTCATAAAAGGTCAGTCTTCCAATTGTTCACACAAAAAATGTCACAGTACTTGTGTTCCTAATTTTAACACACAGCTGCTACAATGGCTTTCCAAGGCAGGTATTTATGTGCTTGACTTACAATTTCTATAACATCAGTCATATCCTAATCACTACTACTGAGACAAAACAAAATAGATCTGGTGCAAAAGATAGGAGAATCAGACATGTAAACAGAATTTTTGAGAATAAGGTACCTAGCTTACTATCTGTGAGGTTCAATTAGGATGTTAAAAAGGTGGGGATTTGTGTATGCATTTTCAGCGCATGAGTTTTTAAATGGCATTCTAGACATCTTTTTTATTTTGAATTCCACTTTATGGCAATATGAGGAGAAAAATTTCCATATAAATGGAGATATAGGCAGAGCAAAAGTGTGTGGATGAGGCCAAAATTAGAATAAAGAGAGGATTTCATTTTTCAGTGATCTGAACTTGACATTTCCATAAGCTTCTCTTATGGTCCACAAACAAAATAAGAACAGAATCAATTTCTGCTGTTTTTATAGCCAGTCTCAGAGTTTCAATACAGAAGAATGACATTTGGCCTCATCAGAATAAGAAGCTGGCTCTGTATGTGCCTCTGATACCTCTGCTCACTTGTACATATCTCCTGAGCATTGCAAGAGTACTTCTGAACCATAGAGAATGGAGAGAACAGAGGTTTTCATCCCTATTCATAATCTAAGGCTTTTTGCTTTCTCTTTGACCATTTGAATGCAAAACAGTATGTATTATTTTCATCCACTTAAGTTTGTTTTCGCTGCTTACATGTAGGTTTTCCGTGAGTGAAGCACACTAGTCATAATAGGAATATGTACTGAAAATGCTTAAACAGAGACTTCAAACACACACATGGTAAGGTACTGGAACAATACTCTCTATTCAAGTTCTCATACGACTTTAGAGTTCCTATGGAATTCCTATGGATTTGGCAACTTCAGCAAACGTGCAAACAAGCTGCAGCTTTGGCAGTTCTCGTGAAGCTAAAACTCAAGACCAGATTCACAGACAAATATTCAAATGTGACCTACTGCTCTGTAAAGATCCTTATATTTGGGACACTGCTATGAATACTAGGTGCTGTGCTACCTGAATAACACTAACAACAGAAAAATAAACTAATAGTACAGTACTTGAAAGCAGAAAGTTGCAGAGAAAAATTATAAATTGCTTTGCTCCTCAGCAGCACCAAATGGAGCTAAAAATTTGTAGTCTGTTTTTATGTATTTGTAGCCTGAAGGAAACCACAGCATTCCATAAACAATACGTGCACAACACCCTGAAATTACATTGGTGGGGAATGGCAGCTAAACCATAGCCTAATGCCATAAACACAAAGCTCTTTTTCTAATAATAAATAATGGAAACAGTGCCAACACCAAACCAAAGGACCTGTGTCATTTTGAAGTGCCATGGCGAAGAGTCAAAGCCTAAATCCTGAGGACCAGCAAATGTCAACACAGTTTGAAAGAAGCAAACCAGATGACTAAAACCTGCATTGTCTTTTTCAGGAATGAAAGGGAGAAATTAAATTTAGACCCAACTCAGAGTTTGTGAATAGATAGCTCTATGCAAGTCCACATTCCAGATTTTTTTGTATCTTTGCACTAGTTACTAGTGTTTGACTCATTACCAATCCATCATTAAAAAAAAAGCCTGCAGCAATAGTTTATTTGTGCTCTGCTTTCCTCTCTAGAGCTACGAGTGTTTAAATCATTGAGTAAATTTGATTTTTATTTAAATCAAAATTGAAAAACAACCTCAGACACTGAAGTAGCATTCACTAGATGAGGATGGGCACCCAAGCCTGTTGGAGATTTTCTGTACCACTGGCTTCCTGCAAGTCCCTGCAAGAAGGCACAGTTTTGATTCAAGGATGATTTTTAGGAGGAAGAAGGGTAAGAGGACAGAGAGAGCAGATGCATGTGTGTGCCTAGTTTATTGCTCCAGGAGGCATTGATGTATCTGTAGGTACAATTCTTGATAGAGTTTTGCTGGTGGTGGAGGTTTTTTGGTCTGCTTTTGTGTCAATCACTGTTTGCCATAGGCCAGATCACCAAACTAAGTTCAGGCTCTACTGTGCTATGACATGTCTTTCTTGAAGAAAAATTAGTTTCTACCTTTGGTAAAGAAAAGAAAAAAGTAATTTCTGGGAATAGGGGAAAGTCTAGAAACTGCTAGCACTAAGTGTTTAAAATCACAAAGGGGAAAAATTATTTTTTATTTTTATAATTTTCAAGCTGTGAGATATTAAATTTAAGTGCAATAAGGGGAAACACTTAAAGAATGACGAGTGAAAAGAGGAGAATTTATCTGTTTAGATAAATTGTCCATGCTCCAGCTTTTCACCCCTACTCTGGAGTCTGAGTAAGAACACCCTGTATAACATTTCTTCCCTTGAGGTAAAAACATCATGAAACTGGAGCACTTTCACAGAGGAACAGGAGCCTCTTTTGAGCCACCAAGTTGCCTTTGGAAGGAAAACAAGAGAGAAATTTTTTGAAATGCTATCCTTATTGGCTTGTTTCTTATTCTGTAATATTAAATAAAAAACTTATTTTCATTTTCTTTTTTTTTCAGTCACATTTGAGTGGTTTGTTTGGGCTTTTTTACAAACTCAGTCCTCTTCCTGTGATATCCCCTCACTTTCTGATACTTGATTTGGCAATAACAGCCACCTACCTTGTGTGAACTTTTGACACTGTCCAGACTTCACAGGGTACCAGTGTGTATCCTCTCCACAACTTGAAAGAGCATTCCTGCTGGATTCTCATTTGGGAAGCTCTGCTTTGGGTCAGGAGGGTCAGGATGTGTCTGTGGGGAAAGGACAGGGTAGAGAACCATTGAAGAAGAGGTGACTCCAACTTTTCCCAGCCACTTTCAGCTAGCCAGCACCACAGGAAAAGTCTCCGCACACTTGGATGCACCACTGCACATTCACATGCTCCTGCACAAACATCCAGGCAGGTGAACAGGACAGACAGAGTGCTCCTTGCACTCATTAAGGAATTAGCAGGATGCAATCTAGCTCTATATAATTAGTCAGGGAAACTCATTCACACTACAGTGATCACTATTATTAGCAAGAAGCAGCAGCATAGTGGGAGACTGTCAGGCAAACCTTTCTGCCCAAAGGGTCGCAGTCACAGCAGCCGGCTGCAGGCGTGTTCCCCTTGCTTCAGCTGCTGGGTCGGGGTCACTGAGGAGCCTTCTGGTGTGCAAAAGGAGCAGGCAAGTGGTTTACACACTAGCAGGGACAGCCTTTATTTTCTTCTTGGTATTTCTGCTGTTTTACAGAGTATAGCACCAACTAAATCAACCTTCTGCCAGTGCAAAGGGAAGTAAATAAAGCATCTGGGGAGTAGAAAGGGAAATTTTATTTGGAAGAGCCTGAAAGTTTCCTCCAAGAATGTTGTACACGTCGTCAAGCTCAATATATTTCTCTAGAAGGCATGACTGAGAGAGAGTGAGAGAGAGTGCAGAAATGATCTTCAGAATTATGCTAAACAAAATACCACCTGTGGAAGGACAAAGGCAACACAATAGGTAAAAGAGAAGTGGAAATGGATGTAACGTATCACCATTTATTTTCTGATGCAGGCATTGAAGAAAGATTGCTTGTTCTGATGCCTATACAATAGTGGCTGGCTAGACCTCATCTCAGCACAGTGTATCTCCGTGCTTTCAAGCACACTTTCGAGGAGCCACTGTTGGCACACAATTGCCTGAAAGACACATCTACAAAGTGATTCCAATGCAGGGAGCTGCCTAAGAGACTTATTATACTGTAATAATATAAATATGTAAACATTACACACCAGAAGACTTATTGATCCTTTCTACCAGACATGACATCATTATTAATAAAAATGTAATGAGAGAGCTATAAATATGCAAAATAATAGCATATTAACCTAAATAACACCAACAAATTGTACAGCTTAGCATAGAATTGAAAACCACTAACCAAACACAGTGTGGTTTTCTCATACTAGAAGCAGTCAGGAATCATACATAATGCAACAGTGCAACTGCTAACAATAGTCTCATGAAGATAATTTAGGCTAGAACTGGACAAGCTCCAGGAAATCTGCCTGGAGAGCTAATGCTGAGCTTTTCTTCTCTTTTTCAGTCAAAGAACTCAGAGTTGTTTGGCTCATTGTCCCAGGTGAATCTTATTAAAAGGCAAAGGATAACTTGAAAAGTTAAGGAAGAGGTAAACAGCCTATAAATAATACAAATATATACAGATATATTAAAAAAAATACAAAAAACAAAAAAACTGCAAGAAAGAACAAAAAGCATACCTCTTCCTGAAAAAAAGAAAAAAAGACAAAAAGACTCACTAGATGAGTCCAGACAGTTTGGAAAAAGAAGGAAAAAAGCAAGAAACATGAGGAAAAATTGAGACTGTCTGTTGCCAAATGTTATTCATTAAATAAAAAGTATTACACTGCAGAAAAGAGTCCAGAGAATGTCAGACATCATGGCAAAGAAATGTTGGACTATAAATTGTTCAAAACTGGCAGCATATTTTATATGCCTCTAAATACTGATGATTTGCAACCTATATAAATAACATTGTTAGTGTAAAAGCCTTTCTTATAAAGATTACGAAGACACACCACTAATGAGAGTGGAGAGTATGGTACAGTTCAAGCAAAAATAATAGGCCTAATGCAGAACTTACTTGTGGAGGTTTTTTGCCTTGTGTTGTGCAAGAGGTCAGACTAGCTCCTCCAAATGGTCTATTCTGGCCTCAGAGTCTACAAAACTCAGACATTTTAGCTGAGAAAGGCTTTTCCTCGCTTTATTTTTCATTTTTTTAACATGGGATGAGAAAGATGCAACACTGAATTCTTAAAAAAGATATTTTAAAATAACAGCATTAGTTCTGACAAGGACCCAGTGAATAAAGGCACTGTGAAAAATGGGAATCCCTGGCTTGTGACACTGCTGTCAGCAAGGCTGGCCTGTCCCACATCCAGAGATCCACACGATGCTGGAAGAACCTGCCACCAGAGGCAGAATTGACAAGAATGCTTTTGTTTTACTTGGCAACTTTAAGACCCCAGGGAGAATATCTTATTTCAAATTTTTTTTCTCTGTTTCCAAAATATATTTGCTGAAATCTCCATTGAAAGAGAAATATGAAGAAAATATTTAGTTTAGTTGAGTGTAATCAAAAGACACACATGAAAAAGAACAACCTAAATATCTTGCAAATCACAATTCCTGTGATTTAGTCTTAATTGCATATTCTTAACCAAGTGTCTACTATTTGCTAAAAGCAAATTAACTAATAGCACTTGAAATGTATATAAACCTCTCACTGAAGCTGGGCTGAATTTGGAGTTTGTAATGAAGTATCAAACTAGATGAGATTTGGAGGGCTTCATAATGAAATAATAAAGACTAAAAGTTAAATAACATTTTTCTTAAAATCACTGTGAAAACTTCAACTAGGTAATCCTCATCCCCTTCTTCATGATAAGTTTTAAGTGTTGGTAAACCATCTGAAAAGCAAGGGTATGCTTGTTCATAACTGTTCTCTTAATGCCACTACTCTTTTAATTCCTACAGTTCAGAGTGATTTTAATTGTACACAGTCTACAAAATTCTCACAATTTTATTATGATATACGGGGTTTATGTTACATCCTTAACTAAATCTGGGGGTAGCCCAGATTTTCTTAAGTATTTTTCCCATCTTCACCATTTGGGAGGAGAGGTCTGAAAAAAGAAGAAAACACACCTTAAAACCTTGGAACTCAGAAGAAAAAAGAACCTCCAAATAATTAAGAAGTTCACCAAGAACCTGGTGGTTTGTTTGCATCAAACTCAACACCTGAAGATTTGAAATTGCTCAGGCCATTCAGACAATTACACTGTTTTATGGTAGTTCAATGTCAAAGTCTGGCTTTATATATACACACGTTAAAGCTACCACACTTTCCCACAGCACACACTGCCAGCCTGAGATGGGTAGGCTGAGGAACTGAGACAGAGAGATGTGAAATGACTGAGCATAAGAAGTTAGCCAGATCGGGGCAGAGAGAGGCAGAAAGCTCAATTCTGATCATGAAACCATAAGAAAAAATTCTTCGCCTCCCCTCCCCCTTTTTTTTTAACAAAATGTCACTTTTCATTTAGTGTATGTGTTACATACTGCTACATTAAGGACATAAATATTGCTGTTTCTCACTATTTGAACATAGAGATATATTTTTGTTAAGCATTACTGCTAAATTCTATCACTTTGGCTTCTTCCCAACTGGTGAGAAATGAAGCTGCTTTGAGAGAGAATTTCACAGGCAGCAGGTGATATTCTGAGCTGCAACAGTGTTTGGTGGTTTTGGCTGTTCAATTATTCTCTCCTCCCAAAGTTCTTCTTAGTGGAGGTGGAGAAGGAAAAAAAGGAGAAGGAACTTATTAAACATCCTTTATGTTCATGTTTAGTTTTACAAAAACTTCTGTGGGTGTCTGAAGCTGATGTGAAGCCTTTATTCACAATATTCCCCACTCAGCCATTCCCTAAAGTTCACTTAGTTTACATTTTTGGGAGTCTGGCAATGAATTCAATAGACTGGAGGAGTCTTACAGAAAGGTCTAGATAAGTGCATTAAAAAAAAAAATGTAGGAGCAAAGAATGAGGGTTTCTTATTCATTGGCCTTAAAAGAGGAACCAAGTGATATTCAGTGACAGGTTCAGGAATATACCATAAATAAATTGCAGATATCAAAGTACTTAAGTGACCTGTGGAACTTATTGCCGAGGGAGACCAAGAATAAATTGAGGTGCAGGGAGGGACTACACATTCCCACAGACAATGCCTGCAGTTTCAATGAGGTGAAACAGCAGAGTCTGCAGCATCTGTGAGCCCAGCACATCCTCCTCTCCAGCCATGGCCCAAGCACTAGGACTGCTTTGCTGGTGAACTGCATCGCCTCTCAACAGACTACTTGAAAATGTCAATTTGAGTCAAATCTACTGGCCATGCTTGGGTTCCTAGAACCTGTGACATGGAAGCAGACCCCCAGAACCCTCAACTCTAGGATGCATGCCAGCACAGGCTGTCATCTCTGTACTAGTATGAGAACAAACCAGTGGGAGGCACCAAGTCAGAATAACAGTTTAATA
The DNA here is from genome assembly GCF_017639235.1 of Corvus kubaryi. Lineage (NCBI taxonomy): Eukaryota > Metazoa > Chordata > Aves > Passeriformes > Corvidae > Corvus > Corvus kubaryi. The sequence continues at coordinate 1,085,721 of NW_024582056.1, read as the reverse complement.
GGGAAATTAAAATCAAGGCAGAAACCACTGACAGGATACAACCTGACCCCCTGTCAGTCAGGGTGGTGGTAGCAGTCCCATAAGATGGTGGCTGCAGTCCTCCTGAAGTGGTGGATGTGGTTCTGTTGAAGCAGTGATCCTGCAGTAAGGGCCTGCTCTTCCTCAGAAGGTCCAGTGGTGGTTATGTAGCTCCTGTCCTCTGGGAATCCAGTGGAAATTGTCTGTGGTGTTTGGAATCTCAGATTATATCCAGGATGGAATGCTTGGTTCTTCCCTCTGGGTGGAGCATCTCACAATGGGATGATGAGTCATGAGGCCAGGCACTGATGGGCTCATTAGCAGAAGATAGTCCGGAGGGAGGAGGCAGGGAAACACTGCCCCACCTGGTTTCAACAGCTCATGAGGATGGTAACAGAATACACTGCAACCCAGGACAACCTTGCAGTCCCATCCATAGGATCTGCGCTGGTTTACCTTCAGTAAGCAGATGGAGCCAGCACACACTGAGGATCTTGGAAGGAATAGGAGCAAATACATGTAAGTGCAAAAGGAATCAAGGAGGGACTTCTCCAGACATGGGTGTTTTTGCTTTACTGACTTTTTGAGCTTTCTCTGCATAACCAGACAAGATAGACCATCCATCTGACCTGGGACTGCCATCCCTATGTTTCTAAATGCTAAAGTGACATTTGACAGAAAAACATGTTATACATTCTCTATTAAATGATTCAATTTTTTACGTTTTGGGACCTAGGGTCCTCCTAACGGCTAGGCATGAGTGTGCTACATGAGCATGGCATACTTTTCTCTGAGGGGTGACTGTGGGCTCACTCAATCAGGATGCAAAGGTTCAGCTTTTGCAGATGCAGACCAAGACAAGTTCACCTTTTCTCCATCAACCTTTCCACATAATGTACCACAGCCTAATTGTCAGGCTTGCTACCTCTGAGACAGAGATTGCACACTAGTTACCATATTTTAAAAAGTTTGATAGAAACTCTCATCTCCTCGAAATGACAGGCAATTGCCAGAAAGGAACTCAGCACTGTAAAATGGTGAGTTTTTATCTTACAAAGAATAGAGATGACACTCATTATCACAATATTGAATTTTTTATATAATGAAAACCAAGTTTAAAAGTATTAAAATTGTCTGTTATCATATTCAATACTTCTCATATACATATAGACGTATGCACACATATATATATTTGTGTGTATATGCATAAGATCATGGCTGTGATTCTTTTCTGTGTTTTTAAAAAGAGCACATCTTCGAAAGGGCAAAACCACTTTCATTAAAACAAGAATTTAAAGATTAGACAGCACAGCATTGTGCTGCTTTGAAGCCCCCCAACAACTGAAGAAAAAATACATTCATATATTATACTGTGTCACAGAGTTTATCTTCTTGGATTTCAGAGCATAAAAGGAACAATTTGCAATAAGCACAGCTCCACTTCAGCATCTGAACAAACATGAATGCTGCAGATAGTCAGGGCTAAATCTTGCTATTGATTTCAGCAGGAGCTGCAGTAATAACTCTGAGACACATTAAATCTTGCATTTTAAACAGTCTTAATTCTCATTTTCATATTTGTTTCCTGCATTAACAAAGGTTTTCCTATTATGTATTGTGATATGAAAAAAAAAAAAAAGGAATTTTTTACCCTTAGCCTAACTACCGGGCTTTCAGCAGAATCTGCAATGTCTGGGCCCAGCCTTACACACTGCAAATGCAACAAGAGCCAGCTGTTGCTAGCCAGCAAGGCTTATTTATGGACAGTGGAGGGAGTGGATAATAAAGCATCTGAGCAAGGAGCTTATGCCAAATGACTTCTTTTTTTCCTGTATATTTCCTTAAATTAATTTTTATTAAGGTAATGTATAAGTACTACACATTATCTTGGAGAGAGCACAACACTTGATTTTATTTCTTTTTTACACAAATACAACTTTTAAAGAGGATGTTAAGGAAAGGGTGAAGTAAAACTTGTGGAGAAGCACTTATTTTCTTTCTGCATTGGAATTTGTAAAGCCATACTTCCAAAGAAGAAGAATAAAAATAGCACTAGAAATGTTTTACATGGCAACTGTGCATGCTAAATACAGTGCAAAACCTTTCAAGCCTCTTGCAAAAGCAACTTTGCTGCAATCAGTTCTTAAGTACTGTAACTGTGGCTTGCACATTAAAATGTACTCTAAACACATGGGACTTCCTCTTGGTAGAAATGGAATATCAGCCTAGTCAGGGTCAAGAGAGATGATCCTTACTGAGCAGGATCCAGTACAGCAGGGATGGTACTGAGAAGGGAAGGGTCTGTGGCTGTTCTGTCAATCTTTTCTGGAATATGGTAAAAGGCATCCAAAAAAAGGGAAGAACAAGGTCCTTCCTTTACCTCTGCTACTGCAGTATGTAAGGAAAGAGAAGTCTGTCTTGCAGTTTTCCCAGTGTCAGAAAAAGAGCAGGCTAAGGACTGACAATTAAAGACCAATCAAGACTGCACTGGCATTGCTACTGACTGATGTTCAGAGAGACACTCTGTCAGCTGTGAACTTTGTCTCTTTGCTCTGCTCGTCTTCTCTACCTCTGAGGAAGGCAGCTGGCAATTTTCCTCAAAATGCTGGTAGTAAATCAGGATGTAAGCGGACCCTCCATGGTCCCACAGAAACAGACAGCCTTGTATTCTTCAGTCTGTCTACTAAGGAGCAGTGAAAGCTGGCAGAAGAAAAAGCCCAAGTATGCTCATAAAGTATCCTGTTAATTTACTACTGGTATTCACTATATTTTACCCTTACTGCTCTGTCTTTCCCAGCTTGATGAAGAGACTCTTTGGAAAACTAGATACCACCTCACCCTTTTCCAAATTGCTTCCCTCTCTTGCCCCATGCCTTCTTGGACTTCCCCACTCCCATTTCTAATTCTCAGGCTGCCTCTAGCACTAAGCCTGCACTGAAATTCATTAATGTGTAGTACAAAGAATCCATCTCAAAGACACCACAGTACACGTTTCTTATGTATTGGTACAGAGCATTAAGGACAAAGGCACATTGTACAGTAACGTGATTGGTTTTATTCCCCTGTTTATAGCCTAACAAAAGCTGGAAATTAGCTTTCAGCTCATTTCTCTTCTTCCTTTTGCAAACCTGCTTTGCAATATTTCTAGAGGACTCTTGAATACCTTTTAGACACCTGAGCTCTTGAGGTCAGTAGTCTTAGGGCTGCAGCATCTGTCAGCACATAGTTTATAGCCCCAAGGTCCCAGTCCCCACAGTTTGCAGCAGCCAGGTCTGATGTTTCACCCATGTCCTGCTGCTGGTTGAGGATGAAACTGCGCCAACAATTGTGCCAAGAAGCAGCAGGAGCAGTGCAAGTGAGCAGCTGAGGGGCACCACAGCACAGGCAGTGTCTTTCCTGCCAGGGCACCCCCAGGCACTGCCTAGGCACCTGGGGATAGTGACCAGGACAAGGAACCTCAGGCTGGGTAGCACAGTGACTCATGGGCCATGGGCAGAGCTGGGGGAGGAACCATGCAGGCAGGCAGGGCCAGCAGCCAGGGTGACAGTGATCTCAGGGCCATGACAAAGTGCCCTGTGGGCCAGTCGTGCCAGCCCCTGACCTGCCTGTAGGATAACTGGGGGATTTGAGCTTTGTTTTGTGCCAGCTGGGCTGCCCTGGTGGCGCACAGTGACTCCAACCAGTTTAAATTTTCTGTCTATTCCTTTTTGCTCTTCACCCACGCTCTGAATCATGAAGACAGCCATGTTACTGTTCTACATGTCTAGACTGAAATAAGGAACAAGAATGTGCTTTATTCACCTCATTGCTTCTGCCTACCAGCCAGGCTTAACTTACAGGTAGTTGAACCATATCTGCAAACCCTATGATGCCACTAGCAAACCAGGAGGGGGCAAACTCACTCTCTTGTGCCCTCATGCTCCAGAAAGCCTGCAAGACAAAAGTAAAGGCATCCACAGCCACAGCTAAGTACCTTCCAGGCCTCAAACTCCTGAAAAGTGATTTGTGTCCTTTTATGAAGCAACCTCAGTGGCTAGCAGGCTGTTTTGCCATTGATATAGGTCATGTGTTAGAGAGATAAATTAGCCATCTCTACCTGGGTATAGAAAGCCACTGCACCACAAATGCACAAGGAATATATCATCATTCCCGTAATACCACATTAGCATTCCCCTTTGAGCTGTAGTCTGTGTAATTCCCATTTTTCATATCACACGTCCTCTTTTGTAACACCTGAAAGCATTTCTTTACTGCCAAGAAAAAATAAAAGACACCAGTATTACAATGCGTGCTTATTCTCAGGTACCTGCACAATCTGATGTTTTGACATTAAAAGTCTCTGGCAATCAGTTAGTCATTTCACAAAGACTGAATCAGCGTTGTCAAAGATTTATTGTTTTAAGTCCTTCCTATCACACATCCATTCACTTTGCCAAGCAGCGTCTTTTAATAATTCTGTTCAGACTCTCAGCGCTGCTACTGTCACTGCTGTTCTTGCACAAGAAGTACAATCAATAGATGGATGGACAAAAATTAAATCATTTAATGGGTTCTGGTTGAGTTGATTTGGGTCACAGGGTTCCCCAATGCTTCTGCATTATTTCATATTCCTGTACTGCCACAACAATGCATGTTTCCACTTGGTTGCTATCCTACCGCGTGTAATAACAGAAGATGTGGACTGGTTGGGTGATCCTGTGGAGTCATGAGAGAAGCCTCTGATCCAGGTGGTCCAAACCACAGAGGTTTCTTTTTGCAGAAAGCAGCTAGCAGTCAAAATCATTTATCTAAACATGCTCCTTTCTTTCTCTGGAAAGGATCATGCCTGTTCTACAAGTGTGCATGTTCATACTTTCTCAGTATAAGCCTTGATATGCAATAGAATCCCATGACAGAGTACATAGGCCTCACTTTCCATGCCTCAGCTCACATTGAAAAGGTAGCATTTGCCAAGAATCATTGTGCTATGGGGGAAAGGAATGGCTGCAATAATTTCTTCTCATGACTTTAGCAAAAATGGAGTCCTAATCCTGGAGTCGTGCTAAAGAGAACTACCCCAAGCTCCCTAGATCCTAGCAAAACATGCATCCCTGGGTGTGGAAACAGAGATGACTGGAACCCTCTGCTGGAGTTTGGCTGCTGGAAGTTAGAACAGAACATGTTCCCAGACACGTGTAAGTTCACTGGATCATCCATAGGGCTGCTGTAAATTAACCAATACTACAAGAGTTCTCCAGTTTCCCACCTGCTGGCTTAGCAAAACATGAGGATGATTTAAAGGAATACATCTTCTGGTATTGTTCTCTGGTGAAAGCAAAGAACCATTTATCCCTTTGCAATACAGGGAGGAGGGACGGAAACAAGATACGGAACTCTGACTGGTGGCAGGGACTTATGGATGTTACTGAAACCAAGAAATCTACACTATTTAATATGCTGAGAGCTCTTTATCTGAATGGAGGATGGGAAAAAGTCCATGCAAGCTACAGTGAGCAAGTTTCTTTCCAGAAAAGCCAGAAGTTGCTGTTCACCACATTTCCTTACCAGGAGTCTGACAGCACAAGTTACAGCTGCTCTGTGTTTCTAGAAAGCCTGTGGGAAGCTAAGGCAGAAACACCTGAGAAAGGTTTTGAGTTTCATAAATGAATGTAAATACACAGTTGAAGCACATGAGAGATTAATCCAGCTGACAATGTGCTAAATATTATGGTCTACTACAGAAATATGTAATTGTAAGCAGGTTTATTTCACTATGCATAATCAGGAATTTTTTTTTACAATGTTTTATTTACTTGATAGCATGAAATGGTTTGGAGTAAATAGGCTTTTTAATCTGTTTCTAATTGGCATGTTATACTTCTGAATCAGAAATAAAAGGAATTAATAAATGTTACAAAAATTGGATTGAATATAAGATAAATTAGAATAGAGCCATTATAGTCCTTTGAGTAAGTATTTAGAAATTAAATTATAAATGTATTTGAAATGTTAATCATTTACACAACAGACTATAGCAGCTTGCAATGCACCATTACTATTTGTCATGTAAATTCATATTCAGACATGGAATAAAAGTGTGGGGAGAAAACAAGAGGGTACAGTATATGGGCAGTCACAGCTGTGGCAGAGCAGCATCGATTCTCCTTGATAATTTCAGATTCTGTTTAAATCTTGAACAAAGGAAAATACAAAGAAAACCTGTAACTGACCAATACAATATTCTTTTCAAAAAGTGCTCGTTGTATAACTTATGAAGACACACTGGAAATGCCTGGTTATATAATGATCAATAGAAGAGGCCAAATGTACTCAGTGATGCAATGCTCTGTATATCTTAGGTACTTCTGTCTTATTACCAGTCTCACTGAGCATTGAGGCTGCTCATTTTCACAGTGCTGATGAGCCACAGAAATGCCACTTTCCATCGATTAAAGACAAGAAACGAAGATACACAGGGTGAGATCCTTTAATAATTTCAGCAGCAAAATCTCTCCACCACCCTACAGTGCACACTCAAATTCCACTTTATCACACAAATTCTCACAGGCTATTGTTACTGCTATTCCTGGAATAAGCACATGGGCAGGCAGGATGTCTGCTGTCATCACACACAGTTCCAGAGGTGTCCCCACAGAGCAGCTCAGCTGTGGCATAGGACCAAAAGCAGTGGAACATTCCTTCGTTGGAGATTGCTCTGCACAGAGGAGGCAAAATGATTCCCTGCTGGCTCTGTAAGTTGGGATCTCAGCAGCCTGAGGCAGGGAGTAAGTTAAGGCTGTGATGTTCTGATTCTGATGCAATGCAAAGGGCAGCAGACAGGAAAGCACTAAGTGCACAGAAGGAGAAGAGTTTGGGCCTTGCGTGTTATCAACTTCACTAGTTTTATTGAAAGCCTCTTGATATTTGATGTTACAGACTGCTGGGTAATGATGAAGGTTTCTTATGCAACATCTTAGATGTTACACCCCTGTGGATGCAGAGGTAATTACGCAAACACAAATCCCAAAGGTTTTTTAAAAAGGTACAGGCCTTCCTACTGTCTGTTAGCAAATCTCCTCTCTGCTTGTATCATAGTTAAACTCTCCTCTACCATCAGCACCGGTGGCCACTCCGTTACTGACTGCCTACTAGAAAAACAGGGCGCCAGCTCTCCCTGCTTTGATACCAGTAAGAAAGTAAATGATCATTACTTCCTAACTTGGCATTGTAGAAGTGAGATATACCTCCTGTTCAGGACAATAATTTGGGTACAGCTCAAGATCTGAGATACAGTAAAGAAGAGATTTATGAAATGACATCTGCTGCCAAGCATCGCTTTAGGCTTTCAAAGTCTTTTCAGAAATCTTGAAAATACCTATTTATTTTCCACATATCCCTACATCTAGCTACAGCTCAAATGTATGTTATTATTGATACAGACCCATAGGTATCTGCAGCAAGACACATCTCAAATACGTCAGGAGCATCCCAACATTCAGACTGTGCTCTTCACATCTATAGTAAGATTCACCTGTCTCACATGCTGAGCTTAATTGAAGATTTGAATATAATTACTGCATCCCAACTGCTCCACAGCTGGTGTCCAGAAGATGAAGGACAGAGCTAACGTCCACCTTCTGGCTGAAGATATTGGACTACCCATCTTATCCACAGAGCCCTAGCAGCTAGAACACAGACCATTCAATGTGTACAAGAGCGTGAGAGTCTTGTACATCCATCCTTGCATGGAATAACTAGGTATTTAACAGAAAGGAAGGGGGAAAGCAGGAGATCCCATGACTTTCCAGGCCTTGCTGCACTGACTGCTCAATATAAATTCCACCTCACAGAAACTGGGAAAAAGCTCCTCTGTGGTGCCAAGTGTGCTGGTCCCTAGGGCTAGTACTGTCTCACATTCAGTAGACAGTTATTTCTCCATACCACACTGAAGGACATTGGTGGGACAGACAGAGAGCTTTGCTTCTATAGAATCATGCTTCTACCAGCAGGATTATTCTGCTGAGTTCAAATCCCCGCAGGTGCTGGGAGAAGCTGAAAGTTGGACTTTGGCATTCAAGCACACTGTGCTACTTGGCATGCCATTGTCTAAAAGGACATGGTGCTCTCGTTCTGTTGCCTATGTTTTATGCCTGTTTTTGAGAGCATCTGTGAAATCAAAGCCCTGTGCTTTCCAGATGACAAGAACTAACCAGGTAAAGAGGCCCAAGTAAAGTGCCAGACCTCTCAGTGATCTCAAGTCCAAAATACTTATGCACAGGCTGCAGATCAAATGCAAATTTTACTGGCAGGAATTTTGGCTTCTAAATTCTTTAGGTATTTCCAAGGCTGGAGCACCTGCAAGCATCAATGAGAATAAAGATTTTGGACCTGGGACCCTTGCATGGCATTTTAGGAGAAAAAGACCACTTATGAGCTATGCCTAAGTGACGTTTCCACTAAAAAGCACTAAAACTGCAGAATCACTCTGTGGATCCTACCATAGAGAAATGAACAGTCTTTAAATTCCTTCCTGCCTCTGAGCCTCACAGAGGGGCAAGGCAATTATTTACAAAATCAATTGGCCCGTGACAGGGAGAATTTTTTATATCCTTTTTCATTCCCAACTCCACTCTTGTGCCTTTCTTCAGGACTCGTGCCTTTCTTCACTCTGCTGCCTAAACAATAAACATCAGGCATATTTAAGTTCACTGTTCCCCACAGGGAACTCTTGCAATTAACTTGCTGTCCTGGTGTGTGGATAAGTAAATCCAGAATGGACAATGGTTGATTTGTATTTTTGGTGAGTAACTACTGTGAAACAAAAAAAAAAATTTTTGTAAGTAGGAAAAAGAAACAAAACCAAAACCAAACCAAACCAACAACAGCGAAAACCAAAAGAAACAACAAAAAAACCAAACCAACAACCAACCAGCCAAACAAGAAACACAAACAAACAAAAATACCAAAACAAAAACTAAAAAAGAAAGTTTAGTTTAGCAAGTAGATTTTTAAATGTCCAACAAAGCCTCAGGCCATATCTTCAGCTTGGGTTCATCAGTGTAATTCAGTTGACTTCAGTTTTTGTCAGAGATTTTGATTTCAGAGTAATTGTTTCAATTTGCCCTACCTGTAGATCTGGAATCCTGTTCACAATATGTAAGTTGCAAAGGGCCATATCCAGGAACCTCTGAAATATTCTAAATTTGATCTCTTTTTTCTATTGTGAGAGAAAAAAAGTAGCAACATAAAGTGGGGAAAGGTTATTGTAATATTCTCAATCTATACAATCTTGGTTTGTCAGAGGCTGAACATTTTCTTTCCACTTTTTACCTCATTTTACAGTTCCTAGCTGATGGAAAAATTCGTGTCCAGTCTTACTGTTGGTTGAGCAGCTCTGAAACTCAAGATGCAAGGTCTGTGTTTCTTTAGGAGGCTGTATGCCATGCTTCTAATAGAAATACCTCACTCTTGCTCACTCTGACAGGAATATTTCAATGCATCCATCACTGACAAAGCTCAAATTAAATCAGATATGAATCAAAGATTTCTTTTTTTTTCTCTTTTAATTTGAAAGCACTCCAACAATGGAATAAATTCAGCAAGAGAAAAAATGAGAAGAAATTGCACACCAAACCTACTGAAGATGTTTTTGCCAAAGGCAGTGCCCACATCACTATCTTGTACCCTATTATTTCTCCTACTTTCCTCCCTTGCATGAATTAATATGAGGTTCAGAAGGACTGGCCCAGGGGCCATGTAATTTCCTGGCTTTTATGGGACAACTCCTGAGAAAGCACAAATGGCTCAGCACCTAAAACTGACCCAGAAAACACAACAAAAGCCGTGCTTGTAGATAGAGGTCCAGCTTTTTAAAGAGCCAGGACCCTAAAAGGCTGTGTGATTCACTGGAGCAGTTACAGAGGTTAGTCCCTCTAGGAGCGTAACTTACAAGTTAGTGCTTACTGTTTCTCATCCCTAAAATGTAAAGTAGCTCTCTCTCAGTCCCCTATATTTGCAGACACCCAGCTCTTGGATTGACATGGCAGAAGCAGCTCTTCCTAACAAGGGAGACACATTGGAAGGTTTTTTCCCCTTACAGGAAAAAAAAAAGGGGGAATGACAGAACGAATGCCTACATGCGTATACCTGTATACACACACAGTTACACAGACAGAGGATAATTGCTTGAGCGATCCACAGCTCTGCCCACTCCCTCACCTTACCCCCCCTTTCTACGGGTTAACATCAAAATCCATTGACGCGATGCGCGAGCGGGGGGGTGGAAAGAGCGTCGCGTCCATCCCGATCGCGTCCCACCGGATCCGCTCCCGGGGCGTGCCGCACGAACGCGCTCAGACACACTCTGACACACCGGAGTAGGTGGATACTCACAGCCACTCACACAGACAGAGGTGGACAGCTCCTGCAGCACCGCCAGGGACAAAGAGGCGGGAGGGGTCCTTTGTATGGAGTTCCGAGGGGTTTATTGGGGTCCCCGTTCAAAGGAACCCAGGAACAAAGAACCCAGAACACTGTGGGGTCCGGGATTTTATCCAGATCGGCACCAGGGGAGGGCAGACCATCGGAACCTATCATTTGGGGGCCAGGGGGTGGAGAGGACATGGGGTAACAGGACACTGACCAGTGGGGAAGGCGAGGGATGGAACAAGGGACCTGGGAACCAGTAGGGTATCAAGGAAAGGAGAACTATCTAGAACAGGGACTTAAAAAGGGTAAAAGAGGGTGGTCTTATCCTCTGAGACTGCCCACCAGCGGACCTCCACTGTTTTGGGGTCCTGAGGTTCTCTGACCAATCCCGTGGTGGACTCAACCACTGCAACAATCCATCCTAAAAGAGGACTTATTTTATTTTATCTTGCTGCTCGGACAAGTACACAGCCCTATTATGAGAAGGATGAAACTTTCAATGACCATCATTTCAATGTCTAGTCAGGGACAGAATCAACAGGTCAATGCCAGTAGCAGAAGGCAAAAATATGCCCCACGCACATATGGACATTGACTGAGAGTTTTCCCTGTCGCACATCAGGTCTGTATGAGGTTCTGAATGTTCCAGCACTGCGTAAAAGATCCTGCTGTAACATTTTTGTTTAAAAGAAGATTAGCTGAGAGTGCAGAAAGGCACCCACACAGGTTTCCTTTCCCACATTCCTTCCAGAGTATTTCAGAACTTCATTTCACACTTTTGTTTTGCATAAGCTGTTCAGCATCCCTGATGCTGCTTCTCCTAATGGTTCAGCACACTTCCTCAGTAAAGTGATACACTTGCATTTTATTTTTCACACAAGAATCAAGAAAAAGGACTTTAAATTAAACTAAGACAAGGGGCTTTATATTATACTATGCAGGTAACTCTCTGTATTATCATAGTTCCCTTGAAGTCAAAAAGCTGTGTCGTTTACTGCCTGAATATCTGGCTATATTTGAAATTCAGGTGTAAAACTTACTGCTGATAAGCAGTAGAGCAGCTTTAAATAGTAAATATAGGTATGTTTTAAAATTTTTGTAACTGAAGATCTACAACTCCCTTGCACTCACTTCGTCTTTCTCTGTCTAATATAAGGAAACATTATTTTCTTATACACAGTGAGATGGATATGTACTTCATCTGGGACCAGGCTTTCTCTGCAAATGAGTGACAGAAATCCTAACCTCTTTTAGAATTGTGGTTTTATAGTAAATCTTAGAAAACAATTTCAGACAGGTTTTGATGTCCAGATTACAATATAAAACTGTAACGAGAAGAGGCTCTTATTTTTTTAAGCAATATTTTAAAGTAAAGGCAATGTGACTTAGTGGCTCTGGTTTATTCAGGTCCAAGTTTCTAGTCTCAACTACAAGAATATTTCTTATGCAAAAACAATGCAGAAAAACCATGCAGCCAAGAAAGTGTGCAGTCCAGAGAGGTGAGGTATAAAAAATATATCATAAATCCATATAAAACTGGGCATAACCTTTTTTTTCTTAGAGTGAAACATATCTAGTCAGGCTGTCCATCTTAGAAAAATCTCCCTTGTTCTCCCCTGTTCTCCCCAAGGATCACGAGCCCTTCAGCTCCCAGTCAGATAATGACAGTTACCCTCCAGATATTCCTGTCATGGGAAAGCATATTTTTAGTTGTGTTTTAGTAGTTCATACTGGTAGTTCATACTCAACCAACTCCCTGCAGTTACAATCAACAGAGATTAAAGAATCTACAATTCACAACGTTTCTGCAGCAAAAGAAGAAGCACCTTTTCATGAAAGAACCATCCTGGGAAAAGTTTTCCATGAGAAGCTACAGCAGTTATTCCCATTTTCAGCTTTGCAAGGACACCTGGACAGAAGTAGAGACCATTGTGACAGATAAACAGAAGTGATACCTACAAGTACTGTATTTGTAATCAAATATATCAAATTAGTCACTTGTGGAAGAAAAGTGAGTCCTGTATAGGATCAAATGACCACACACAACTTACATGGATCAGCTCTTCTGTCCCTGGGCTTCCTCTGTGCCCAGGCAGCTCACGGCTCCCTGCACCATGTGCTAGGAGCTTGGAATGGTGCAGATTGAAAAGGTGAAATATCAAAAGGTTGTTGGGCAAAGTAAGGCTAAAGGGAAGGCATGGCAGAAACAGTTGTCAGCTGCTGATGAGCTTAGAAAGACATGTGAGATTTCTTTTCAAGGGAGGCTCAGCTCCAGAGAAATTGTTAATTGTTTTTGTAGAGACAGACTAACGAGCTAGAGCATTCACAGGTAGACACACAGTACCACCAGACACTGCCTCTCTCTCACTCATCCACTGCTGAGCAAGGCATAGGTTGTTACCTCGGCACCAGCTGTACAAGTCTAACCTTGCTGGAGGGGCTGTGCTTTTCTTCCTGGGGTAGCCTGAGCCTCCAGGGTTTGTTACATTAGCCCACAGAGTCTTGAGGAGGAGAAGCTGTTGTGCCAGTGAGAGCCACCAAGTCTTGTGTCCTCCAGGAAACTGCCAAGCTGAGGCAAGTGAACTCTGCTGTGGGACACCAATGTTGCTATTTTGTCATGCCCACCAGGCAAGAACCTGCATCAGTACACCTAACCTGTCCTTTCCTTCCACTGGTCCAGTTCTTGAACTAGTTCTCTGCAATCTCTTTAAAGACAGACATGCTTCACTGGAAATTGCTGTAAAACAAAACTTCATGTTGATGTAGGATGATATCCTCAAGAAAAAGGATGTGAACCGATACCCAGGCATAATTTCTGTCTTTTCTCAGTGTGAAACATCTTCTCCCCCTTTCCTCAGCTCCCTCATGTTCATCCTTTCCCGCATCAAATGCACAAATTCATCATTGACTGTTCTTCAGGGAATTAATGCTTTCAGAAAAGCACTGCAGTGACAGGCATGCTGTGCAGAGATGTTCAAAGATTCCCCAAAACGGCAGTGATGAGGACACTTTTAAAGGAGGGATGTGACCTATGAAGGGAAACATGCCAGATTGCAATTTGCTGCAACACTAAAGGGCCACTAAAACCACAACTCTCACCTTTCTTCACATTATTTTTAGATTCAAACCAACCCCAGACGACAACTGCATGATTAACACTGAAGCATTTTAGTGACAAGACACTACTGATAAATTTGCATAGGGTCCTAAGGGTGTTTTCTCGTAATGAAAGTGGGAGTCAAAAGCTGTTTGGGCAAGAGGTTCAGATTTTTAAAAAAAATTTTAAAATTTAACAAAAACAGCATAGACTATGAAGACAGACAGCCATTGTGAAACAAAGTTTCTGCAGAGCATGGTATAAATGCGTTTCCAGTTGCGGAGTTGACAAACCAGCAGAAATTTTGCAATTATATTGAGTTTTATTTTGATTTTCTTGCCATCTCAGGAAAATTTTGAGCCATTCAGAGACCTCACCAATGGAAAACAATACAGGAGAGATTTAATCCCTTTTATGCTGTGGGTTGGGACAGACTTTGAATCTACAGAGGAAATGCCTCTGTACACAGGATTTGTTGAATTAAGTGTGCATATTTCATAAATCCAATCAGACTTTAATCCTCTAACAGATTTTTTTTGTTGTTATTTAGTGAAAAAAACCCAAAAAGATCTTGAAAAAAAGAAACAGAACACATTTTAGTGGAATGCAGTGGTCATTAGATTAAAGTCTTAAATGGGCTTTGTATGAGTGAAAGTCAACTGACTTTACTGTTGCTAAAGCTGAAATGTGAATGAGAGATCTATAGAAATACACGTTTCAGTACAATCAGTCGATTAAGCAATCTCATTGTTCAAACACTGCTAAATGCCTTGCAGTTATGAGATTTTAAACATCAATACAGTTTTTTAAAAGTCAGTATATTACTTTCTCCTCTGGAAATTTATTGCAGTCTATCTAAACTGGAATTAGAGTACTCCTGCTGAGCAGTAAATGCATTGAGACTGAATATGATGAAGAAGATCAAGGAGTTCAACCCAGCCAATGAGCCTAGTCATCTTAAAGATTCCTCTGCTTGATGGGAAACCTCCAAACTCTTTGTTAGTGTGTCCAAATGAGGGCAGCGATGGATACTCAGAGTCAAGGTTACTGGGAGACAGAGCAGTTTCTCCTACAAAGAGGTGTTACAGGCATTCAAATAAAATATCTCAAATTAGGAAGGTCTATGGGAAAACTATCTAGTCCAGCCTCTGGGTTCTCACTCAGTACTAGAAGGCTTCTACACATTAAATTAATTGCTGGTTCGCTTAAAATTAATAAAATATTTCCCTAGCACTTCAGTCAGCTTGCCAGAGGGTGCCATTGAGTCAACAGACTGGGCTGAATTTTTAATAATTTCATGACCTCTAAAGCATCATATAAAAGGTATTGCAGGAAGTAAGATAAGCTCTCAAAGGCCCTCTTAGCTAGTCTTTATTAGGAGATAGATTAGGAGAAAGACTGGAATGGATTCCTCTCCCTGGTACATTGATGTAAATAAAGGATGAATCACTAAAGTTCAAAAACAATGTAAAATCTAAATCAGTCTCAGTGATCTTTAATACTGCATTGACAATTTTTAAATATAAAGCATCATTTTCCTTTATGACCCCTTTTCTTAGCCAGCTCTTATGTTTACTGTATCATTTTTTTTTCCAGCTTTGTTGCCGTAGTATCAGCAATTTACAAGAAGAGTTTATGAAGTGCAAATATGGGCAGCAGATAAAGGAGCTGGGCAGAGGAGGTAGAAAACTTCAGATGAACGGGAAGAAGAAGAGCTCTGCCATTGTCAACTAGGGGAGGGGCAGAAGTGTCTGAGAAGCAATTAGTAAATACTATGATTACTTTTGTGCCTTCTGTGGGCTTAGACAATTGTCTATTGCTAATGGGAAGCACACAGAGAATTCAAATTCAATTTGGAGAGGATTTCAGGAATCTAAAAGTCAGATTCATCTACACAAGGAAAAAAGATCCAAACATTGCAGGCTTCTACCCCAAAGAAAATTCTGAAAGGAATTTTTTTCCCCCCATTCTAGAGCCTCATTTAGAATCAGAAACTTAAAAAAAAAAAAAAAAAAAAAAGAATGTTTTATTTAAAAGAAAACAATGCAGTATTAAGAAGATATACTCTCTACCTTCTTCCCTTCTCTGCCTCCACCCCCCCCACCCCCCCCATTATTTATATTTGTAATCTTTGGGGAAATATAATAAGATATATTAACTTGAAAGAAAGCTATTTTCCAAGACAAAATGGTCTGTCAATGTTTTCTTTAAGATAGTTTATTGCTACTGTCAGTGAAAGTGGAATACCTAGAACACCCACCGGCATGAAATAGGGCTGATACATTATTTGCTCCTAAGTGCAGTACTCGAGCATGCATTCTCACCCAGAACTGCTCTGGAGAATAGAAGGGAGTCTATCAGGAAAAAAAAAGAGCAAGTAAAATTGTTTGACTTGCTACAAACCTTTTGAGGTAGTAGACAATATGGCAGCCAGTATTTATTATTAGTGGACTAACAGCACATTAATGAACTTGGGCTGATCACTGACTGATGGGTTCCACCACTCCTGCCCAGTGCTACCTCCACAGTGACTGACAGCTACAGAGCAAATCTGAATCACTTTGCAAAATCTGTGATTGATGTCAGCCTCAAGCCTTGCTGCCTTTCAAAGCATAATCAAGCACACATGAAAAACTCCGGATACTAAATTTCTGAAGGAAGTAGTTTTTTAGGGTCCAGTAATGCTGTAAGTCTTTCAGTAGACACTCCAGTTAGCAGTGCCATTGGCAGTGCCCCTGACTTCAGGTACAAAACTCTATACCTCTGCAGCACACTGCAACAGAGTCTTAGGGTTGTCTTCCCACATAAAGTCTGAACTTTACACATAAGAAGCACCAAGATTTCTACTAGATGTGAGAACAGCCTGATACATTTTTTGTAACAGTTCTATAAAGAAGGGAATTCTCAAATATATGTCTAAGGCTTGAGTATCAGTTAACCTTTCGCACAGAAAGCTAAGGACAGGGGAGAGTTGTATAGTCTGTGTTTTACAAAAATTCATTTACACTGTGGTAGAATATTTTCTGAGCACAGGAAGACAATCCTTGCTCCAGAGTGTAAAGTCTAAAAAGACAAAGATAAATAGCAGTCACAGAAAAGAGAAACAATAAACAAATAATGGTAACCACCAGTAGCTCGTTAATTACAGTCTCTCTCCCCTCCCCTTCCTCTTTTTTTATTTGTTAATTCATTTAATGCACTACACTCACTGTCTTTAACAGCTACTACAAATTACAATGCACTGTATTTATGTCTTTCTTTCCCCAACATTCACCTCTGTCTCTCTGTACAATTCATCCATGAGATAGATTTCCAGGATGGGTAAGAGATTTAGCCTGATAGAACTACCTAACTCTTCAAAAGTAGCAGGCTCCTCCATCTATCATGTAAATTTCTGGCAGGTTTCAAAAACTTTGCTTAGCTCCCTCCTAATCTCATAAACTTGTGCATTGCTACCAGTCTGAATTGCAAAATCAACCTAACCACTGATACTACCCAACAAACTGATAAACTGCTCAGGGCTTTGACTCAGCTTTCAAAAAGGGATTCTCACAATGGTCAGAAGAATATTCTAAAACTTCTCATCTGTTGTCTGGGCAACAGAGCCAGGATAGGCCAACAACATGAAGCAGAGCTTTACTGAACCTACAAGAAAGTATCTGGGAGTAGAGGGAAAATAGGTAGGAATTTAGCCCTGAACAAGAGGTCCTAAGTAAGGATTCAAACCCCAGTGTGTGGTAGAAACTGGACCTGTGACCTTCCACATCCCACAGAAGAGCTCAAACCAAGCTATTCTCTTAGAGTAAAACAGTACCCCTAACTGCTCAATTATTTTGCATAAGTAATGACAGAAGAGTGACTTGAGGATACCATGAACCTGGTGACTGTCCTAATCACTGGGCTCTGGAATCAACCTTTCTCTTGTTTAATGAATATTTAATAACAACACTGCCTTTCCACATAGAGATGTCATGAGGAAAAATTACTTTATCTTGATAGGTGCTTAGATACCAGACAAAGGAAACCATCTAAAGTATAATCAACTATCCAACAGATCCAGGGTATCAAAGACCAGGAAAAAAAAGACATATTTTGATGGTAGTAGAGGTTAATAGGATTGTATTTTCATTTGGATAATGAAACAAGAAGGTCATGCCTTAAGTGAAAAGAGGACTGAGAGAAGAAAAAAAGGACTAAAATATTAAAATAGCGCAGAATGGAATTTTCAGTAAGTAATGTGACAAGGATGGAAACTCTGGTGAACAAACAAACCCCTTTTTTTATGTTTTCAAGCTCTAAACCATTAGATGAACTCTTCATTGCCAGCTTGTCCAGCTGACAAGTGCCTCGTTATACTTGTGAGAGAATGTAAGGATTTTAAGAGAATGTCTAACTCTTCAGCTCAGCTCAGCAGGCTGAAAGTTCAGAGGGTAGGAAACCATTTACCATGTGAATAAACTGCAAAATGCTTTTGAAAATTACATTTTTAATTACAGTTGACATTTCTGAGCCTCCTGCTGATGGTATCTCTCTAAAAGAAAAAAAAAACCAACATAACTTGAGACAGAAAACACCATAGGAGAGACTGTAAAACAGTTCACAAGTGACTACTGATAGTGGCATTGACTTCACATTGCTACTCACCAGTTTTGTCTAAACACCTCTCTCACATTAATCAACTTGATTTCATATAAAATCTCTGAAATAGCAAAACAGCAGTATTTCTGATTTCCTGAGAGAGGTCAGGAGCAAATTCTAAAGTCTAGCTTTGCAATTGCCTTACTGTACTATTCCACCACCTGTGATCCAAACCTCTGTCTTTCTGTGGTTCCTCCAGTGTCAGGGATACACTCCTCAGGGCTGGATGCCTTCAATGGAATAGGAAGCTTCCTTGCTTCCCTCTTGGAGATACAGTCATAGGGAAAAGGCTGGGTATGCAGAGGGAAGAGAATGAAGGGAAAATGAGAGAAGATCTTTGAAGCCCAGTCATTGGGGGCTGAGAGGACTGAAAGTCAGTCACTGCAGTCTGAGTCTAGACAATCTTGCCTGGCAAAGAGAGCCAGGCAAGGTACTAGGCAACCTGAAAAAAACAAAAATGAAGGTCCACTCACTATGTAATTCACCTTCTCTTGCCCTTGTTTTTCAGCTGCCAGACCAAGAGGTAGATTGCAGACAATCTGCCATGCCTGAACAACCTACAGAAGATCCTACTCTTGAACACTCAAAACTTTTTCATTATTTCTCTTCGGCAAAGGTAGAAAATGTTACTTCAGAAAATTTTAGCTGCTGCCTGACTTCCCTTACTCCACAAAGGAAAAGCCCCGAGCATTATGGAGTCTATGGGAGTTTAAATAAATTTTGTCTTCGTGTTTTCATTCCAAGGGTCTAGCATCCACTCAGCATAATCTGGGAAAGTGCAAGGACCACCTCTTGCACTGCTGTGACTATAAAATTTGCCCTATTGGCTATAAACATGCTAGTAAGCAAAACCCTGCCAGACAATACTCCCAGTTACTGACGCACAGTTGCCTGTGCTGTAAAACTGTTAGAGCAGTGCCTAGAACACATTTGGCCTATGTTAGCCCATACCTTCCTAAATGATGCCCAGTTGTAGTTTGTAAATCAAATGCAGGCGAGGACCTTTTTTACATGTATCTAGCTGATTCCAACACGCTTCCTTATGTGGAAGCAAAGCTTTCTGTTACAGTTGGACTCACTAGTCCAGAACTTCCCAGAATCATTAAATTCACTAGAGAAGACGTAGCAACGAAGGCTGCATATGCCACTGAATTCTTGCAGAGATGCCTCAAAACCAAAATATGTGTCAGGCACCCTGCTCTGGTCTGCTCAATTTAATGTAAGCTTTCTTTGCTTTTAACTATAAAAGTATCCTTCTAATACTTCTAATACCAACCATTAACAGAAGCCAGCATATTCACACCTGCAGCACTTGATTTCGATCTTCATCAAACTTGGTGCCAAAGAAAAAACTCTTTTGACATAGCTACAAGTCAGTAGGAGTGATTAAACAACATGAACATGAAGAGCATAGAGCCATATGAATTGGACCTGTTCCCAGATATCTGTACTAATATGATCGTAACCTCATCACCATCCATTTCCTCCAAATATAGATAATTAATTTGTTTTGAAGGAGTTATAACTGACTGGGAAATGAGAATATGATGTATCTGATCTGCTAAGAGCTCTGCCTAGTCCAGTCATATATGCCTCCATCAACGAGCAGCACCTGTTTAATAAGTGAGCAATTCCTACAGCCACAGGTCAGATAAACTGTGCCTCCACATTGAGTTCATACATGATCTTTGAGTCAGCAATTGGTATGAAACATGAATTTTAGAGCTTTTCCAGAAACCTAGTTATCCTTCATTACAACATTTCAAGGCGTTTACTGTAGCCTTGTAAATGACCAGTCTTGAAAGCTTGAGTGATAACAAATCCCTCTTATGCTAGACAGAGGAAAAGCTAAGACAGAAATTCAAATTTAAAATCAGCATATTTTAAATGATCTATGATTCAAAAACCTCTTGGTGCCTTTGGACTTTGCAGAAATATTTCCTTTCTTTCATAGGAATTGTGGCAATTTCCTGGCCAATTTAAGGTGCTTATTCAGGAAAGCATCACTATTCAAAAAGGATGTAAGCATATGCCTAACTCAAAGCATGCACTTGAGTCTCTTTGACTTAATGATAGGATCTAAGCACATATTTACATTTAAGCACATGTCTGAGTGCTTTCCTCCACAGAGACAGATTTAAGCTTGTGCTTCAGTGCTTTCACTGTCTAATTTTCCAAGACAAAGCTAAAGGTAGATGTAAAATAGTGTGTTAGAATGGAAGCCGCTTGCCAGGCTAAGTGCATATAGATAATCAGCCTCTGCAAAATTATATGCAAACATCATAAAGGTGCACAGCTCGTTAGTCGGGCACTGAGGGGCAGAGAGACAATGAGCCTCTGAACTGTGATCCCAGCTCAGAAATGACATAGCTGGGTCTTTTAGCTGACTGAAGAAGTGATGGGAGACGACTAATACTGAACTTTCATCCACCCTAACTGAATCTGAGGTTAAAGCAAGAGAAGAAATAAAAGAAGGCCCCTCTTTGGATTTGAGTCAAGCCCAGAACAAGATGGGCATTTTATGGGGACAAATAGGCTCAGGCTATCAGTGGCTGCTGTTGCTCTGATTTCTCTTGACAAAGGTGCAAGGTGGTGGCAGCACAACAAAAATGAGAGAGCAATGTCTGGAAAGATCTCAACATTACTGTTTCCTGTTTCATTGAGACTTTGAAATACTTCCAGTAATGTGGAGTATCATATTCCCATGGGAAGGTGCTTTGGCAAAAAAAGGAGAAACAGCTGTTAGAGGATCTGGTAATTTTGAGATTTTTTTCTTCTCCCATGCCCTCACACCCCCCATCCCCTCTGCCCAAATACACAGTAAAGTCAAAATACCTAAACTCTAAAGTTCTTCTCTGTTCATGAAATTGTAAGTGTGTTTTACCATTTTTTAGGATTTCTCCTTTACTCTTAACCACAATAAATGACTGAAGCTGTGATTGATTGTACTGAGGAATCAAGGTGACATAGATAATGTAGGCATCTTGTTGATGTGTCTCCAGAAGAATTGGGACTCAAAAATTTCTCCACTCTGACATGCAGACCTAGTCACGTATGTACTCCATTAACATACACTCCTATAACCTACTCATTCAGCCTATATGGAAACTAAGAAAAAAAAGCAGACAGACTCCCTGCATTGATGCAACTGGATTTTGTCAACTGAACCATGTGTAAAAGCAGCACATAAATTAATCCCAGGTAGCTAAAGCAAATAAGAAGGAAAACAGCTGAGATAGGTCTGAACAATCACTGCAGTTCAGCACAACTGCTGCTGGTATTTCTAAGGTGGGCTGCAAAGATGCCTTTCATTACACAGTCTGAAGGGAAGCAGTAGCAACATTTCTTGCTCCTCATAACTGGCCCTCATCACTCAGATTAAGTGAAATTATTGTAGCTCATATACATTGGCCATGCAAAAGACAACTACATCAGGACAGTATGGTCATCCTTGATGTACATTTTCTGAATCCAGGAGAAAAACACTGAGTTATTTGGAGTGAATTGACTTGTTATTGCTAATATTCTATCCTTTGTTAGCTCTTGTTTGTAACACTGTTTGTGATTTTTCAATATTTTCATAGTATTTATTTTATTAAAAAAATTGAAGGCTTTTTTTTCTACTGGAGATAAAGGTATAGAAAGACAGAGTTATGAAACCAATGTCTCTTTAAGACATTTCCATACCTAGCTCAGTTTTCTGAGTGAATCTTGTATGTATTCAAACTAGAAAGATGTCTCCCCAGAGAACACAGTACAATAATCTTAAGGCCCAACTCATTAAGCTAGGCTGGCTTGGAAAGAGTTTGGGGATAGTATAAGAAAAATATAGCACAGTTAAAAAAAAAAAAAAAGCATGCATACTTAGTAACTTCAACTGAACAATTAAATACATACTCATAATTTTTCTTATAACAATATTATATAGCATGTAGCATATTCTACCAGTGCTAGAAAACATTTGCTTCTGAAAATAGATATTTTTTCATGAATCATAGCTGAGCTGCAGGCCAAAATCAGTATTTTAGATTAAACAAAAAATCATGTCATAAATACAGAAAATGCCATGAAACCAAAGTATGTGCTAAAGCTAAATATATAAACCCCATTAAATATATATATTGAATTTTCTTTAAAAACTGTCATCTTTCATATCCATCAACAAATCAGACTGAGATGCAATATGTAGCAATAACTGGACAGTCTTGTCTTCAGTGAATCACTCAGCCATTTCATAGCTAGACAAAAATAAGAAGATTATTTTAAAAGATAAACAGATCATTAAAATGAGCTAGTGATGACTGTTCATCTTAAAACCACATTTTCCTACTTAATTTGGTGTTCTAAGTGTGTCTGGAATTAATTTGAATGAACAGAGTAGCATATGAAAGACAGCAATGCAATAATCCTGTGACTTCATTCACTAAAGGAGACTGCACTGAAGAGGGTTTCTCAATAACAAGTTATAGGAGAAACTCAAAAGTATAGACATGAAGTGATTTAAAATGAATTATTCACGAAATTGAATTACTGGACGTGACTGAGACCCATTTATTTTTATATCCACTGTACCCACATTATTATATATTACATTGTTAATGCTAAGCTGGTGAGAAAAAACAATGATAAGTAAATCAGATGTTAGACGAGACTCTTGGATAAACTAGGTAACAGGGAAACATCAGGAACAGGATCACACTTTTAACAGGATCTCTTTCCAAGGCTCAATGTCCTGCTCTGTGTAAACAATAGGCATCTTCCACTACCATGCACTGACAGCCCAGAATCATCCCTGATACCAGAGGCATCCAAGTTACAGAACCATGGTATCTGCAGAAGTAGTGTGCACACATATTTAGGTTTTTTTGGGTATGAACTACCAAGGGTAAGGGATAACCACATGTGCACAATGCTATGAATTAAAAAATAATTATTCCAATTCCACCATGCTATGTCTTCACCTCGTGATGTACAGTTACTCCCCATGCCTGTCACCTGAGGGTCTCTTGCCACATTTGGACTACCATGCTGTTTGCAGTCACTTCTGCCCACTGGGGTCTGGAGGGATCATCCCAGGAGAGTGGAAAGTACTCAGACAACTAACAGCAGTGAAAGTGAAAGGCTCCTCCACATAATTATTTCAGACGGAAACTTCAGCTACTTTCTCCTCTAAATAGGGAGACTAAGATGACTGACTGTCTTAGTTGATTATCTAAGTATCTCAAAACTAGTAAACATAAATCCAACCCTCTCCTTTTCACACATTACAAAGTTTTTATGATGATCCTATTCCATAGTCAGGTGGTGATTTAAAGTAAGACACAGCATTATATGCTGCCCTTGGGTGCTTGCCTCTCAGAGCAAGATGAAGAGCTTTCTTTCTTTGGTCTTTCCACTTACACTGCTTCCTTGATCCACAGCCACCTCAGTGTACCAGGTCTACGCTATGCAAGTGGGTGATGGTCATATTAGCTCTGAACTGGAAGAACTGGGGGTACAGTAGTGTGGCACTTTGCTGAAAGAAACACCTGCTGAAAGGAAGGCATATCACTCAGGACAGGCTGCTGCTGCACTGGGTGGCACCAGACATTGAGATCGGAACCATATTAGAATCACCACGACATGGGAACATACGGGATTCTATCAGCATTAGCTTTGAAACCTAGACCGCTCTCTAGCACACAGGTAACACGAGATCCTGCTCTCCTCACACACCCAGCTGACAGTCTGCTGCATGTGGGTGGGCAGGGACATGACTCAGGCATCCACCACATATAAATTTCCGGGCTTGCTTTCCAAGGCTGAAAGACAAGTGTCAGAAACTTCAGAAGTCACTAACTGGAGCAAAACATTTTGCATAGGTGAATTTCAAATTTTTCAACCAGACAACTGTGATCTTAGAGCCTAGTTTAATAGATCACTGCAAAACAACTCATGTAATTTTCATTTTTGACTGCTCCAGTACGTGAGTTTTGCATCAGCTTTTGGCACTGAAAGTGGGTTTGGATGACAAAGTAATGTCTGCAGTAAAACGTTTCCCTTCCAGTATGTCATTTTTTATGTGAATAAAACCTTTGCTATCAGATGCTGAAGTGTTCAGTGTTTAAGGTAGCATTGCTGTGAGCAAGAGTGAATGGAAGCATATGGAGATCAATTGAGTTATTCATAAGGTGCCACCACAACAAACTAAGCAGGCCACCTGCTGTTTTACTGCCTCAAGAGGCTTTTCTCTACAACTCATTCTAAAGTAATTTGGTGGCAAGGCTGTCACTGAAGTCAGATCATAAACTGGAAATTCAGCAAAAAGCTCACCAGGGTTGTGCAGGAAGGGATGTTTACTTACACACATTCCTCTGTGTCTTTTTTGCACACATGTTGCCTGCACAATTCAGCAACACTGCGTTGCTGCTTTAGAGAAAAACAGCATGCAAAAATAAAACAATTCAGCAATTAGGGCTCCTGCAGCAAATCTGCCACTTTGCAAATCCTGTACATTTTACAATAAATATTAGACAATAAAGCAGTACAGCTAACAGGGTACAGAACGTATCTAGCAAGGAAAGCAGTAGCAGGTTGTGTTGCATTACATAGGATGGGTTTCCTTTAGCATTTTCACCTAAGCTCCATGCTCCAAGTATTATCACCCTCTGCCTTCTGTGGGTTGACTTTATCCTGTGCTTGCTTTTGACCTGCTCAGTTGATGTAAGATATTTCCCATTACTTGGGTCTCTTTGTGGCTGGGCTAGGGACTCAGAGCAGAGAATCACAGAATAATTTAGGTTAGAAAATAACCTCTATCAAAAGCCAGCCATTAATTGTCTCAGCACTGCCAAGTCCACCACTAAACCATGTCCCTAAGTGGCAAATCTCTATGTTTTTTAAATACCTCTAGAGATGGTGATTCAACCATTTTCCCAAGCAATCTGTTCTAGCATTTGAGAACTGTGAATCTGACAGACTTTTGGGTTTCCTCAGTTCCTCTCTACAGCATGCTGGTTTCCTCTAAGCTCTCAAGCTCCATGTCTGAACAATTTTCATCCAGACTTCCAGATCCAACACCTCAAATGGACATATATAGACGGAAAATCCTGCTCTATCATGTGCATCAGTCTCTCAAAATGTAGCAGAGACTTACAGACAAACTTAGATCATGGTTTACCTTCAGACATGGTGTAGTGGTTTGGTCCAAAATACTCATTACTGTTTATCTGCTGTGAGATAAGAATTAGGAGAAATGCAAAACAGGCACCAAACTTGAAAGAATATAAAGAAGTTTATTAACAGACCTAAAAGAAGAAAAAAAAAAAAAAATACCACCTTCAGAACTCTCCTCCTCCCCCCACCTTCCTCCCTTCTCCCACTGACGATGTGAAAAGACAACCCTTAAGATGTTCAGTCTGTTTACCACTTCCATAATAACCTTGTTCAGTCCATTTAGAAAGAGAAGTCTCTTCTTGCTCATGCTATGAAAACATTATCACAACGAGACAGCCGCCCACTTCCAAATATCGTTCAGTCCATTTAGGAAGAGGAGTCTCTCTGCCTGCGTGTGAGTCCTTTCCCCCGACTTGCAGCTTTTCCCGCAACTGCCTTCGAGGGTCCACTCTTGAAGTTTTTTGGGGTACAATTTTAAGGTTGAGCCGTTCAGAAACAAAAACAGAGGCCCTTCTCCTTCCCTGGGAGCAAAGGGTCTTCATCATCTTCATCTTTAGGACTATCTCTGGGAGCATCTCTACGGACTGAGGTTTTCTCCTTTCCCGTTTGGAGCAAAAGTCCTCATCTGGTTCATCTCTCCCTGTCCAAACTTCTCATGAAATTACAGCTGCGTCAGCATCTGCCTATCTCAGCGCAGGTGCTTTTGCTCACGAATTGAACACTCCACCCCCCATATCTTCATGAAATTACGACAGGATACTCTGATATATCATAGCTTCACAACAGAATTTCAGCTTTAAGCATCTCCTCTCTCTCTTCCCTCAGGTTTTCAGCTCTTCACAGCACTAAAAGGGTTAATCTCACCTCGGCCTTGCAGCTTTGCAGCTGGAATGTTGAATTTTTCTTATCGCAGTGGAGAGGGGGGAGAGCCGAGCCGCTCCGGCTGCCCACGGCAAGGCAGTGGGGGGGGTTCCACGGCTGGAACAGGTCCATGGCTCCAGGATGGCCGTGGCCCGGCCCGGCCTGGCCCAAGCAGGGCCTGGCCGGGCCCACTGGGCCCTGCTCGGGCCCTGCAGCCACCTGTCCCAGCGCCGGAAACGAGAGAGAGCTTGGAGGGGGAGTTTGCCTATTCTTAAATGTGGATCACAGAGGTGATCACAACTTTAAGTGGCTTAGAGAATTGTCCATATTCAAACTGGCCAGCTGATAGGTTCTATCAGTTCCCAGAGGAAACTGTAAGCACCCCTTAGCAAGGACGTCCCTTCCGGGACTATGCTTGCTAACCTATGACACATGGTTCACTAAGATGCCAAGGTACTCACCAGTTTTAGGCTTTTGCTTGAGTGCATTGCTTAATGAAGCCCCTGGTCCTTCATTGTGAACTTAAGACCTGAGCATAAAAGACATGTTAGCAGCTCTAGGGTGACCTGCCCTATTTTTAACAGCTCTGATGAAGTCAGCCCCTTCTCTGCTTCCTCAGCTACTCTTTAATCCTGTCACCCTTATGACACGTGCTCCACATACCACGCACATCTCCCACCTCCTGAATGCTTCCTTGCCTTTCATTTCCCACCTCTTCCTCCAAGAACCTACTCCTCATTCTTATTTATTCTTCCCAGCTTCTTTGCTGCTTAGGAACTTGTGAAAGAGGGGAAAAAAATGAAGTGGATTAAGTGTATGTGAGAGCAGTTTTCTCTGCTTTCAAGCCGTGCCAATGATGCAGTCCTGTCCCATTCTGCATGGACAGCCTAGAGAGAAACAGGCTTTTGGAGGGGGGGAAATTAGCTGCTAAGTTCTATCAAATCTGCAGGAAGCACACAAACTGCAGGCTTCAAAAGAGTTCAAACAGAGCAATAGTGTGACTGAACTCCTAACTAGTGTACTGTAAGGGTATTTTTCATCTTAATTGTTATCAACCTATAGGATAACACTGCTGTGTTCACAGCTGTACTGTACAGGCTGCCCCAGTCATCCAAAGCCAACCCTCAAACCCTCCCTTAATTATTCTGGAGTGGGTTGTGTTTTTCAGGGTGGTTATCACTGTCCAAGGAAATGTTTTATTTTCTGCTGTGTGTTGTATTTTTCAGATCTTTAGCCGGACTATTACAGTCTCATGCTGGGCTGTCAAAACAACTCAATCTATGCTGACTAGCTAGAGAGAAACATATAGTTTCCCTCCAGTGCCTCCAGAGTAACAGTTCAAATAGGGAAGCATCAGGGACTGTGATCTGAATATCAGAGGATCGCCAGGATTAGAAGCTTTAAAAAAGACTTCTATGAGTAATAAATTATTCATAGCTTCTATCTTAGATAATTAAAATTGCCTGCTTTCAGCAGATATGCCATTTACTACAAGCTCCCCCCTTCTCATAGATCTGATTGACACTATCTCTTTCAGATAGCTGTATCCACTCTGTGTTTATACATTTGACAGGTGCAGTATGCGTACCCTGTGCTGTATTATTCACTTGTGCGTGTCTGTGCATGCATGCACACAAAAAGTCTTACAAGAGAAGTCTGCTATTGTGCTAGGAGGCTGATGGCAAGTATGCTAAAATACAACAGGTTAGGCTTAACCTAATATGCCATAGAAACAGCGTATCATGTAGATAAAGGCCCATAGCAGCCAGGGTGCAAGGAGTCAATAGCAATTGCTATGATGGGGAGAAAGGCAAGTAAAATCATCTGTTCTATGAAGAAGCTGACACCAAGCCTGTTACAATATTGACAGTAATATGAAGCTGGATTTCTTCATCGAGGTGATGTCAACTTGCAGTGAGATTTGGCTTGATGTTCCCTGAAGTCTGTTGAAGTATACGTACAGTGGTTTTGCTTTTTTTCCCCCATTCTCTTTGCAAACCACACACAGAAGACACATTCTTTGGAAATGACTGCGTGCCAAGGGTGACAATACTGTATACATTGCTTCTCAGCAATTTAAGGCATCATTTACTAGCCCATGAAAATGGAGAGAGAGAATATATTTCTCCAAATCATGGTGCTGAACTTTTTACTTGAAGAAAATTTTAAAAATTAGGAAGACTTTTCAATTCCTAAGAGAAGTACAGCAATTTCAGTTTGGAAGACTGAAACTTTCCTACAGTTAAGAAACAGTAAAATATTTTAATAAAATTCCATACTATGCAACCTTCCAAACTCATACTGTTTCCATTCTTAAGCATCTATAAAAAGAGAGGCTCTACAATAAAATTAAATCCCTGCATGTAACCTAGTGAAAGTATTGGTTAAAATGTGTAGGTTATTAGGTGTCTGCAGACAGAAAGAAATAATAATTAAATTAAATTAAATTATATGCTCACACAGATTGAAATTATTGTTTACACCATATATGCTGTTTTTTCTGAGTATCTCAAGCAGCTTGTGAAGGGGGGGTTGTTTTTAATTTATTGTATTAGTTTTAATTGAAGTAAAGCTCTTCCATTTGTGACTCATTAGTTTATCCTGGCTTTTCATACAATACAATATGGTGATGAGATAGCTGTAAAAAATAGTAATTTATTCCCTTTTGTTGACATCTTCAACCAGTTCAAGCAGGGTGACAAAGGAACAACTCAAGAAAAGGCAAAATAGAGCATTTTTTTTCAAAACTGGGATGCATTCAGTGTCTATAAACTTTATCTTCCCTAATTCTGGGCCCTTTTTTTTTTTTTTTTTTTTTTTTTCACAAAGAGGAAGTAGCCATTAATCCTAAGGTTATGAGGTTATGAGTAGCTTCTACTTCTTATTCCTATTTTTTTTCACTTCACTTCACTTCACTTCACTTCTTGTAAGCAAATGGAAAAAAGCTTATTAATTAAGAAGAGCAAGGACCATTGAAAACTATCTTCCAACATAATAGAAAAAGACTCCCAAACTAGATAAAGAAATATTATTGTCTTGACAAAAATAAGTTACATCAACAAACTAGTAGAGGGAAGCAGGGAGGTTGGATTTAACTTAAGTAGCTACAGGTACAATATATCAAATAGATGAAAGTCTACAGCAGCCAGGGAACAGGAAATACATAATAAAATGCTCTGATAGTGAGAAGACAAGTTATTTTCTTTGTACTTGAATACAGGACTGGAGAACTGACTCTATTTGACTATTAGACTGGGTATAGACTACCTGCTTAATGTCAAGGCTATGTGTTATCCATTATAAACAGAAATCATCTTTCCATAATAGAATAAAAACAAAAGTCCTCATGCAAGTACAATAATACATCTGAAATTCATAGTCATTGTGTGAGCTTTAACATTGTTAAGTGGGTCCTCTAAGTTCTTTAATGTAGGAAATCAAAAAAAGTGGGAAGAGCAGCCTTTGGAAAAAATGAAAGACTACACCAAAAGGAACCTAGAATATGCCACAAGATGACCACTACTGTTCTGCTAATCTGAACTGTTTGTATGACAACAGTGAGTTTCAGAAATATTACATGATCTAATTCGTAGTTCTGTAAGTTAAGGTCATGTTTGGTCTCGGTTCCCAGAGGTGCTTATAGACAATTTGCAATGGATTCAAATTATGAGCCAGATCATTAAGTTATCAGACTGACCCTTTCTTGCTGTTAATACAGAACTCATCTTGGAGATTTTCTGCATGGCTGTATGGATAACCTGAATTTATGTAGACCTCAGCAGTTCAAATTTGGAATGTAATGCAAGCAATTCAACAAGCAGTGTCTGAAGCTTATTGGCACAGGAAAGTGTTCACCTTTCATTGTATTACTTTGAAACTCTTCACCACATAACACACTGTATATGTGTTACCTGCAAATTAAAGTCCATTATTTGCATGTTGAGAAACTGAGGGACAACTAACATTTCACAGGTCTTAAAATAAAAACAATTTACCTGGATATATTCAGCCTGTCCCAACACCATTTTCTGCTCTGAGCAAGGAAAATTACATAAAATGGGCTGAAATACACTTAATGCAGTCTTTTACCCCACCATCCTACCCCAAGGCAAAATCAGTTAACTATTTCTTTACCACCAAACATTTGCCTAATCTGCTCTTAAAGACGATCAGTGAAGATTTGTCCCTCTATCCAGAATTTTTTTCCCATGCTTAACTATCCTGACCATTTGCAAGCTTTGACTGATACATAGTTTTAGTCTCCCTTGCTGAAAACAAATGTCTTATTTCTGAAACGTTGGGCACAGAGAACAGTTTATTCCCTTTCTGTTTATACCAACCTTTTTTCATGTCTGCTGTCATATTAGCATGTGCTTTCCATCCCAGTCCTTCCTTGTTTTGACTGAACTACTCCCACAGATTCTGACGTTGATCACACGACATGCCCTTCAGTTTCTGGAGTCTCTCACATTGGACCATCTCTTTTTGCCAGTACAGTATCTAAAATTGGACACCATATGTTGGTCTGAGATCCCTTCTCTGATGTGGCAATATTCTAAAATAGGTGACTATGTAACCTATTTAAGTCCTCTGTGTCCCCTCTACCTCCCCACAATTTATCTTTCCACTCCTTAACAGTAGAGAATGGGTATAAAGTTGTGCAATGACATAATATGATGTTCCATCAGTGTAGCACATATGCAACAGGAAATGTTAAAAGCAGGTCTTCTAAAAAAGGTTGAAGGGAGAACAGGCCAGGTTAAGGGATAGAACATAACCCCTTGTCACAAGACCAGACAGAGGTAAAATGAGACAATGCAGAAGAATCACAGCAAGAGTGCTTTTCCAGGTGCCCCAGTTGTGTGCGCACTGATGGACTCACTCTCCTCAAAGAGCCT
The DNA here is from genome assembly GCF_017639235.1 of Corvus kubaryi. Taxonomy (NCBI): domain Eukaryota; kingdom Metazoa; phylum Chordata; class Aves; order Passeriformes; family Corvidae; genus Corvus; species Corvus kubaryi. The sequence continues at coordinate 1,054,647 of NW_024582056.1, read as the reverse complement.
TTTGATGTAGTTGGGTGTGTTTTCTCCAGAGGGCCGGTAACTTTGGCGCAACCAGAGGGATCAGACATGCAGACAAAAATGGCAAATACTCAGAGCAAACCATGGACAATGGAAGGCACACAGGAGTCTCTCTGACTGGGAAGGAGAGGAACAGTGGGGAGCCTGCCATTCAGCAAATAAAAAGGGTCATTTCCCAGAAATCAAAGAAGGCAACAGCCAGAAAGACTGAGAGTTCTTTTAAACCAGAAAAATCTAGAAGGTACTTTCCAAAATCCCTGGACAGCTCTAGTTTAGTGCTGGCACTAAGGAAAGGCTACCGCTCTCCCCAAGGCAAGGCTCTAACCCTGTAGCAATCCCTTTTCAACAGCCAAAAAGTTCTGCAGACCTCACACCCCCCATAGGTGTGTAAATGCCACTGAAAAATGGCTACATCAGAGGCTCAGTTAAAAACAGGATGAAACGAGCTTTCCTACAGTGCCATAAAGATTTAGCAAAGATAAGAGCTAGTAGGAGTTGATACTAGGAACCAGCTTCTAGCCTGCTTGATTCCTCATGCCATTATGACTGAGTTCAATGGAGCCAGGCATAGCTCAGTTCAGAGGAGAATTTGGTCCTCAATGTCTCTCTCAAATTTTTTGTTCCAGCCTTCAGGACTCCTATCTGGCTGTGTCTGCAGAGCCAAAAGAGAAAATCTATCCCGACAGAAAAGAAGAAACCAAATTAAATAGAATCCAATACAAAAATAAGAAAAAAACCCAAGTATTACATATTTTAGATAACCCTTTTGTTAGACTTGATAAAAACCAGAGGGAAAAATCACTGTAATTTCTACTTGTTGATGAAGACTGTTGGGCCGGTCTCTGGATCTGCGGGCAGCACACTCTCTTCTTTGCAAACCATTGGCCTTTCTTTGTCCCCACCTTGTAAAAAAGTTAATGAAGAAGAGCCAGTTCTGGTGAAATTTGTGGAAAACAAGCAAATACCTTCCAGAGACCTTGTCTATGAAGCACCAAACTTTAATATTACTGCAACATGGGAAGTTTAATATTACTGCAACATCGTGGCTCAAAAAACCCCTCCATCCACGTTGTCTCACTCATCCATTGAAACCTGTAGCCTGAGAACTTGCTTAGACTGGAGTGAGCTGGGCGGTTCAAAAGAAGATCCATTTGTAAGGACATTTTCACAAGGTATTGAATGGAATAAATAATAGGCAAGGCGCCTACTTTCTGTTGCAGGAATATTAAAAACAACTGTTTTCCTCTGGCATCCTACTAATCAGTGTTATCATGAGAATTCACAGATTAGAACCTGGGTTTTGAAAACATTGTGAGCACCTGCAGCTTATACCCTCAGCCAGAGTAAATCCTGGGTGCTCATCAACTCTCTAACTGGAGTTGAGTTGTTGAGCTATCCCACATGTCTCTCAAGAACAACACATTAGCCTGAGGGTCAGAAAGAAAAAATGCTCTTGGACACAACAAGGTTAATTTTATTTGCAGAAAGCCCAAACCAGACCATATGAAAAAATATTCATAAAAAGCAACTCTGATAGCTGCAAGTCTCAGGCACAATTTCTGGCAAGGAGAAAATCCTGACCAGAATGACTGCTTGTGCAAAACTGTAAGCAGAATATCACAAGCTGAGTTGAAGCTCTTTTAAAACTGTGGCAACCTGTTTTATTCATCTCTCTTTCTCAGATGGAGAATAGGTTTCTAATTACGTACTGGACTGCACAGCATCCCAGTGAGTAGTAAACTCAGTTTTCTGACAGCTGTTATTGTACTTTTATGAGACCTTGATCCTTTAGAAGATACTGTGCTGTCTCAGACAGTTATATTAAAACCTTTTTCTCTGAGAACAAAATCTGAAAAAGAGGAATGAGTTGGGCATTTGGGTTCTTCTCTTCTAACAGGTTCCTGAAAGCACTGGGTCTTTCAGATAAACAACCCCAACGGCTATCTTTTCTCCAAAAGGCGTATGGTCTCATAGAATAAGGATTTACTCTGTCCTTTCTTGATGGGGGTCATTTTTGCAGAGTGCTTTTGTGTTACATTTAGGGGTAGATTGCAAAGCAAACAGGAGCAATTATCCTATCAGCTTGGAGGCAAAAACAGATGAGGACACAACACAGGGAGTGGGGATAATGATCATGAGGATTTTGGCAAGTGTAACCACACAAATGCTTGTTGAAAAATTGGGCAACATTACATATCCTAAGAATATTTTTCTAGTGGAGAGAGAGAAGAAAATAGGTAACAGTTGTACCCAAACTTGGGACAGACAGAACTATTTGCAAGGAATCTACCCATGAAGAAAAATGAGGCACATAGGAGGAAGAATGCATATTTGGGGGATCAAGATAAAAAGATTTTTCAAAAACGGAAGAAAGTTGTTACTCTTCACCTCTTTAAATTGCTATTCTTTTTCTTGTAGGACCATGTAACACTACCACAACTCCGCTGTAACTTGAAAGTAACTCAAATAAGAATGAAAACTCTCAAAGCAGTATCTGACCTTAAATGAGTTCACAAAAGCCCAAGTAATTTTCATCTTAGGCAACTGAATACATCCATGAATACCGTCTCAGGTATTCATAAATACAGGTTTTGAAACCTATCACTACATAAAAAATACTCCAATGTCAAAAGCCAATAAACAGTCCTATAATCTTGTTTGGTTAGATTAAAAGGTTAAACAATGAAAGTTAGGCACACTCTGTATGCATTTAACTTAATTCATTGTAGCGGGTTCGGTTTGTAACCAGGCAGAAACACCAATTTAGTGTAGCGGTTTGGTCCAAAATATGCACTACTGTTTACCTTCTGTGAGATAAGAATTAGGAGAAATGCAAAGCAGGCACCAAACTTGAAATAATATAAAGAAGTTTATTAACAGACCTAAAAGAAGAAAAAAAAATCATACCAACACCTTCAGAACTCTTCTTCTCCCCCCCCACCTTTCTCCCTTCTCCCGCTGACAGTGTAAAAAGGACAACCCTTAAGATGTTCAGTCTGTTTACCACTTCCATAATAACCTTGCTCAGTCCATTTAGGAAGAGGAGTCTCTCTTGCCCATGTTATGAAAACATTATCACAATGAGACAGCCACCCGGGTTGGTTCTCTGCTCACATGTGAGTCCCTTCCCACGACTTGCAGCTTTTCCCACAACTGCTTTCGAGGGTCCACTCTTGAAGGTTTTTGGGGTACAATTTTAAGGTTGAGCCATTCAGAAACAAAAGTTCTCTTCACCCATCTCTGGGAGCATTTCATCTCTAAGAACAGAGGCACTCCACCTTCCCTGGGAGCAAAGGGTCTTCCTCATCTTCATCTCTAGGACTATCTCTGGGAGCATCTCTAGGAACTGAGGTTTTCTCCTTTCCCATTTGGAGCAAAAGTCCTCATCGCTTCCATCTCTCCCTGTTCAAACTTCTCATGAAATTACAGCTGCGTCAGCATCTGCCTATCTCAGCGCAGGTGCTTTTGCTTTCAAGTACAAGTTGAACGCTCCACCCCCCATGCTTTCATGAAATTACAACGGGTACTCTGATATATCATAGCTTCACAACAGAATTTCAGCTTGAAGCATCTCCTCTTTCTCTTTCCTCTAGTTTTCAGCTCTTCACAGCACTAAAAGGGTTAATCTCACCGCGGCCTTGCAGCTGGAATGTCGCTTATCGCTGTTGGTCACATGATCTTTTGCTGGACAGCGGTGCAGCTTCAGCTGAATCTTGGCCGCACTGGAGAGGGGGAGCTGGGCCACTCCAGCTGCCCAGAGCAGGGCTGGGGGGGGGGGGGTGGTTCCCGTGGGTGGAACAGGGCCCATCAGCTCCAGGATGGCCGTGGCCCGGCCCAGCCTGGCCTGAGCAGAGCCTGGGCCGGGCCCACTGGCCCCCACACGGGGCCCACAGCCACCTGTCCCAGCACCTGAAACGAGAGAGGGCTTTGTCTATTCTTAAGTGTGGATCACAGAGGCGGTCACAATTTTAAGTGGATTAAAGAATTGTCCATATTCAAACTGGCCAGCTGATAGGTTCTGTCAGATCACAGAGGAAGCTGTAAGCACCCCTTTGCAAGAACATCACTTCCGAGACTATGCTTGCTAACCCATGACATTCATTTATTAGTGAGTGAACTGTACTTCTTAATTTGAGTTTTACACACTGTAAACCATGTACTTGATAGAGAATTTTTTCTCAGAGTCATACAAAACTTTGTGTCAGAAAATTCAGTTAAAATGATTCTTTGGGATTTAATGCCATTTATCCTTCAACCTCATCCTTTATAAAACCAAGACCACTGCTTAGTTATTAATAATATCAAGCTAATGATAATAGCTTTTAACTCATAACCAGCACATAAGCTAAGCAGTTACAGGGCTGTTAATTTTTTTTTTTTCTTTTGGTCAAAGTTCATCTCCATCTCCTAGCTTTCTGGAGTTACGTTGGCTTATGAAAACTCGGGGGATTATTCAGAAAGTTTCTCTCATCATTAGCAATAACAAGTTAGTAATTAAAGTCAAAACACACCTTTTAATATTCAGGGAACAGGAAGAGTATAAAAATAACAAAACTAAAAGGAGAAAAAATTACCATTGAAAATACACTTGGGCGTAGAATAGCAGAATAAAAGCCAATGAAACACTGCCATCACAACATGGCACAAAAGCAGAAAATGCAAGGCATATAAAATCTCTTTAACCTAAATCTGAAACAAGGTCTGTCTTTCAATGGAGCTCCAGTTTAACAAATGGCATAAAATTAGCCCATGATTGTACAGTATGTTGACCAGGAATTCTGCTGCTTTCTTACTTGATGGACAGCAACTATGAAAATAACATGTACCTGATAATGCATGAAAAGTTGCTGGAGTGTAGCGCTCTAAACATTTGAATTAATAAATCTGATGACAAGACAAGTGTTTCCAATTATCAGGATCTCCGTGAGTCAAATACAGAGATTCAGTACCAAGATACACATTGTCACTTTTCTTAATCATATTTCAACTCTGCTCCCTAAAGTCAAATCCTGACATGTACTTGACATGGTATAAAGCAAGGAGTAGAATATGCCCTTGAAGCTGGTACAATGGCTGCCTTGCTGGCCAGGCACCTGAAGGTCCTTTCCAGCTCTTTAGAATGGGGCGTCACTAAAGTTCTTAAAAGCTCAGGGCTGTAGCCTTCTACACACACTACTGAGAACTGCCAATGTCACACCAGACTGGAGCGCCACAGAAAGCCCATTAAAAAAATTTGTGGAAGCACTTTTTGGGGTCAGCTACAGACTTTGTGTGCTATCTTGGACAATATGGATATTCAATGTGGGGAAATTGGGACCCCAGTTTTGGAGGCCAAAGGAGCCCCAAGAGCCTCTAGCCAGAGAAGCTGTGTCCTAATTTCAGGCCATTTGAATCCTAGTGAAACACCTGCAATAGCACCAAGGAGGTAGAGTGAATACATTCTTTAATGTCACTTTGCTTCCATCTCTCACCTCTAGAATGGGCATTGGTGTGTTTTTCTACCTTACCAAGATTGGTGAAAATTGAAGCACTTTACATGGAAATGAAATCAGATATTTCTTTTCTGGGGAGAAGATAAGGACCTTGGATGGTTAGTATTTTTAAATAAAAGTGTATCATTTGAAAACTTAATTACTTTGGTAGTGAAAAATGCTTATTATAAAATTCTAATTAAAAGAAAACAATTTTCATTATCTTTCATAACTGTAACACACATTTATGAGAAAGTCAGCAGTAGCAATGGGTTCTGCACTTTTAAGAAATTAAATTTCCTACTTGTCTGATTTTGTTAGACTAATCAATTATACCAGGAATTTAATAAAGTGGACAGTTAAAGGAATTTAATCTATTCTCTCTAGAACAAACAAGATTAACAAGATAAGGTTCCGATTTGAGAAAAATATTTAAGAGATAAGCTAAATTAGAAAGTGAAAAAAGCTTTTGTGATCCCCAAGCAGTCACATAAATGAAGGAAATAATTTTAAGAAAAAACAAAAAATACAAAAAAACACAAACAAACAAAAAAAACCCCAAAGGTTAACAGGCAATATAGGAGTAATTTCTTTCCTCATAAAATAATTAACCTTTGGAAAAGGCTTCCTGTCAACACAGAGGCTTTTACTGTGCCATTTACGGAACTAGGCACATTCCTGAAAAATGAACAATAGGGAACTTATATAAGCCTTTGAAAATAAAGCATCTTAGTCATTTCCTGTGAAAGCGGTTCTTTGCAGTGTAGAAACCAAACAATTCTCTCCATCTCTTGACAGGGAAAACAAACTCAACAGGTATTTTATAAGTAGGGGAAAAGATGAAGCAATCTATTTCAAGTCTCTTCTTTATGCATCCTTTCGTGGTTGGTTTAATTCCAGGACTACAAATTTTCACTAGATGGATTTGCTCGCTAACTGTATGCAGGTATGAACACCAAAGTTAAATGGATGAAATATTTCTACATCACTGGCTCCCTTCATATGAGTTGCCCTGTCAAAGGATTATTTTGTAAGGAATATTTGCATATTTTTGTTATCGTAATTCTCATTTTTAATGAAATAATGAGAGAAACTCCTACTTTCAAAGCACATTACAAAGATCAATACCTCATTCTTACTGAAAATAAATAGGATTTAGGTGCCTAACTCCCTTGGACTCCTCTGACACTTCTGAAAGCAATCTCCTGTGGTAAATAATCACCAGGGTACAAAAAAAAAAGAGAAAAATTTTTTAAAAGAAGATAAAGTAAGCTTTTAATAAATCTATATATATGGGAAAATGTTTTAAATTCCATAAAGGACATTTATGTGAAGAAAAAATCATGCAGAGAAGCCATATTGAAATAGCAGTAAAATACCACTCTTTGGTAAAGCATTTCATTTCTGGACAGATGGAAGAGCTGAAAACATTCACCATCCATCTATATGTGCATCCACTTGCTCTTTATAACTTAATTCTATGCTGTGTATAGGTTACAGTGATTTCTCCAGGGTGAAATTGTCCTTCCCCAGCTCACCATATTCTGATAATGACTGGAATGAGTTTGATATATTGAAACACTCTTGCCTTGATTGTGTTTTTCACTCATTACTAAAGCTGAGAATATTGAAGTTGCAAATAGTGCACAATATCTTATTAGAAAAATAAGTGGTTCCAGGTCGAAAACAAAAGACTGGCACACGACACTATTATAAACCAATAGAGTACCCTATGCTGAAATAATCATTCTACAGACCTGGTGCAGAAAAAAAAAGAAATGCATTACATTCACATTTTATAATTATACTTGGAAGATGCCCCAGGACACAACGACCAAGTGGTGAACTATTCATCTTACTTATAAAAGCCACTGTGTTAAAATGGAAGCTCTGATACTCAGGCTGATAAAATGACAAAACGTGAACACCAAGATTTGAACAAAATGGCTGTAACCCAGCACGGAAGAACCCATTTCCTATGAAACAGTGGAAAGATTCATGATGCATCTCTCCACATCAACTTCACCCCTGCAGCTCTGCTTCCACAGAAAGTACAAGAAAAGCACTTCTGGCTAGGGCTTTCACATGGCTTTACGCAAACAACAGTTTGGGGTATATTGACAGTTTTCCCCTTTTAAAGGTATTCTCTTTGCTGTAAAGATGAGACTTCTGCAAAACCCAGGGCAGTAGCTGGCTATAGAGTATTCCTCAACACTGAGTGCACAGTGAGGATTGTAAAAATCAGGTGTGCTGATGTCTGTGAAGTTCTGTCACTTAACTGAGGATCTTTAAATAAACACAGTATACAAAAAGAAATACTAATTTCTCATATGTCTGTATTTTGAAGCATGAGGGGCTGGGAAAGATGTATTAAGGAACAGCAAGAGTCCCCTTAATTAAGGCTATGACATGGATTTCCATTATAAGATAAAATTTGGCCCCTATCCCTGGTTCTAAATTCCAGATTCACAAATCATTTTGGCCTCAAGATTTGTAGCCTAGGTCACAAGCTGAGGTAGGATTTTTCCACCAAATGTGCAGTAAATCAAAGAGTTCATGAATTATGAACCTATGAAATAGAGATGTTCACTATAGTTCAAAAAGTCTCAACTTTTTTTTGTCACTTCATAGCCAAAAGAAGTAAATAATAATAACTGCAAACTGGAAAAGAAGATAGATAAGATTTCATTTATCCGACTTTTGTGGTTGAGGTCTGTGGCACAGCACAAAAATTGCTTGATAGCCATCACATCAGACACATTATTAACATTTATATAGAAATGCTGGTATAAGTTATTCATCCCATGGAAGAGACATGTAGCAGATATTTGTTCCTTGAATCTGGTTTCATTCAGGTAAGCATAAGTACTCATCAATTTTATGTGTCCACAGAAAGCAGCCACATGAACACACACATACACCGCCATCCCAGGGCCTTCCTGCAACTGGAAAACTGTGCTTCTATTGGAATGAATGGAGGTGGAAGAAAGGCAAGTATTTAACTACCATCCTAAGCTCTAAATGTCAAAAGGTGAGTTAATACTCATGTCTTCAACCCCCCACAGGTGAATGAATCTATTAACATATTTCCTTTAATGATTAACATATTAGAAATATATTGTATGAAGTATAAATATAGCAGTGGGGGCATTTTTTTTCTTTATTTATAATCTATTAGAGCATAATCTTGCAAATTTTTCCCATTAGTTGTTGTGAAGTAATGATCAGGCAAAAGCATTTGCAGGGGTCTGCCTTTACAGCATATTTGCAGCATGATTTCAGTTAAGGCAGCCGGTATTTTTGAGAGGATTAAATTTACTTATTTTTAGGATATAACAATAGCATGATGACAATAATAAGAGTAATCAGGACTGGCATAGAAATGTGCCTTATACAACACCAGGTTTGTTTATGCCACCCTCCAGTGATACAGCCAGGGCTGTATTACCCAGGGCTGAACACACAGAACAACAGCCAGAACTCCTTATTTTACAAATCATCCACTTTTATTCTACTAAATGCTCTACCTCCAGTTGTTGGCAGGAGAGAGACAGCTGGTTAAAAAGCAATGAAGAGAAACCAGGCAGGACAGAACTGCCATAGCTTCAGCCTTGTGCAAGCTGAGGAAGAGGAAAGGTCAGCACCATAGAATTCCCTGCCCAGCAGATGAGCTTCCCCACTTTCCCATTTCTATTCAGCGACGGTCCTTGTGTATGGCTGGCAAACAGCCTCCTGGCCAGCCACCACAGAGGTGCCCAGTAATGTGCTTTTGTGCATTCTCTCAGCCAAGGACTATTTCTGTGCCAAACAGGAGACGGACCAACCACTGTGTCAGGAACAACAAATACCCTGTTCCTTATCCAGCCTCCCTTCTCTGCCTAAACACTAAAGTTCAAACCAGAAGCCTTTGCATTTTCACACACACACCAGAGTGGACAAGTGCATCTTTTCTAGAGCTGATTGAAAGGGTGGGCAAAATGGTTTTTAACAAACACAGTCTTTTTCAGAACCAGACACATTTTGTAGTAGATTAAATATTATTTTGAAATTTTCCAGTTTTCACTGAGCTCTTATTTCTCACTCTTCACTTTTTCACTTCTGCTCAGTGATGGAAAATATCCATTCTATCCCACTCTAAGCTTTATACAGGGAGGTTTCCTCCCTCCTCCCTTCATTCTGGAAGCACTGACTATGTTTAATGTCCATTCTTGATGTACAAGATAATGAAAACATCAGAGATGCCGTTCTAGTCTTTATTCAGGAGTGAACTGTCTTCTGTGTTATAAAGCTTCTAAATTTTAGAGGAGAAAAAAAAAGTAGATCACTTTAAGCTGTTTCAATAGAAGAATGAAGGGTACATTAAGGAATAAACAGCTGCTTTGACATCACAGTGATACATGAAAAGCAGGTAAAATTCAGCCTAGTTTATTTTTCCTTCTGAGACATGTAGGTGGCTGAAACCAGCTTTTCTAAAGATGACTGAGAAATTTACTTGAAAGTGTATAACCAATAAAGCAGTCCTTTATTAACAAAAACCAGGAAAACAACAAAAGAGTTTTTACAGTTTCTTCAATGCTTGAACATAATCCGTAACTGTGACTTTTGCTCCCAAGGCTGTTTGCAGCATTTTCTTGTACAGCCAGCCTGGAGCTTGAAAAGGAACAAGTACAATAGCATTAAGCCTCAACATGGTGTGCATTAATAACTGACTGGTGCATACCTTGGATTTGTTACATTAGGTAAGAGGATGAAAGCACAGTGCTTTCCCTTTTGCCCACCCAAGAAGCATGCAGACAGCCTAATAGTACGCATCCTTAGGAGGCTAATTACTGCCACAGTGGAATATATATAAACTATGATTTGTTTTTCTTTTAAGCTTTTTTTAAAAAACATTTTTGTATGTCTTTCTTTTCCCCCAGAGTGCCTTTCCACTCTATAAAGTGGGTATCAGCAAAGAGATGTCAAGAAAATAAGAACAACCAACTATACATACCTCCTTCTGCTATTCCAAATACATATTTGCTAATTAACTTACTTAAGATTTCCTAAAATTCTTATTCTCTTTTCTTATTTCCATGGAGGCAGTAGCCTTTTTAACAGCTGTTACTGGCCCCAGCAATAAGTTTTAACTTATTTTCCTTTGTAAAAATAGATTAAACTTTTATTACTAAGGTACTTCTGGTATCAAACAAAAAAATCCCCCAAACCAAAAACCACACAAAAACCTTAGAAATAGCTGAAAACTCAGAACCTGCTGCTGAAATAGCAACAGAGCATTCTGAAAGTTTGCCATTTTTTCTACACTACTCAAAACTCTTCCTTCTCTTGAGCACCCATTTAGTTTTCTACCACATTCATGTCCTCATCCCTCTGATAATTTTTTGTGTCTTGAGCCATGTAAGTGAATGCTGCGGACTAAGATTGAGCAGGAGAAGCAGCAGCCCTGCATGCAGCCTGGTGAATCCTTTTCAATGTAATGCCTCTGGCTTCTGAAAAAGTGATTCACTGGCATACGTGGTCCCACTGCGTTCAATATTCTCCTCAAAAACACCGGGTAATGGGCATGGGAATTTCTCAGCCCATTAGCAAGCAGTGAGATGTCAGGGTATGGCACTGGGAGTGGGAGTTCATCATCTCACAAGGAAGGCCCAGATAATTGGTCCAACTGAAGCTTTAAAAAGTCAATATTCTTACCTAGACAATAATGATAACTATTTCTAATAGCTCTTTAAGGAGCATGTGCCAGTCAAATTGTACTAGCATTGCAGACAGGAGAGGAAAATAAACCCAAAACCAAACAGCTGTGAAGATTTTACATTGCCACAACACCCACCTGCAGAGCTGCGTGCAAATGCTTTTCTAGTGTGCTGTGCCAGCACGATTGCTGACTTGCACAGGTACAGAAGGTTAAGCTCAGGTTTTATGAATTTGTCAGATTAGGATCTCAGTGTAGATAGACCACACTCCAACTTGTTTTTCCAGCCTTTTACAGTAGCATTAGCCACAGTGCCTCAGCTCTGGCGACAGATTACCACACCTATAATTCTTTTCATTAGCTCTACCTGATCTGCCACGGGCCCAATGACAGCCTCGTCAGGAGATTTCTGACAGCTCCAACATCTAGATGATTTCTGAATCAAACAGGGGAAGAAATGTAATTGCTTTTACCTTAGCGGGTAGCAGCAATCCTTCTTTGTCTACTGTGGAAGAAGGTTAAAAAACACAGGCGAGCAATTTAAAGAAAAAACAAAACCCCTAAAAAACCCATAAAAAACCACCCCCACCCTCAAAACAAACGAATATACACCCAAACAAACAAGAAATGCAGAGGAGAGGAGGTTATTGACATATAAGAATCAGAGAAAAAAAACAAATGTCGCTCCACTCCCCTGAAAACTGCATTTTTCAAACTAACACCTAAAAAATTTGCAAAAAATAGTATTCTCTTACTTTACATAGGATCATTCCCATGTATATTCCCTGTATTACATGATGTATGGGCATGGCAAAGAAGTAGATTATTATCCTTCCTTTGGGGTCTTTGTTTTTTCTTCCTCCTTAAATAAAGCCCCAACAATAGAAAAAAAGATTCAATAGAGGGAAGTATTCAGAAAATATCAGAATGAGAAGAAAGCAGGGTTAATTACCCTTTCACATCTCTATTAGCCTTTCCACCTGTGTGAGGATACACCACCTCAACAAGCCTTGCATAGATTTATTCTGAAGAATTTACGCCTTTGGTCAGAGTAATTTAAATTAGTAGCAAGGCTAGATCTCAGCCTCACAACAAAAGCTTCCGTGCTTGTTGTGCTGCAGATTCACACACCTACATTCCTCCCCCCAGAAAACAAACAAACCAGCAAAAATCCCAGTCTTTTGATAAATCTTTACATATGCTACTCTTATAAATGGATGCATATATTTTAGGAGGAATTTAAATGTATTTGAAACAAGGCAGGAAGGGAAGGGGAAAAATAAGTTTCTCACTTCAAAAAACCTTCAATAAGCTCATGTACATTGCTGTGGTGTGCACTTTGCCAGTTACATTTCTGAAGGTTCTGAAAAATGTGACTGGGAGTTTTTAACAGTGCAGTGTTTGCAGTTAATCATCAGCAACTTAAAAAGACATTGACATCTGTTGTCTAGAGAGAAAAAGAAAAATGTAGGGGGAGAGTGGGCAGGGGGGGTTGAAAATTAAATCAGTTTGGATCCTCCTTAGTGTTACAGAGTCAATAGCAGGAAATTTGCTCTCAGAAAAATGTGGGGTTGTGACCCTCTGTGTTTCAAGACATCCTAATTTAGCTTGATCCTTCATGCTCTCTGCTCCTCCTCCTTGTACCTTAGAGGCAGGTTTTCTCCTACTGAGAAAGAGATTAAGGGGGAAAGTGCTGAAAGAGGGAGGTAGAGAAAGAAAATAAGACAGGAATAAACTGGAACTGAAGTCCTAAAATCTAAAGGATTATTAAAATTCAATCACTCTGCAGCAAAACTTATTTTTATGCAGACACCAACGACTTCTTTGAACTGATGTTGAAAGGTAACATGAAAACTTTTTATTAATGTTTGAGACCATTTTCTGAGGACACCAGGGAGAGCTGTTTTTGACGTATACAAGTAGTGCTCACACACTATATAATGAGTATACATCTACCAAGACACTTTTCTTCATCTCTGTTTGGACCATATGAGTGAATCAACTTCCCAATTAACGGGTAAACTGTGCAGGCTATGAGACAGCTGATGAATGGTAGCTCCCTAGCAATTAGTGAAGAAAAACAATGCTAATATAGAAGACACTAAAAAATATTAATCAGATGTTAATACAGCTCCAAATCCATTAACTGTTGTTGTGTTGCTTATCCAAGTGTTTATCCAAGTAGCTGACTTTCCAAGCAGAATGTACCATTATGTGGCTGAGCAGAAGCTCCTCAGCTCACAGAGCAAATACCGGAGCAAGGAGGGAGGTGGAAGGGGGGGAGGTGGTTGCAACTTCGACTCTGCTTTCCCTTCCCAGTCACTGACTGCTCAGAGCAGCTCCCAAATCACATCTTCTATGCAGTCCATGGGAGCTAGAGGAAGCAGAAGTCCATTGGAATTTCAAGTGCCTCTTTGAGGCTGGGCTGGAGATGAGGTCCCACGCTTCACTCCCAAAAGCACACCAACAAACAAGGATTTCCATGCAGAGTACCCAGCTTTTCATCTGTCTGTGCCTGGGCTCCATACATCTGTTCAGCATCTGTTCCTGCCTCTGTCCTTCCAGTTCTATCCCAGGGAAAGATCCAGGTGGACTAGACAGCTCATGTCCCACCTTAACGCTGTGGCATGTCCCACATGACCCACAAAGGCAGCAGGTCTCAGGACTCCAGCAGGTTTTATCTCCTACGGGGTTCAGATTGCACATGTAGCATTGACCTCCCCAGCAGTGCTGGTGCACACAAGCACATTACCAGAGGGCATAAGAGGGGCTGGAGTAACCCACCTGAGTCCAGGTTTCTAAGATCTGATCACAATGCATTTGTGGAATAACCTGAAACTCCGCAAAGTCAGCAGCTGTCTTTCTACAGCTGCTAAAGATCTTTGCTCGGGTTCATAAAAAGCGTCATCGATTGCATTGAAGTTACTTGACACATGACAATATTCACCTCAAAAAGTATTCCAGAACTGGGCACCTCAACTTGTGAACAAACACTGATATCAGTGTGTGTGCGATCTTCACAAGCTAATTGTATGCCAGATTGATAGAGATAAATTATAAAATAAGATGTCCTTGACTGACAGCTTTACTATCTAGTCAAAGAAAAAATCAGAAGAAGACAGTTTAGATCAAAGATTAAATTGTTCCTATTCACAGATTCCTAGATTTTAACATCAGAGAAAGAAAAAAAAGAAACCACACACATTTATCTAGACTGACCTCTCGCATAACATGGGCAAAAAAAAAAATTTATTCCACCCATAACTGCTGCATAACTATAAGCATAGTTTTAGAAAGACATCCCGTTTCAATTAATATCATTCAAGACAGGAAAAATCTGTTTCCTGCTTAAGTAATTTCAGTATTAAAAACATGCTGTTGAATTCAAGGCTGGATTTAACCAGGCAAGCCTACTGCCATTAAAAGTTGATCTGCTTTAATCAAGAACCCTTGATGCATCTTGAAGTGCAAAGACAAGAGAAAAAAATTCCCCCTTTTCCCAAAGACATGCAAAAATCGTCCTATACCACCAACAGAGCTTTATATAAAATATTCTAATTCGGTGAACTAAGTTCAGTTCCAGTAATAACTTTTCAGTTTTACAAGCGAACAAAAAAATATTGGGAATATGCATTCTGTATCAGCTGGAAATTAGTTTTACTGTATCTCTATAAAGAAAAAAACAGCTTTCTGAATCTATGGAGTCTAAGAAATCTAAGAGGTCCCATCCAGCAGAGTTAAGTAAAAAACTGTTGTCTGCAACACACTGTAGTAAGTGCCAGCTCTTGCCAGCACGTGGCATATGGTGATCTTCCATTTTTCAAGAAAGAAAAGCCTTAAAGCTATTAGATACCACTTTTTCACATCTGATGTAAAGAACTGATATGAAAATTTAAAAATAAAACAACACATTTTTCCTGAACATTTTGAAATGAGATTTCTAGTTTGCTCTTGGCCAAAACAGTTTGCCAAACCTGCAATTCATTTCAGTCAGCCTAGCAGCAAGGGAATATATCATTTGAAAGGTTCACTCATCTCTAATGGTAGTTAATCATAGTAGTCACATAATTAACAGTTACTTTATATTTTTATTTTCACACAAAGAGTTTACAACTGATTCTTATCTTACATCTTCAGCAGACACTGATATTTTTCATAAATATTCATCATGCATGCTCATAAATATTTGATTAATATTAATTGTTTGTTTGTTTTAAACACAGATTTTCCTTTAGTTGCCACGACTAGACAGGAAGGTATAGAGGAAGGTGTTTGCACGGGAAAAAAAGTGAAGAAAAAAGCCTTTCAAAAAGGCAGAAGTAAAAATGAGTGACTAAGGCAACACATTACTTCCTAGATTTTGGTAGAACATCTCTCTCCTTGTGATAGCAGTTTTGAGAAAGATGCATATTTGCCCTGTATTTTTCTGCCCTTTGAAATGCTATTGGGAACTTAAGGATATCTTGTCACAGCTGCATCACATCCAGTGAGCTCAGGATGTCACAGGCACATAGGTGATATTTAATTTTATTGTTCTAAGGAAAGTGGGAATAAGAGAAGGCTTCTTGTACCATCAGAAAGAGAGTAGGGCATGGGAGAGGATAGGATATGTGGGTTAAAGCATAAGAAAATAAGGCTTAATGCCCCTGAAATTAGCGAATCACTTGATTTCTTAGTGTTGCAGTTTATTTGCACAACAAAAAGCTATCCTTTGCTGAGTCCTGTGTGTGAGGAGGAACAGGGGAAGAGAGAGCAGGTCACTGAACAGAGGAAAAAAGGCAGCCAGTTCACAGAGCTGTCCAGCTGCACGTCTAGAGTTTGTGATTTCCCTATATGTGGTTGTTTTCCTTTCCATGGGGGTTGATATACCACAAGCCCAGGAAAAGATAAAAAGTACATGAAATTCACTGGACACCCTTTTGCAGACTAGGGTGGTGCTTTCTAACATCATTTGTCATGACAGGGGATCTAATTTCTTTCCAGTTGCATATCTGTTCACTGATAGCAGGAATTTATGAACTTTCAGGAACACGCTGGAAAACTGGAGACAAGTGTCAGTTATCTGTGGATACAGATCTATACAGCCTGTGTTCAGATGTGCTACAGGTTCCCAGACATTATACTGGCCATCTCTGAGCATTAATAACACCCAGAAGTAGTAGCTGATGCAGAAAGCTGAGTGAGTAAAGGGCATTCAGACCTAGCCTGGATGCTTCAGCATCAACCTGCTCTACCCTAAAGGAGGTTTGGTGGAATGCCCAGAGAGCCACCAGTTCTGCTTACTGCCAGCTGTGGCTAGAACAAAAGCTGGGCCCATAAAGCCCACCAAAGTCTTAGACTGGCCATGTCACTCTCTTCACCTCATGTTCCCCCACCCCCTGTGATCGGAGTAAGCTCATTGTATAAAGCACAGCCCAAGTAAATGGGCATAAGGGTTCGGCAAGAATCAGCTTGGTATGAAAGCACATAGTAGCTCCAGGCTGGCCTCGTGAAAAGCCCCTCAAGCATCATTGCATTACGTTCCTTATTGCTCATATTCCACGCATTTTTTCTAATGTATGAGTTTCCCCAGACCTCCATTACCTGAAATAATGGGGTTGTCAAGATCACTGACAGCTATGTTAGCATAAAAATAGTATGGAATGCAGCTCCTTCATGTTTTTGGGCTTGATTCAGCTATTAACCATTGCCAATTAAAAAGAAACTTTCTCTTGTGGCAAAATGATCATGTAGCTGCCTACTTTCTTTTCGATATCTGGTACCAGACATTCTTCTGAAATTCAGAGGTAACATTCGGTATGGAGGTTGTTATGGAAATTTTAGAAGTAATTCAGTATCTTTCCATAGAGAAATTTAAGGTTTTTAACGTGTTAGTTTTCCTGCTTTTAATCAAGTCAGAGAACAAGTCAGTATCTCTGTTCCATGTGTGTCTTCCGCATTCATTCACACAACATACCTATTATGTAAGATTTGGAAGTTACTGGCTATGGACTAAACATGAATTTCCAATTCATTTTTGTTGCCAAAAATAAGTTAAGTTTTAGAGGACAAAAGCTACCCTGGAACCTCTAAAAGATCAGCTCAGGCCATATTTCTTCTATACCTTTGGTTACTACTGTTGCACTTGGAATATTTAGAGCAGTTTGGGTCCCCCAAATTTAATAACTGCATTGCAAAGACAGGAAAAGCTCAGCTAAAGTGATACCTGGTGGAGAATATTGACAATTTTGTTTAGTTTTGAAACAGACATTAGAAAAAAATAGTTGCCATGAGAACTCTTGTGTTTCATACAAAGAAAACTGTATTAGGATTGTAAAGTTAAATACTTAAGAGCTAGCAAATGGCAGAATTAAGCTCACCTTTTCAACCTTCATTATGTTATAACCTGAAAATATCTTTAATTATATGATGAGATGTTGTTTTTCCCAAGCAGCCCCTTCCCTTATTCAGCCTGTAAGGTAAAACGTGTTTACTATATATGCAACTACTTAATCTGTTTTTATTCCAACCATTCATGCTTCCAATATACTTCACAAACACAAGGTTGAATAGACAATATTTTAGTTCCAGTGAAAGGCTTCCCAGATGTCTACACTGTAGTATTTGAAAAAAAACCCCCAAAAAAAAAGGAAGTATTCACAGTTTTCATATTTTTATCCTGGCACTCAATTTTAAAGGTGGCGAGTTGAAGTTCAGTGATATTCAGGTAAAATTCTGCACTAATATCCTAATGTTCCAGACCACCTGAACATTTACAACATTTGGAAAGAAAAAATATCATTGCAGTTTTCAATTATTTAAAGGTTTTTGTGCTAGGAGGTTACACATGCAATGTTTATAACCTTTTAAAAAAATCAGTATATTTACTTCTAAGACTGCTGCAGACTAACAAACAATTTCTCATTCGTGGCCCAATTGATTGTCTTCATGGGGAGCTCATGTAAAGTAAATGTTAGTTTATCCTTATATTCAGTCCCCTAATGTCTTCTGAATTATCAGTGGAGATATGGCAGAATGGTATCAACGATCTGCATAACAATAAAAAAGCAAATATTTTGTTCACATCTAACAGATGAAACATGAGTCATATCGCCTGGAGTGGCACGAATGGAAAATGCGATTAAAAACATAAAAGTGAAAGGGAAAGAGAACAGCAAGAGTAGATTCTGGTTTACAGCTATTAAAGTGCATGAATATTACTAGAGTTACTGCACTTCAGAAAGTCTGGTTTGTGCCTCTGAGAATCCAAAGCCCTCAAACAGCAGTAAACTCAATATTGGATATAAAGACACATGCATAATATTCCCATCTCAAACTGAACAAGCAAGAGAAAATTTTCATAATACCTGAGAGAAATTATATTTAAAAACTTGGTACTTACCTACTTCAACAAAAAAATATAGAAGTTGTGGGTTTGTGTTTGTTTGGGTTTTTTCCTCACTTTTTCAAATAGCAAAACAAGCTAAGGGTCCCCAAAATTATGATCTATCTGTTTTTTAGATAGCAGTGAGTTTAGCCTTGCATGGATCAATGGTTTGATGAATTAAAAGAGTGCAATCTTCCTGGGGAGTGTAGATACATGTTTGAATTTCCAAATGCACAGAAAAACTCACAATGGTTCAATTTATGTACTTGTCTAATTGCAAATATCATCAAGACTAGCCAATTCTCTTCTGACAATATTCCCGTTTTACCTAGAAATATGCTACATATATCTCCACCCTTTCCTTTTCTTTCAGCAAAAGAATCTCCCAAAACCTCTTATTTGCCATTTTTGCTCAGGAAAAGAGGACAAAACCCTCTTGCTATCTCCTGCTGGTAAGCTCATTAACATCTGTCTTAGTTTAAAGCAGGATCCAGCATGCAGGAATGTGTTCAAGTAAACCACCAGCACGATGACCCCCAGATGACCACGGAGACAGAGAGAAGTGCTGTACGGTGCAGTGTATACAAAGCAAGAGGTTTTGCTTAGATATCTTAATAGGAGACCAGAGCTCCTCACAGACAGCTTGAAAATTGCCTTCTGTATCACAAATATTACCTTTCCCTGAAAGGAAAATATATCAACTTTATGCAGCTGGAAAAGCAGTTAAGTAAACCCAGGAATCTAGTAAAAAAATATTGGGTTTAGGTCCTCCTTTTTTACTCCCTCTTTCCTCTCCATTACTAAAGCTTTTTTTGGTATAGTCCATAATAATACATGTTTGTCAAATGGTCATTAAATGCAATTAAGCAATTCTAATCTTGTAAAAATTCATTATTGCTACTGATCTGATGACTCTGCTAAAATTACTGTGACACTCTGTGGTTTGCTCTGAAAACATATTATTGATTGGATGCTTATTTTGCCATTTAGGTACAAAACGCCACCACGGTCAATATCCCAGTCTCAGTGAGGTCAGTCCGTAGACTCATTGTCTTGTCAAGGAGGAGAAATATGAGTTAAACGCAGTCCTCAGTGCTGTGGGCCACTTAACAACAGTATGGAGAAATGCTAGTTCTTCCCTAAAATAGGGTAAAAATATGTTGTCCCTGGGCAGTGTTTTTGACCTTGGGAAGGCACAGCTACAGCCATAATGATCCTATAAAAGACAAAATAACATTTTTTTTCAAATATGGTAAGATCTACCTATGAGCAAGGAAAATACAGGACTTCAGGAAGAAAAACCCAAAGCTGAGTATTCTGATAGGTCTTACTGCTCCACCATGACATGAACGGCAAGTGAGTTGCAGCAGTCTGAGAGTGTACTGCCTGTCAGCTGGGCAGTGGCAATTCTCCGTGGGTAGGTTTTCAGTCTGCTCCAAGTCTGAGATTAAATTTGGTTGTTTACACGACTGCAAAAGCTGATTTGTGGATACCTTGTCTACTTGCCATATCCTAGCTGCTAGTACAAGCCATTTGGCTTGCTCTGCCCATTGTCTGCAAAGTAAAATTGTTTTGATTAAATGTAGATGATTTTTTTAAACCAAGTATTTTTTACTCTTTTAAAACCACAAGGTTACATATGTGGCTGTAACAAACTACAGGTGCTTTGTTGCTAGGAGGAGTTATTTACTTTCATAAAGAAGATCTACTCTGCTTTTATAAAAAGGCAGCAGTTACACCAAACAAAGCAGGGCCATTCCCTGTTAAATATATTACTGTATGTGAATGTTTCTCAAATTTTGCTTATTAAAAAAATAACAAACCCAGAAAAAAAGAAAACTATTCTCCCCTCTTCCCTTCTCATTAAGTGTCATACACAATATAGGAGGGGGGATGTTGTAAAGTGCCCCCCCACCCTTGCTGTTTCTCAGGCAAGCAGAGTAAGTCAGAAACTATTATTTGGTTACTATAATTTTTCATCCTTCATTGAACAACTTACATGACCTTTAGTGTAGGTTTTAAAGCTCAGTTGCCTATTTATTAGGTTGACAAACTTGTCAAAACCCTGCAGAACTATGTCAATTATGTCAAAAATGCTTACAGGTGCCACAATATGTGTCAGCACTCAACTGACTCCTGTCAGCCATTGCTGAAATGAGAGGAAACCCTTCTGGGGACAATAGGAAGCGGAGGGAAAGGATAGAAGCCCCCTCATTTTATTGACACTGGTCACTCTTTCACACTAGTGAGGGTTGTTGCAATTCCTTCTTTTACTGGAATCTGTAACATTGTTCTTTAATGAAATGAAAAATTAGTTGCCTCTCAAAAAAGAACTTCAGGGTGGTGATCGACAGCCATTTGAACATGAGCCATCAGTGTGCCCACGTGGCCAAGAAGGCCAATAGCACTGTGACCTGTGTCAGCAATAGTGTGGCCAGCAGGATCAGGGCAGTGATCATTGCCTGTACTTTGCACTGGTGAGGCCACACCTCAAATCCTGTGTCCAGTTCTTGGCTCCTCACTACAAGAAGGACATTGAGGTGCTGGAGTGTGTCCAGAGAAGGGCAATGAGACTGGTGAAGGGTCTGGAGCACAAGCCTGATGAGGAGCAGCTGAGAGAGCTCAGGTTGTTTAACCTGGGGAAAAGGAGGTTCAGGGGAGACCTTATTGCCCTGTGCCATTACTTGAAAGGAGGTTGTAGTGAGGGGAGGGTCAGACTCTTCTCCCTGGTAACAAGCAATAGAATGAGAGGAAATGACCTCAAGTAGTGCCAGGGGAGGTTCAGATTGGATATTAGGAAAAAATTCTCCGCTGAAGGGGTGGTCAGGCACTGAAAAAGGCTGCCCAGGGAAGTGGTAGGATCACCACCCCTGGAATTGTTCAGAAAGTGTGTGGATATGGGACTCAGGGACATGGTTTAGTGATGAACATGACAGTGCTTGATTAAGTTGAACTCACTGATCGTAATTTTCCAATCTTAACAATTCTATGTCAAGAAAGTATTATTTCATTATTTTTCCCAATAGCTTTCTGAGCAATATATTAAAAAAAAAAACAAAGCAACCAACCAAAACAAATCTTTGTAGTTAAGATAAATCTTTGTAGTTAAGATAAAACAAATCTTTGTAGTTAAGATAAAAATTGATTAAAAGTACTAATATACTCAGAAATTTACTTAAAAACTCTTTCCCCGCTTTGTAGCCAGCAATATTCTGCAGTCAAGTTCCTGAAAATCAACAAATACACTTATATTACCATGTAGATAGAAATCTACAAACTGTAAAAAGTTTCCCTCTGCTCTCATTCATTTGCTGATTAGTTGTTTCTCCATTTAAACCATCCATAAAGAATGAAGGGAAATAAACTGTATCTCAAGGAGAAAGAGCAGATGCAAACAAACAGTTTATATTGGACAGTAGGTAGCAGTAGTAATTCTCCTTGCCTATTTAGACTGCCCTGAACTACTACCTAACTAAACATTCCTGTTTTCTTTTTCCATAAAACCTTTCCAATAAATAACAGAGCGTGCTTAACAGGCCAATCTGGTGACAGCAGAGAGTTTATCATGTCACTAGCAGAAGAAAGTGACTAGATGAATTGCCCTACAGATTTTAGATAAAATAAAAACCAGAAGATGCTGTGTATTAACTTTTGGGTTTTTTTGCTTCCTATAACCTTTTCTCCAGAAGGTGGCTTGTTCCTCTCTGTCTCATTCGGCTCACTAGAACACCTAGAAGGAATGAGGATTCCACTGGGCTTGGTACGCAATGAATACAATACACAACAGTGAGCAGCAGAGTATATCCAGAGACTTAAGACTTAAAAACTAATTATATAGCAGGGACAAACAGAGATAGGGAACACAGCAGGAAACAAGAATTGCCCAAAGTTTCCTTGGCATGCTGTTCCTTTCCATCTTTTAAAATAGCAAAAAACAAAAAGCAAAAAAATCAGCATACTGTTAGCATTTTTCACCCACAGGTCTCAAGGAGCTTTACAGACATCATTGCTACTCCCAGCTTTTGTGTACTGGGAAAAGAAGGTATGTGACTTGTCTGAGGACTCACAGTGACACGATGGCAGACTCAGGAGCATTGTATATCACACCAAGTATCCTTCATATTATTTTTTCTTTGTTGTATTTTGGAGGTTTGTGTTTTTTCATAAATAAGAAACTGTTACTTTCACCTTCTCTCACTCAGTTGTCGTCTTTACTTTGAGGAGCAGACCAAAGGACAGTAGATCCTATCCCCAGTTCTACTTCATAGAGGGGCTCTGAATTTAGAATAAGCCACAAAAGATACACCTTCCACATAGCAGTGCTTTAAACATATGGGGGCCTGGCTGAATTTCTCTCCTTTTTAGAAAAGGACCTTGCTTATGTCCTAAATTTCGTTGTGAGGGCCAACTACTACTGTCACAACAAGTGCATGGATCAGACTAGTAAATTTCATGGAAAGGATAAGAAAACTGTGCCCAGAAAGCCTAGCAGCTATACACACCTCTGGATCCCATATGCAACTAGTTTAATGTCATACCTAAACAGAGCTGCATGTGCTCTGTAAAATACTTCCCATTCACCTCAGTAGAGGACTTTGAATAGAAAAATAAAAGCCGACTGGGTTCATAGGGAGATGTATATAAGAGCTCCAGTTTATTGAGAGAAAATGGAGTGTCTCTAGATATTTGCAAAGGGAAGCTTAAGAAGGGGTCTTAGTCTAGTCTCTCCCCAATCTTTGAAATATTTTTAGCAGAGTTTTGATTCATTTACATCTGTGTAGGGAAAAATGAGTGCTGAAGCAGGAACCTCATATACACTGGATGAGGATGCCCTGAGGGGTTTACCCTTCTGATCATGCAAAGGCATACAAAGACAGGCAAGAAACCCCCCTTTCCAAGTATCAGGGCTGGGCATTAACAGAAACATGAACATCTGCAACAGCACTGTGTGCACAGCAGATGACAAATGCTGACAGTTCAATGAAAGGCATCAAGAACAAGGGGCTAAATGATGCACTCGGCAGCTGAAGGATAGTCATGACAGTCATTAAAAATGAAAAATTACTACCTTAATACATTGTGTCTTCACAAGCAAGCACTTGCCTTTGTCCCTGTTGAGACTTAAAAAAATCTACTGAAACAAACAGTTAAGAGTGGAAGCCACTCAACACTGAGGAGTGGTATCCTGGTAAGTTCAATCATAACTGAGCAGCGATGCATGCCCAAATGAATGATTAAAATCCTGACTGAGACTTTTTTTACTAGGAAGCCTTCCATCTCATTTTTACAATGCTATTTTTATACTAGAAAGAAAAAGCTGCTTGGATTTCCCCAGCTCTGCTCATCCACACTGCATGCCTGTACAGCTTTTGGGATGAGCTGCCAAGGCAGAGGGTCTGGGCTGCCACGTGTGCATGATGCACCAGGCAGTGCAAAAAAATTCACTGCTATGCTGGAGATGTACTGGAGGCTGTTTGGACCAAAGTCGTGGTGTGCTGAGGCATACACTAAGGAGAAAGAGAGGCATTCCCAGTAGTATTTCCAAAAGCAGTAGGTGACTTTAAAACCTCAGACTCGCTTTCAGAAGTGAACTGGACAGCTAAACTTCTGAACTAAAGTTAATGCTCTTGGCTTGGCACCCTTCTCTCTTTTCTGACTAAGTCTTACATGTTTTGCTTTTTAATAGGACATTTTACAGTCAACAGTGCATCTTTATGGCTTCCAGTCAGTGTGCTAACCCAATCATACCTAGTTTGAACATTTCTTTACTGATGTTATCTGTGCTGTTCCAAGAACTTCACTGCAAAATCAGCCAAACTCCAAGGGCTACTGCTTCCTAGAGGTTTCCCATCCATAAACCAGATCTCTTCCAACACAATTCTTGAGACAAATTAAGCACTGAAGAAAGAGAGCAATGGAAATCTGCAGAATTATCTGAGAACTACTGTTGAGACTAGTATCAAAAGTAAACATCTAATGTTAGATTACTTGGAACTGCCCAACTCCATATTTTGATTTTTGGTTACAATGTGGTTTGTATGGAGGATCACTCCATTCCTGCAGCAACCCCACAACACCTAATACTTCAAATATTTTATAGTAACTGCTTGGACTAAAGAAGCAACAAGTTCCAAAACTTCCTGCTGATTCTTCTTCATGTGTATATGTCTTTCAGGTGAGTAGTCAGAATTCTCAGATGTGTTGTTGTGGGTCTTTCTCAATCCTTCTACTGGTAGCTTTGTACTTTGCCTAAAAAAGTTATACAGACATTGGGTCAGTGAAATATAGCACCATAGATTACAGTTATGACCTCTGTAGAACAGTATTAAAGTTTTAGTTCTTTCTTTGAGCAACTTTAAAGGCTTATGTCAAACACAACAGCTAATAGAAAGACCGAGCAAGCTACAGTTCAGAGCACTCATGGGGCTGATGACTGGAGCACTTTGCTCCAGATATTTTTGGGATACAGTTTCATGGTACAAGAAGCACGTATAGTAGAACAGAAGTAGCTGGTGAAATAAAGGAAAGCAGACACATGTATGTTCCATATTATCAAGTCTTCTGACCACTCAGAAGAAAATCTCTGTTACTGTGACATCATACTGAGGGAAAATTTTAGACAGATAGTTTAAAAGTTAAATTTTTCATGTCTCCAAGTGTGTCAGAGAATGATCAAGGATTCAGAGAATTTAAACCTATGAATTTAGGCACTGGTAAGTACATTTCGGAGGATATGTGGTGCCAAAGTCCTTTTATGTATCTAACCTTATTTCTTCTATAGGGCTATTGATTTGCCTAGACCTACCCCTGAGTAAAAGTACTACTCTGGGTAAAATTATTATAATTTGACCTTTAAAGACAATTTCAGAACATCCTGGTTAATTTAATTTTATAAGTGACATTAACACCTATCACATATTACAGATGCTCTTAGAAAATATTAAAATGAACAGTAGATGTGTAAAAAGAGGCAACAGAGCACCTTAAAATATAACTACCTCACAAAAATGTCTTCAGTCATATTAACATCCATAAAAGAAAAAAACAGTGCTATGAAATCCTTTTCTTCTAATGCATATGCTTCCCAAACTGTTGTGAGGGAAGGTCTGGGAGCAGATCATCTGTAGGTTCAGCACCTTGCCAGTCCTTGCAGACCAGTAAAACAAACGTGTTCCAGAAACCAGTGCCTTCCTGTGTCTATCTCTAGGGCAAAGTCCAGATCTGAACAAAAGGACAGCAGAAGCCTCCCTTTCTCATTAGTTTTAATAAAGCCCAATGAAAATACAAAATATTTCATTCTTCACAAATGAGACTAAAATGAATTAATGAATTTCACCTGTAATATGAGGTCCAGCTAATAGGCCTATTTGAAGCCCACATAAAGAGAGCAAGGAAGCAAGGTTGCAGGTAATCCAAGTCTTAGGCAATCAAGATTTTGACAAAGTAATATAAAAATTCTAAATCTCAAAAACTTAACAAGCAGCATTTTCAATATAATAGTGCCAGTCCTAGGTAGATGTTTTTAAAGGTAATATTTTCATTTGCAGTTGTCCAAGTTCATCTGGCTTCTGATAGAGTCTATGTTTAACTCTTGCTATTTGCATATCAGGTTTCAGAATTTCATTATTAAAACCTGTGTATATTTACTGCCAAAACTTTGCCTCTTGTGTTAGCAGTTTTCCATGTTTTACCACATTTGGAAATGTTAATATGGATACACTGTACACATTTATTTGAAAGTACAAACTTTTAGGTGTTTTTACAATAAGGATCTGACAAGAAAGGAAACAATTAATTTCAGGAAAAATAATCTAATCCAATAAAAGGCTATTAAGGCAAAATAAAAAGAGAAATAAATCATTTCTTCACCCAAGCTTGAACAATATATTTAAAGATAACAGTCTACTACAAATTATAGACAAATTTTAGAAAACAGTTGTCTTAGTTCTTTTCTCCCAAGGTACAGCTAATATGAAGGGTTTTTTCACTAGCATTAAGTATTGCACTAGCAGTGAATTTTTTTCAATATTAATGATAAAATAACTCTAAATTTGAAGTTTGCTTTGTCAGATAATTTCTGTAAGACAAATGAGCAGACAATTCAGAGTACCTTGATGATAATTCAGAATTTGAGTCCTCTTCCAAAGTTCACCTGAGCACATGCAAATTTATTTCTTCAGTATACCATTGGACAGATGTGAGAGAGATCATGATGATGTGTCATTACGTAACTGCAGATGGTCTTTCACTCCTTTTCTTTCTTCCACCCCCTACTCATCATCAATTCTGAATGATGTTAAATTAGGTTTAACCTGGATATAAGGATATGCTACTCTTCTACATTCAAACAAGCTGTGTGTAGATGGAAAATGATGGATTTGAGCCATGGTTGTTCTGACTTATCACATTCTTTATTAATAGAGCGTACCACCATTAAGCTGGTATTAATACATTTTCATTGCAAGTTTCTCATTTCTCTTGCTGTGTAATCAATCTCATTATCTTCTTTTCTTTCTTGGCAGACTGCACTGTATTCAGAAGAGTCTGACACTCTTGCATATGTTTGGAGGTTTCTCTCCCCCCTCTAAACAATAACCAACCTTGTGGTTCTATATGCATTTCCTGTGATTTGCTTTACTTTGTCAACACACTTCTTACAAGAGAGTAGGCATCTTTTGAGTTATTCTCATCAGATTTGCATAAGGCACCATCTACTAGCCCTTTGACTACCTTTATGTACTGTTGGAACAGATTTAAGATTTGAGAAATTTACCTTTGCTTCTCTGTCTGGAAGAAAATCCATATGTGTTCCAGGAGGTGTGAGGTAAATGCTACCCTACCTGCCTCTTGATTCTACCCTGTCAGGGATTGATTATTTCATCCTTACAAAAGAAAACTCTGTGGGAGTTTGTGCCGCTTAAGCACAGCAGGAAGAGACCTATAAAGACATAATGACAGAGAAGAATATTTGTCCTTTGCATTAACAATCCCACTGTGCGACAAAGGCAGGTAGATCCTTCTACCTCAGGGATAAGAAGAAGGCATGGGAAAAGATGACCATTTTCTTCTTTTGCTCATAGTTATCCTTTCACTGTATAGGTCTCCTACCTACTGAGATTTTTATCTTCCCTCACTTTCAAAGTTCTTTCGGTCTAAGTATTTGTGCACTTTTCCTTTCCACAAAATCTTTGTCCACATTTGGAAAAGCACACAGGAGAGGACTAACCTTGCAAAGTACAAAGCAAGAGTTCCACTCAGCAAGCTTCTTTTTTTTTAGCAAAAATTAACTTCCCTTAAGGAAATGTATTGTTCTTTATAGCCAACGTGAATGCATGCTTCTTAGCACAACTGTAATAAATGCACCAGAGAAGCTGATAAAAAGCATTTTAAACTTTGTGAATGGGAAATATTGCAGCAATATGAAACAACTTTCAAAAACTTCATGTAACTTTAGGAAAAAGGAAATTAGAAAAATGGGACAGAACTCTCAAAACATATTGGAAATAATTTTTTTTAAAAAGTAGCCAAAAGACTCAAACATTGGAAAAGGATTTTCCCAGAAACTTTTGTAAATGCTGGTTTTGACTAATCCAGAATAAAAGAAAACTCCATGTAGAACAGAATGTCACCAGAAGAGAAATAACCAGTTCTATTTAATTACAAAAAAAAAAAAAAAAAAAACAGTGAAATCCTTTGGAATTCTGTCAGCCCTTAAAACGGCTCTCCTGTGAAGACCAAATTCACTACTACACATCCTTCATTGAATCTGAGAGAATTGTGATGACAGAACTGCTGATGTTCAAAAGCAGAGGATTTAACCCCAAAAATATATGCATTAGAGTCCCATTATAATATGACAGCAATGTTTTAACAACAAGTAGTTTTTTAATTGAGAAAGTTCTGTATTTTTTTGCCTTTTCTAGAGAAGAGGTTCTCTAGAAGGCTATATACCCTAATTAAATGTCATAGGGAAATGTAATCCATTCTGCCTCTGTTGGCAGTGAAATGGTCTACCAAGGCCACAATATAATTTGCATCACTATCATTATTGCTTGTAAGCAACTTCTGTGATCTTGAGATATAATTAATGTAGATGGAGTTGCATACACATAAAACAGGAATAGCTCTTTTCAAGATGTCTTTGATCCTACTCATAATTAAACCCCACACACCCAAATATAGGATAGAACAGGTTTTCAGGAACGTTAACATAAAGGTCTGTAACTCTGTTGTACATTTCCCCCACAGCTTCCAGAAGACTAATGATCTCGTTTCTCACATTTTGAAATCAATTATGTTTGTGACCATGTTATGCTAAAATTTCGGGCATTGCTTCACAAAGCCATTTAGAATAGTAAAATAGGATTACATACTCGTTTTAGGTCACTGCAGTGATTTTTCACTCGTTTCAGCACGTCACACATCTGTGGTAGCTCCTAATCTATCTTTAGTGCAATTTTTTGACAGTTTGCTGCAAATGTTTCATTCTGACTCCTTTGCTGTCTGCTTTCACCCCCACCAATGCTTGGCTGTGACAGCGATGACTACCAATCACATCTGATATGTGTGAGAGTGGCTGAAATGTGTCTCAAATCATTGCTAGGGAAGCCTTAACATGTGCCTGAAAGTTTTTTCATTTTTCTTGAAAAGCATATGTTTTTATCGTATTTTGCTATTCCTGATGTTATGAAGCTCTTTTTGCTATGCTATAGAATGGAAAGAAGTTACGTAGGTAAATATACTTCACTTACAAATTAATATGCATACAACAGTCCATACACATGCTCTTGATGGAAAATAACAAGATGATGCTCCTAGGGTGACCTGGAGAGCTGAAAACATACAGAGTGAAAACGGTATGACCACACAGGCAGCTTTTGAGAGCTGCTTCGCTCATGCATTTTTAGGTGTAATTCACCTGAGATGGGCTTCCTGGAAATGTAAATCTGGAATTACAGCAAAAGTGATGCTCATTAACACAAATAATATGCACAAAATCTCTGCCTGCCAGAGTATTCTGACATTAACAACATCCCCCACACAGGCAGACAGAGCATTTTTCATTTTTGGGTTTTTTGTGGATTAAATGCAATCCGGAGAGATACTATGACTGTATCTGCATCTCATACCTAGCACTGATCCTCAAACCTGGGCTAATGTGGGCTTAAAAAATGTGGCAGCCTTTTGCCAGTCTATTTAGGAAGAATATACCCTCTGTTATGGAACAATACCTTATTTCCATAGGCATTTCTACTAACTTTTATTATAGGTGTTATCAAAGTTACCAAATAAAAAGCCTGTGCTACAGCTGTAATTTTAGCCCTGTTCTGCCCTGTGATTCATCAGGAGGGTCTTTAAGCTCTCAGGTACAAAACCTTTGTTTGTTGTCTTAGTACTCATATTGCGAAGTGCATGGGCTCCTCCGTGCCAGACTGCACGGTCCTTGCTTGGTAACTGGAGTGAGCATAAAACCACCAGAAGCACATAGCACTTGACAGATGCACGGAACAAACTGCTGGGTCTGACACAGTGTAGTTATCCAGCTTGCTGGCAGAAAGCGTTCCTTTGCAAATATAAGAGAACTGATCACAGCTCTGGTAGTGTGGGGGTGGTTTCTTATTGTGCCACAGCCTTTTGTCACTTCTGGCACTGATACTGTGGCAAGAAATGCCACTGAGACAAGAACAGTTATGCTAGAGCCAGTTGTTGCTGTTAGTTAATTAGATCCTCATTCTGCCTGTTAAATTCCAGTAATGCTTCTGTTTGTTTTCATTAAATGAGATATTTTCTTCTGAACAGTATCCACTAAATCATGTAGAAATGCAATGTTTATGCACCCACAGAGGAGGATCAGAACACATTATCTGCTCTGAAGCAGTAGAGTAAGAAGGCAGAAAGGTGGGTGGAAGACCGGTCCCTCCCTTTCCTACATGCCTATAGTCCTACACAAACCACAGCAATATCCCACATATAACAGGTCTGTACAGCTGTAGCCCTCAATATTCCTTGCACTCCAGAACAGACTAAGATCCATCAGCCACCAATTTATTCCTCTCTCATCCTACAGCCTGGCCATAAAATGCAACCGACATTAATACAATTTCTGCAGCCTTCTCTTGGCAAAATTATTTTATTCTGACTTTGATACAAGTTTTAGGATTTGGTCTGTTTTAACAGAGTTTTGAGAATTCCTATTGTATGGTAGATGTTGTCTAATAAATTGTCTGAAAAACCAAAAATGGAATCCATCTTTAAAACCTACAGCAAATTAGATTCAGAGAATAACATGCAAATAATGTCATGTAGATTTCTAGTGGTATCATAAAACAACTCTTGTTTATTCAAACAATTACATTTTCTGGACACTGTGATAAATGTAGGTGATTTCAAGCTATGCGACTTTAATTTTCAACAAATAAATAACCAAGGAAAAACCCCAAAACAATGCAACCAACAACTACCAATTAAGGACAGATTTTAAAACTGCATGAAAGAAAGAGAAAGTGAGAGAAAGTCTTTTGATTTCTTAGGATTAATCATCTTTAAAGTACCTTATGCTCAAATTCAACAGAACTATTTTTCCTTTGAAAGTGGAAAAGTTACTGGCCATTTTGGCTCCATTTTAGCTTGTCAGGAGATATACTTTGATTATTGTCATGCCCTAGTTCGAGTCAATAAGTGTGCTGACAATAAAGTCTTTAGAAACAGCAGAGTTTTGAGTGGGGGACACACAGTACTATTTTTTACTGACTAAGAACAACCCTGAAGAAGCTTTCAGAAAGTGAAAATTATTGGGGACAACTTCCATTTATTTTTTAATTCTGAAAATTCACTGTGAATTTTGGATGAATTACAGTAGGAATTTCTAATCTAAGTAAAAGAAATGCAACAGAATTCATAGCAGCTTTAAGCCCAGGAGGGCACTTACATCCGTGTATATTCATTTGCATAATGGAAAATGGTTTTCCCTGGAGGCAGTGGCTGAAAAAAACCTAGCAATTGGTTTCTTATAATGCCTGTGGAGTCCAACTATTCTCAATTTTTCAGGTAGTAGATCATGATACCTGCTAAGAGAGAGGTTTTCAAATACAATTTTTACTCATGTTTTTAAACCTAAAACATTTTTTTAAGCAATTGTCAGTTTGACTGCATGAAAAATTAACACAAAAGACAATTATTAGTATTTTCAAATTACCCATTGTTGTCTGCACAGTGCATTATATAATCAGTTTCAGTTATCTCATGTTTTCCTGTGTTTCTGCACTTTTTCCTCTATGGCTTCATCCTCTAAGTAGATGACAGATGGATTTTCACCAAAACAAGACAAGAAGCAGCCATCAGAGACAGCTTGTCTTAAGCAAACTGCAAGAAAATCTGCTGCTGTAGGACTGAGAGATGCACAGCTGCTGTGACAGAAGAGCCATACTGGATCACATGACAGAGCTCTGAGGGTAAATCCTGATTCTCTACTGCTTGGTGTCTTGCTCTGTTGTTAAAAAATGTCCACAGTGAGCGCAAATGTGATGCAAAATGCCACCTGCTCTGGTAGTCCCCCCTCAAGGCTGGGGTTGACCATGGCCACCTTAGAAATAGAGCTTAGCACCACAACAAACTGCTTTGCATAGATAGGCACTGCACACCTGTCAGGAAGTATCACAGGGGAAGGTACAGTAGCCCTTGAATATACCAAAGTCTTTTTCATAGCATCTCAGATGTAGGGTAGCTTCTGTTTTCCTGAGCAATACTGCTGGCTAGGCTACAAGAAGCAATAAAAAAAAGGGTTTGAATTTACTTTGTGATTTTATGCAATTTTTTTGTATAATTTTGGACGGTACTTTTTCTCCATATGTCACTAGTTTAATTTAAGAGAACAGCACCCATTCCATTGAAATCCACTGAGATAAAGCATTTATGTAATGCAGAAGTTCTGCAAACCTGATCCATATATCACAGATCCATGATTTGTGCTCCACGTCTGAGTTGCTTTTCACGCTTCAAGATCCAGCCTATTTTATTTGGCTTCTGGTTAACACATTTAACAGGGATAACTGAAAGCTAGAAGTGCATGCATTTCAACTTCTTTCAAGTTTCATGAATGTAAAAATAGGAAGATGCTCAAAAGAGGTGTATATATCACATTTATGTTACAACAGTGCTGTTTTCAAAGCAAATTTGCTGTCTAGTAAAATGTGAATGTGATGACATAGAATTAGACTGCTATAAATGCTTCACAAATGTACTGGGTCACCAGAAATAAACATGTCCACTTTTTTATACTTTGCTCAGCTGAATACAGGCTGCTCATGTTTTTTACCCTGTGAAGTGGCTTATTTTCAGATACTTCACCTCAGAGGCAAACCCAGGCAGGAAGGGAAGAGATCCGGAAGAGCCAAGGTTGTGAGCTCCATCCCTCTCCAACGGAGATGATCAAGTGCAGAAGTACTTTGCACTTGGAAGGGGAAAGGATGCTGTAAGTTGGGCTTGGATGCACAAAAGTGCAGCCTAAAGCTGCTGAAGGAGATCAGCAAGGTAACTGTGGACAACTAGAAATAGATACCAGATAAAAGAATAACTGACTGAAACAAAATAGCTGCAGAAATAGATCTTCTGGGTAATTTCAAGGCAAAACACTAGTTTTCATCAATATGGGATGTCATATAGAAGTCACAGAAGAAGTACTGGGAGCTCTGTGAACTCCAGAATTCTGCTGATGGCTTGACAATCTGTCACTCCTGAAAACAAGCTACTCCAGTTGAAAGCACACTGTGACTGCCATCTCTTATGAAATTAAAAGTGCTTTTCACTTCCAGTTTAAGAAAGATCTTGATAGATGTTATTACCAAAGTCCTGAAATAATAGCAGTGCAAAACCTAGGGAAAATTCACAATCACTCTTGGTGTTTCCAATATACTGGTTTCTTAACTTAATCTGATCGATTCGTGAAATTCTAGCTGAAAATTTACAAATTTCCATAGTGATCCCAAACATTGTCCTGTTACACTGATCAGTAATCAGATATTTGGACTGAACTTTTCATAAATATTGCATTAAATTATACATCTTTACATTTCACCGATAGAGGAAAGCACCTTTTAAAGCAATATATTGTTCATGCACCAAAACTGCATTTAATAGTTTTCTGCTGTATTGCTTTTGGTTCATTAACATTCATACTGTTGTCTGCCACCTCATTTGTTTCAGTGTTTGCTTTAAATTTGCCTTGCTGAAATAGTTTCACACTGTGCTTGTTCTGCTCATCTGTTCTTTCTATCTGACTAATGTTTTTACTGTATGCTTATATTTTATATATTTATGTAGATTCTGTGCTGACTTATGCACATCTCTCCACGGAGTTATCATTTGGGGCAAAATCACACAGCCCAAATTCAGTCTTGTGAGTGGTCTTTCATAAGAATAAAATTCAGGTATTCTTTTGTCACAAGAACTGCTTATTGATAATATGTAAAAGGCTTCTGTCTCCCCCAGAAGTTTGATTGTTTAGTTCTAAATTTTCTACGCAGAGCTTGACCCAAAGCTAAAATTAAATTAATCCTCCACTTCAGTGCCTGTCAGAGGAGTCCTGGAGATCCAGGCCCTTGAGACACAAAGGTCTGATTTGCAAGAAATTATTTTTGAGACTTACACAAAGCAGAGGACTTGAGCTTGTTTAGCCCAAATGGAGCCAGGCCTGCACAGTTTCAATCAGGAGGCGTTGTCTTGCAATCCCCAGCAATGCCATAGATAACAACTTATGCTGCACACACCTGGAATACATGATAATTTTTCTAGCAAAAGATGTTTACTTTGCACAGTTCAGAGGTATCAGGATATTCTTAGCACCTGCAGCTACATTCTATCTTGCTCCTCATGGACTAAAGTGCTGTAAGAAAGAAAGAGATAAGGCTGTCCTATCTTATACAAACATCTAGATCCTGCCATTCCTTTCCAGCTGTTTTGTGTTGCTTTGCAGGAAAAATGTGGAAGAGAAAAAGGTTTAGGTGATGAATATTCTCCAAGCTCATGGAAATCCCTCAGTAGCACTGACAGAGCATATTGGCCTCTTCATCACCCTTTGGCTTACCTATTTGTGCAGTCAATAACAAGAAGGGTATTGATGACAAGAGTCTAGATACAGATGTCAGATTCTAGCCCTTTAGCTCAGACTCTTAAATAACATGCAACCCAAAGAAGCAATTTAGAACTTAAATTTCCAGTCTGAAATATAGCCTGAACAGCAACAAGGAAGGTGCTAGTGAGCCATTGGAAGCACCAGTAGGACAAAGAAAGCCCTGGAGTAGCATGCCCTTGAGAGCCAAGGAACATCCATGACTGTAGCACTTTGAAAGCACAATACACAATACACAAGCACCCACTGTGAAAGACATAGCTATGGCTGAACTCGCTCTAAAGTAAGGGAATGGACTACACACGACCTTCTGGGCACTAACATTTTTTGGTTTTCTTTCATTAGCATCAAGTGGTAGAAGATCAAATATCTTCTTTACTCCCTCTCTTCTTCCAACAAATAGGAAAAGACACAAAAGCTCTTTTCTACCACTGAGTATGCAGTACCTTTTATCCAGTGTTCACACTACCAGCCTGTGAAAGGAGGCAAGAATAAACAAGTGCTTTCTGAGTTGAGTCAAAAGCATGATGAATTAAAGAGTGAGGAATTGAGAGAGTAGCAAACATAACACCAGTAGAAAGCATAACATAGGAGAGCTCTGATCCTACATTTTGGTCTGCTTTCAAGAGCACATCTCTTTCAGCTAGATTTTTCTGGGAACTTGATTCACCTACACATCACAGAATCACAGGATATGCTGAGTTGGAAGAGACCTACAAGGATCACTGAGCCCAAATCTTAGCCCTACAGGACCATCCTCAAGAGTCCCACCAAGTGCCTGAGAGCATTGTCCAAATGCTTCTTGAACTCTGTCAGGCTTAATGCTGTGACCACTTCCCTGCAGAGTCTGTATCTTCTATGCCAATCTTCTATGCCATTTTCTGTAATGAAATCCTCTCACAATATTAAATGAAAGAAGCAGATAATAGTGATAGCAGTTTACTTAATCTGAGCCAGTTTCTTACGTAGCTGGAAGCAAATCCCAGCAGAATCCTCTTCTGAATTCTTGGGGTAAGGTGGACTTTCTGCTGCAGAGCACAAGAAATAAGAAGGGACATAAAGAATAACTAATTGGAATCTCTAATTAAACACCAGAAACTAGGAGATAACTTTGTGTCATCCAGAAACATTCTCAGGAAGTGACATTGTCTCAAATGAAAGTCCAGATGTCGATTAATTGCAATTCAGACAACCTTGAAACTAAACAGAAAGTGACATGAATGTGTGAAGTTTCTGCAAAATGTCCCTGTAGGATTAAAAGGGTAAAACATTTTGAATTAAGATAAGTAGGACTAGAACTTTGCCACATCACATATTTTCCTGTTTAGGAGCTGACAGGACAAGCCACAGGCAGTTGCCTTCAGCGTTACTTTATATTCAGGGTGTGAAATTAAGTAAGGAAAAGGAAGTGCAAAGAGAGACATAGCTTAATGTTGGAAATTATCTGGGCTATCTGAGGTGAGTCAATACATCAGATAGAAAACTAGGAACCTTGGAGTAGAGGGCTAGGTATCAAACTGTATTTTCTCTTTTTTTAGAAAAAGGAACATTAAAGTAAAAGCTTTAAATTTTCTTTTATGTTCAACATAATTAAGATTAGAGATATTGGATACTTTCTGTGAGGGCTTATGCTCAGAAAGAGCATGTTTGAGCAAAAGAGTCACCATGCTTAATTATACCATTGTTCCATGTAATTTGGTACCTTTTCTTCAAGACTCAGTAGTATCTCAAAATGTGTCACAGCAAAGTATGAGGAGCACCATATAAGATTACTCTGTCTTTAGGGAATGTGTTTTACCAGCCCCTGTTATTTAATAGGTGGTTTATGTCCTGAATCATGAGAGTTTATACCCCACATAAATTACCTATAGAGCCTAATATAACTGTTCCCCTTATTCACAGAAATGTTTATTTCTGATACTGTATCTTGTGGTAATGACTTAAGTATGCCAGTTAGTCATTGTACTAAAGGGAAAATCATTTTATTGGTTTTAAATTTGTTTCCTTCAAAATTCATTGAATGTCCTTTTGTTCCTCTCTGATACAATGACACAGCATGTGTTAAAATTACTTATTATTTTATGAATCTCATCAGCAGTCTTTTCAATGTCATTTCACAAGATTCTTTTCTATGCTTCATATGTGAAAACAAAGAATCCTGGATTCCAGCTTTAAAAGGCATACTTTTAAATTGTACCCATGTTTTAACACATATGAGCTTTTGCTTCCAAAAATTAGAGCCTGTGTTCCTCAAGCAAATTGGGATGCCTGGTTACTTGTAATTTAAAAAAAAATATTAAGAAGTTGTATATTCTATTGCTTGTGTGCCTAAAATTGGGAAACAAGTATAAAGATCATGTTGTAAATCTGGAAGTTTCATACAATTAAAATTCCCTTGAAAAGGGAATTGGTTTTCATGACCTGCATTTCATTTGATCTGTTCGCAATTTGTTGAGTAACTGTAGTGCATTATATAGACTTGGAGGGTGAAGGGGGAAATAGGTGTGCTAGGTTTACCTGTGTTTGCACCACAAGTAGCATTCATGACAGACGAACAATGCAACAGAAGTTGTAAAAACGGACAAATGTTCAAAAAGAAACACAGGGAAAGGGAAACTAAGTCAGATGGGAGTTGTTTGGGTTGAGTATCGGGAAATTAAGGATGACCTGGATATAGCTAGCTATCTTGAAAAAAAGAAATGCTAGAAAAGTATAGGAACTGACAGTAAAGCTAACCAAGACAGGCGAATCCTGGGCAAACAACTGCAATGGAGGTATAATGTCACAGAGCTTTAACACTGGCAGCAGGACCAAAATCACATCAAAAAAATTTACAAGTTCTTATGAACCTCAAGGCTCCCTAGAGGTAGTCATTAACCCTGGGACTTTTTGCATGTGTAATACAATTTTTGATATCTCAATGGGAAAACACAGGAGAAGTCACATTATCATGGGATTTTCCCAATCACCGTGCCTCAAGCCACACTAATAGGGGCAGAGCTGGGCTGACACTCAAGAGCACTGACTAGCAGCCTCTGCCTTCTGCCTTTAGAAGCAGCAGTAATGCTAATGGTCAAGTCTTGCATTTTGTTGGGAGCCTAATGAAGAAATACACTGGATGTGCCTCGTTTTGGTATGTTCAGAGTAAAAAACGTAAAATATGCAGTGATGCATGACTCCTAGATGAACTTATTCTCAAACGTTTCTCATTCTTAAAATGCTACAATTAAATAGTAGCAAAATAACCCACGTAGTGATCTGAACAATTACTGATTACATACACAGCAAATAGTCACTTTGTCCTCACCCTTCACTATAAAATCTGTCTGATTTAGAAAACTTTTATGATTGTCCAGCTGTTTGGAGTCATCTCCCTTGCATGCTGATGCTACAGTAGGTCAAACTACTCCCTTCAGACAATATTCAGCTGTTTCTAGTACAGTTACTTCAGACAAAAATGTATCATGAGGACCTGATTTTAGTTTGTACCATGCCCTTCTACTGTCCTCTGGAAGAGCAAAGGACACTGAGACTGGACCTTAACTTTATTCACATCAACTACATAGTCTGGTTACAAAATTTGATTAACATCAATAGTCCATAATGTCAAAGGAAACCAGGTCCAGCAATGTAAGCCCTATATTTTCCTTAGTCCTTGATTTCAAATTCAAAAAAGAATCCAATGTTCCCTGTGAAAACCGAACCAAAATGAAATTATTATTTAAAGGAGTGAAGCAGCTTTGCAGGCAAAGGCAATTGAATGTGTGGAAATCAAGTTTACTTGATCAAATGGCAAGCAGGAAAAAATCAAGTTATGCACTCTACTAAAACATTCTTTTAATAACAACAGAACAAATCCAAGCCTTCCCAGTTTCCCATGGGTTTTATTAAAGTAACATATTCAGCAGCTAGTTTCCCAGACCCCGGAAGGAGCTAGACACATATTTTCATCTGCCTTGCTTTTCAGTTGTAATGGATTGCTAATTGAAACAAGAGAAGTGTCTAAAAGGGGGCTGAAATTATCAAGAGTTTTGTGATTTGATTATGGCTGACCAGATTATTCTATCTGAAGGTCAAGGAGGACACTAAGGCCTCAATTCACCAATTCACCACGTTTGGCATAAGACTAAGCCCATGATTATGTTCTATGGCTTCATTAATATGCAGTTGCTAAAATTTTTCCCGAAGCTGAAGGCAGAAAGTCTTCATTCTTTCACAGCTGGTATTAAATACATCGTGTGTCTCACTCTATTTCCTATTTCCTATTGCACACAGCCCTGCAACCAAAAATGACCATCAAAATGGATAAGCCGTGGGATTGCTATCGTATTGGGCAATGATTAGATTACCCAGAACAGTTTGCTAGACCTTTAACACCAACTTACAGTTCAGCACTGACAGAAGAAGAGATGATATCAGACATTCAAAAATACATAAACAAAAAGAAGTGTGGATTGAAAATGACACCTCACTCAGAGTCCAGAAAAAAAAATAGTCTTTACCACTTCAGTTAAGTTTAGAGGGAAGTTATGAACTGAGAACTGATTAGATAATCTAGTTCCTGTCGATTTGTGTCAGTTAGGATTTACATTTATAGAATACTTTCAAAATACATAATTTTACTCTCTGCTTCACATAAACACTTAAGAAATCAGTGAGGTCTGGTCTTCAAATCTTATGTAGCATTTTATATGTGAAAAAAAGACTATCACTTATGTTAAAAGGACTTGATATAACAAAATATATATTTCTTCTCACTCTAGGAAAATGAGAGCTAAGAGGGACTTGAATATCCCATTGGTGACATGGAAATCTCTTCTGCTAAAAACATATGGGTTTAGAAAAATTTAAGTTTTAATGCATTAGGAACCAAGTTTTAAATTGAGAATTAACCATTTATTTTGTGTAACTTAAGAAAGGCCATTTGTCTTGCTAATTTTTCAGATTTTTCACAGCTCTCATTTACCGTGTTTAAGACACATTGTACATTATCACTTCATCTATCATATATTATTACAGATAAAGTTACACATGACTTCTAAAGCATAAAGCTTCTGTGCTGCTCAAAGTCTTTGAAAGCTACTCCAAAATTAGAAAAAAGTGCAAGGAAATCACTGAAAAGGATAAGGATAATACAGAAGCAGAGGAAAGAAAAAGAAATTAGAACAAAGGGGACTTCAAGCAGTTTGCTTCTCCTTAATGAGATTAATCCATATGTTTGTTTCTCATTTGCCATGTTTTCTTTTATTAATAGATTGTGTGGCAGGTTGGGAGGGTTCTTGGGTTTTTTTGGGGTTTTTTTGGGGTTTTTTTGGCAGATTTGTTTGTTTGTTGGTGGGGGTTTTTTTATTGTTTGTTTTTTTAATCACTCTTCACAATCCTTCCATTATTTCTTTTTCTGTTGCAGTGTAGAAAACATCACTGTGTTATTTCACTGGTGATTGGATCAAGTAGCAAAAGTTGCAGCCTGTTCCAGTGCCTTTTTTATGCACAAATCCTAATATTAGACTATCCTGATGGGACATAGCCACTGACAGTCAAAGCTTTCTTGACCTCAGGCTGCACTTCTATTGTCTTTGGAGGGGAAGGGGAGAGGAACATTGGGGGGAATAGGTTTACCCCAAGAACTTTCAGTTTCCTCAAATAAAGTTCAAGATTGAAATCAACGTGACAACAAGTGCTACTTTATCCACTTATCTGATTATGGCAAGCTGAAAACACACGCAGTATTGTTTTCACACTATTCTGGGTAAGTATACAGGCACTAGTAATTTCCAAAAGCTATGATCCCATATTTTATTAGAAAAACAGACACCAAGATTCTTTTTTAGGGCATAGGATTTTTTTTTTTTTTTTTTTTTTTTTTATTTTTTTTTTTTTATTTAAGCCAAATGATCATTTGGGGGTCATATATATTCATAATTAACTGGGAACAATTTCAATGTAAACATTAGCTTATTTAGCAGGAGTAAAGTTTCTGCACAAAGCAGTCTTCTGTGCAATTGATGTTTCTCCAACACACTGTTCCCTGAGGAACACAGTTCAAGAAAGTAGCTTGGAGGAAATAAAAAGGTAAAAAAGCATTTATTTCTCTGGCACTGATAAATTGGCATAATGACTGCAATATAAAAAAGAAAGCAACTTTAGCAAGAAGTGTTCTAGACTTTCAAGATATCATTTAAGTTATTGATGTGATCAGAACAATAGCTGCTAATGGATGAAGATGTTTCAGAGTTCCTATGCACCTGCTTATTCTTCTGTTAATTGAATTCTGTGATTGCCAGAGTAATTTTTGCATTGCATATATAAGCAGCTTCAGAAGCGACACACACAAGCAAAGAAATATGCAAACTAAAAACCTTCAAAACCTTCATTCATAGAAACATAACTTATTTTAGAATTTCTAGGTGAACAGAGAACTTATAAGGATGCCACTTGAATTAGGATCAGTTTTTGAACTTAATGCAGTTGAATAATACGCAATGGCAAACAGTCTAGATATAGGATTCTGTATTGATTCTGAACTAGTGAGACTTTTGTATTGAATACAGGTTGGAAAAATAAACTAAAATTCATATTAGTTCAGGCTTTGGCGTCTCCTCTAGGGCTTCCATGAAAAGGGACCATTAATACAAGAATGGACAAGGAGCAGAATTCCATGTGAAGAGAAAACTATTTAAGTTTGGTCTAAACACACCATGAAGATTTTGAGAGAGTTTTAGCTGAATTCAGTGGATTCTGCAAAAAATTTCTCTGTGTTTCTTTCAGAGGAATAAAAGCTACAGGATTTATTTTGAAGAGGATGCATGTGGATTGTAAGATAACTGTACCAGCTAGACAGAAGCTGAAAGTGAAGAAATGTAGTAAATTATAATCTGCTCAAGGATATGAGCAGTATATACAAAAACAGGGCTGTGGGATAAAGGAAACCCCTCCTCAAACACTTGAGCAAAGTCCAAAGCCTTTATGACTAACTTATATCTACTTGGTAGACACAAAGAAAACTCATGCCATGAAGAACATTACAATCAGTGGTGTCTAACAGCTCTAAGGCTTTTCTTTTTCAAAAAATAGGAGATCACCATATGCCACATGTTGGCAAGAGCTGAAACTTACTACAGTGTGTTGCAGACAACAATTTTTTACTTAACTCTGCTGGAAGGTACTGCTTAGATTTCTTAGACCCCATAGATTCAGGACCCTGTTCCTGAATGCAACTTTGTCAACTAATCCATTTCACAAACTGAAGATTAAAGTGCTTTGCATACATTCATTAATTAAGCCCCACAGTTACAGCTGTCAGATAATATCACTGAATAATTTATTTGACAAAATTCACTTTTTATGATAAATTATTCAATGTTCTTAATTCTTATTATTTTCTCCACAATTTCTACAGCTGGGCAAGCAATTTGTGAAGTACAATCATTCAAGAGCCTACTAGGTATGTTCTGAAAAAATTAAGAAAAAAACCCCAGCTAAATAATATAGAAGGGTAACTAATATCTTCCTCATCCCTGATTTTTCCCAGCTGTAATTACTGCCTTATATTTAATGGTGGGATTACACTATGATAAGAGTCCCTGAAGTAATAGCCAGGACACAACTGAATCTTCAAACAAATTATTTCCTTCCCTTCTGACTAACAAAATTAAGAAGCCATGGAAAAAACTCGCAAAATAAATATACATTATGCCTTGAAAATTGCTACATTTGGGTCACCAGTGGACACTGAGAGAGGAAGTACAAACTCCATTGAAACGTATTGAACTGTCTGCCTACATGCAACAGCAGGTATTTGATCCTGTTGCTCATGGAATAGCCAGAGGACTGCAGTTGTTTCACATAATGCCATCCAAGTAGCTCTTTGATGAAAGCAATAAAAATAGTAAAAGAGCAAATATAAGAGAATGCATATGTGGCATGACACACCCATCTCAAGCAAATTCCAAAAACTGGTTTTGGGTGTTCTGGGACCTGCAGGAATCACATAGTTCAAAAATCTGAACCTAATTAGCCAATTTTTTTTTTTTAATGAAATCAATTAATGAATTAATGAAAACCACAGACTATGTTCAGTTTTGTCTTGAAACTACATGAGGGGAGAAAACCTGGTGCACTCCTATGTCCTAATGTCTTAAGAGTCTTAATCAACTTCAGCCTGATTTCCCAATACTTTTTCAAGCGAGAGTATCTTTGCAGTCTAATATAATTGAA
Organism: Corvus kubaryi; assembly: GCF_017639235.1. Classification (NCBI taxonomy): domain Eukaryota; kingdom Metazoa; phylum Chordata; class Aves; order Passeriformes; family Corvidae; genus Corvus; species Corvus kubaryi. The sequence goes on along the minus strand of NW_024582056.1, from coordinate 1,011,754 downwards.
AAAGGATACAAAAAGTCCTTTTAACAAGCTGTGGTTATAAAGGCGGCATAGAATAAGACAAATCTTGGCTTTGCCTTATGTTTTCTCTATGTCCAGGTAAAAAACCACAATACATGTCCTCCCTTGTGAATCAACAGTCCGTCTCCTTGACCCTTACTGCTCTAGGATGTATTTGTTCAATGTCGATTAGCGCATGTGTGCTGCCAGCCTAACAGTCTGCACAGGAAGACACAATGTGACAGGAAGTCTCCTCAGGCCAGGTCCGCCCAGACCTTATCCCATCTCACCCAGGGGCCAGAGGAGCAAGAGATACCCAGGAACTGCTCCTCCGACCAATTAATGATCAGGGTAAGGTAGTCTCAGCAAGGGAACAGGGGAAGCCTTAGCTAATTGAATATGTCACAGCTGGATGAGAAAACAAAATGCACAGATATAAGTGTTTCTTGTAAAGAGCACTGCATGATATATGTCAGTCTAAGAAAGTGAGGTATGGATTAATTGCCAGAGAATTGACTAAACTTTTCAGAGATGAAGTCCAAGGCTTACAGTACATCTTTTTATTTTTCAGGAAAGCCTAAGTAAATTGGCCTAATCCGTCAAATTAAGGACTTCTTCCCCCTGCATGCTGAATCTTCTTCAATGCTAGTGAATTTTTCTAAGGAAAAATTAATAAAAATGTCTTATCATAAATCAATAGTTGAAAGTGATGGACTTACCGTAGTGAATTTAAATGAGCCTGTGAGTCTAGGATCAAACATTTCCTTCTAGTCTGGGGAGATGCTTGATTTTTTTTTCTCTTATCTCTAGTGATTATTTAAAAGTATTACGTTTAAGTTCATTAACCTCCAAAATTATCTTTAAAGTGAAGGAGGAGGAAATGGCACATGCTGGGATCTATCAGAATTTAACAGGATGTTTTAGTGCTATGTTTCTGAGATTGTCCTACGTCTTTCTTAGGAAAAAATGGAGCAGAGCGAGATGGATTTTGAGACAAGAATAAATGGGTTTGGATTTATGTGGTCTCCTGGAGTTATACTCTGTTGATACAGAAAAGGGTGTGAGATGTCCTAAACTTTCACAAAAACAAATAAAGAGGCAATAAAAGCATTTCACAGAAGATTCTTCATTCTGTGTGCTGCAGGTACCTCAATGGAAAGTGGTGCTCCAGCCTCTGTCAGAGATGCTTGTGTGAGACATGACACATCACCAAGGTTTGGCCTTTTCACACGTCCCATTTGTTAAAGCAGAGTTGAACAGTTGCTCTGTCTCTTCCTTCTCTTCTAATACATGTTTTTCAATGAAAAAAATATTAAGATAAATTCTTCAGCACTTAAAATTCTGGCGACCTCCTTGGCCTCTTCTGTATGCCCCCACAATATTCCGCTCCACGTGACAGCCACTGATGCTTCCTTTGTGAGAACGTTAATCAATTAGGTCTTGAATCCTCTAGTCTGAAAAAAAAGGCATCTTTGGATAGCATGAAAACCTATAACTACCATAATCTCCAAAATTATTCAGACCTGTAGCTGCAAGAACCTGCAAGTAGCTGATTTCATTTAAGTGATGTAGCTTAGCTATATATCCTCCAAATCAGTACTGCTTTATGGACTTGCACCAGCCCTTCATCATCTTCCATCCAGCTGAGCTCATAGCTCTTCATTTCTTGCCATGGGCAGCAACCTTTTATTCCCCAGGTTTAGCATTAAGAAATAAAGGGAAAGGTACCAAATATCTGCTTTAGACATGAGAAAGGCTACTCTCCAACTGACTCGTGCTAATTACTCCTGATGACAATCTTTTCACTGCCAGTCAGCCCATTCCTAAGGTTTCCATCTGGACAATTTTCTCAGAGTTACTGGCTGAAGTGAATATTTTTCTGGTCAAAACAGAAATTAAATTGGCTGACAGTTAACCCTTGCAGAGGTATATTTACAATTTTTTAACAATATTGATGTTATGAATATTTATTTAGTGTACTCTGGTAGACATCCAGATGTAGGTCTTGTCTTGCAGGACCATTTGAAATAATAACATATTCAGAGCAGCCGCACTAAAATGTTAAATAACATGCTGCCTTACGTAAACCCTTGCACGCTAGCTCTGCACTAGACAGCATATTTCCTAATGTTCTAAATTTCTGAGCAGCTCTGAACAACCATCAGTCGCTGTACAGCTTTCCAAAGGAATATGCATTCTGTCTTGAACATGCAATTGCTAGTAAATTAGCAGAGGGCTCAGGAAAGAAAACAGATCAGGTTTCACAGGCTGGCTTCCCATTTTGTAGCCAGGAGAAAAGGGAATTTTATAGCACTATGAAAGGGGGACTCAAATTTCTCCAAGGGATAGCATTATTTCCTTCAAAACATGACAATTTCAGAGTCATACACTGCAGAATGGTAGATTCTGAAACAGGAAAAGATCACTCACTTGAAGAGAAAAAGAATCTGTTGCTCCTATACCAAGAGGGGGGAAAAAAGACAAGAAAAGAAAGCAAAAAGAAAAAAAAAAAGGAAAATAAGCAAAGGATTGGTAAAAGACTTGTAGAGATGAAAGAAGGAAAGAAAATCATACTGCTGTAGTTTTAATAGATACACCAGTGCAAAGCTACCACTTCTGAATACAAATCATAGAGGGGTAAAAGACAACAATTCCATTTAAAAATAAAATAAAATTTATTGCACTCTGTGGCACTTCAATTAATTTATTCCTTTATTCATAGACTGTGTTTTCTGTTTCCAGGCTAACAATGGAACATAATATTCTGAGCGGCAGTAACCCTTCTCTACTGGATAAAACTCCTACAAAAAGTGTTGAGCTTGACTGCAAAAACTTAAACACATTCCCTGACTTATATTTTCACCTTTACTCCCTTTTGATTCAAGAGCAAATATGGGCAGAGCAGAAACTATTTAAAACATTTTACCAATCGCAGTGGAAAAAAAGCAACTGTGAGAAATAGCAAGAAAGCAATGAATGCTCAGGTATGCTACCAATGACTAAAACCCTACACAAACACTGGCACAGTACAACCAGACATCAGGAACACTGTTTGTCATGACACAATTTGTCTTTAAAGGGCACATAGCTAATGTATTCAGGAGCTGTGGGAATCAAAAGTAGCATGGGCATCAGATTTTTTTGAACAGGCATTTGAAGTGTCAGCATTTCTGTCCCCCTCTTGGATTTTCCAGATGAGTTTTATTCTGTCCTGACTGGAATAAAAAGGAGATTCTAACTGAAGAAATATGCTGGAACACTTTCATTGTAAGTGTCCAAATGCCTTGCTGACACAGCCAGTAGAAGAATGGTGAAATGGCGCCTCAGCATCAGCATTACTGAGCAATAACTAAATAGCATTTTTAAAAAACCTTGTCAGGCTAATGGTTAGTTCTCCTCTCTATGTTTACACTATTTGCCTCCTACAAGGCATTTTCCAACACTTTCACTCATATCACAAGTTTTTTAAAATGCTTCTAATTTCAAACTTTCTATCAGCTCCAGCCTGTTCCAGGTGTCTGTACTCAAAGCCAGTACAGTTCAAACTAGCAGAGGAATTTACAGTTCACAAGTTCCTTTCCCCCCAGCTTCCTTGTGGATATTCTTACCATGAACTGAAAAGGGATTTTTTGCAGCCCAGCCCACTCCAAGCTCTGCGATTGCATTTTATTTCAGTTTTCATTGATGTGTGAGCATTATATGCAAAGCCTGACGTACTGCCAGCATTTTCAGAAATTCACTTAAATCAGAATTAATCATAAAGACACTATTAATAAGTTCTATGTATTGCACACAGGGAAATAGCATGGACTTTTTGTGATATATCCTGTACACTGGAACAAGTTTTCTACACTAACGTGTTAACATTCCCCATTCATTTGTGTCTATTCAAGAAAAAGAGCATGTGAAACTTTTTGACAGAGACTTGAAGAGCTAACAGGCTCCCCAATGAGAAAAGAAAAAGACAGGGAGCTCCTTTGGTGTCGTAACTGCAGAAGAACTTTTTTTTTTTGCATAAAGTAACAATAGAGGAAAGGATGTTTTCATACCAGAGTCCTTCTTTACAGATGAAAGTCCCAAAAGCTTTTAGACCATATTGATAAATGAGCATTAGCAAATTACAAGGACAGAGTGATATTCACTCAGGATTTCTAAAGAACACTGTTCAGATCTGAAATTGATGAACTACTAAGAGTAGCGTGTGATCAGCTTTGGTACCACAGGAATGAAATATGCCAAACATAGTATCACCTGGTTATGTAATCTCAGAGGATCCAGTTACGGCTTTCATTCAGGATAAATTGACAGAGGAGGGGAAAAAAACAACCAAACAACAAATAACAGTATTAATAAATCAAAGGTTACAGATTGGAGAGCTATAAAATGAGAAAAGATATAGAGAAGATGAGTTGAAAATAACCCTCTACTTCTCTTAATATCAAAATGGCTTCAGTTGGAAGGGACATTAAGATCACACAGTTCCAACCCCCTTCCATGGGCAGGGACACCTTTCACTACACCAGGTTGCTCAAAGCCCCATCCAGCCTGGCCTTGAACACTTCCAGGGATGGGGCATCCACAGCTTCTCTGGGCACCCTGTTCCAGGGTCTCACCATCACAGTAAAGAATTTCTTCCTAATATCCAGTTTAAACCTACCCTCTTTCAGTTTACAGACATTCCCCCTTTTCCATTACTATGAGTCCTTGTAAAAAATCCTTCTTCAGCTTTCTTGTAGGCCACCTTTAGGTACAAAAAGGTAGTAATAAAGTCATCCCAGAGCCTGCTCTTCTCCAGGCTGAACAATACCAATTCTTTCAGCCTTTCCTCATAAAAGAGGTGCTCCAACCCTCTAATAATATCTAATATCTGTTATCAAGTTAGTTCTTATTACAAAAAAAGTATTTGCAAACAAACTGTCTAAATGTTTATCCCTGAAATTTTACGAAAATAATTTTTTTTCACAAATTTATTAAACTATGAAGGAAAAAAAACCCCAACAAAACCAAATCAACCAATCAGGGAAAAAAAAAAAGTTCTTCTTACAACTCCCAGGAAAAATAAATATGGTTTACCTGTTAAGGTGTCTCTCCTGCCACTGTCCCCATCTCCCATTTCCTTCCATGACCACAGCATGTCCCACAGCTCTGTGCCTACCAAGTATTGATGTCTGCCTTTGGGTTTTCCACAAACCAAAAGCTTTACAAGACTGCAAGGCAGTCAAGGCACGAGGTGCAACATGTGGAACTGCTGTGTTATGATACAGGAGGAGAGAGATGATTTAAGTCGCACCTCACCCACCTCACTCTGATATCGCTGCAGTGATTTGCCATTTAGCTGAACAGAGAGTTAAATCCACTGGCTTATTCTCTTCTTGGCATTCACCAGACTTCAGATTTCCTCTGAGAGATCCTGCTTACTACAGAGAGTGGCTTGTATCGTGGGTATTGTCAACCCTGTCAGTCTGATTTACTTGTGAAAGCAGACAAAAATAACTAAACCACTTGTGAAAATTTTGAAAGCCATATTGTTTCCAGTCAATTTCCTGGAAGCCACACTACTGAAAGATTTGTGTTTGAAAGCTACTTGATTTTAACTAAAACAGTATGTAGGAAAACACCAAAACAGAACCAGGTCATTGTAAATGTAACATCTATCCCAAATTAGGATCTCATTCCTAGAACTACTGATAGAATAGCACTGTTTGCCCCGCAATTAGTTTTTTTGCTCTAGAGCCATTACCTTTTCCTTGCCTAAATCAGTTCAGAATTAGCTCCTCACCCATGCTAGCTCATTCCTCCAGTCAGGTCAGCAGTGTCGTGAGACAGAGCTTCTCCACCTCTGTGCTCTGACCACAGCATTACCTGCTCACCCAAAGGGGCACCTCCTTATGGAGGTCTTTTCCTCAGGCTAGGGCTTTGGGAATGTTTTATGGAACTCCTTGTGAAAGAGATGCTTCAGTTCAAACAGATGTTACAAGGCTCTACTGCAGAATTTTCTAAGAAAATTGTATGAATTATGCTGTCATGTGGCTTTCGAGACTGTCCTTTGTAGAATTGATGCATATTCAAACACCAATTTGCATGCTGTGTATATTATATAAAAAACCTTAAATGGGTAACAAGCATGACTTGATAATTAATATATTCAGATATACTCACCTCTGTACTTATATGCCCATGTTTCCCAGACCCAAATGTACATTGATATTCATAATAGTGATGACAGTCACCTTTTTTTCAGAAAAGTAAGGATTTTGAAGTTCTGGATTTCATAAACTGTTGCTAATAGTTGCAATGAATTACAGGGATTACTAGAAAACAATTGCCAAGGTATTTAGTTAAAGAATCATTTGTCCTTAACACCATCAAGGTCTTCACCTGCTACTCATTTTCTTTTTGGCTACAAAAGCTAGCATTTGTTTGAATCAGTATGGAAAAGAAGCTGTTAGAAGTTTTTTATGCAGAAAAGAACAAGGTACCAATGGGAGGGAGCCTATTTAATACTATTATAAAACAGTTATATTTTGAGCACAGGCTTACTGCCTAATTCAGAAGCACACTGATACAGCATCTGCTGGCTTCTTGTCTGGAATAGCACTGCTATTCCCAAATATTTTAAGATCGTGAGTTTTCTTATTCCTGAGGCCTCAAGAGAGCACACTTTCAAGCTTATGTCTGCAGCTTTTAGGACTAGGAACTCACGTTTTTTTTCTTAGTTAAAACCAAAGGTCAAAATAAACCTATGACTTTGAACTCCAAGACTTTAAGGCCAGAAGATGCGGAGATGAGCAGGAAGACTGAACGAGACAGAAATGCCAGGAGACTACAACAGTAATCCAACAGAGTACTCTGTAAGTGAACCCCACAACTCTCATTTTTCTTTTGTACAAGTCACTTGATGTTCTCCTAATTATAGGTTTACCACACTTCATTTTGAGCAGAGGTCAGCACTAAAATGATGCATTTCAAAGAAAGAGAGAGAAGTGCCAATTTTCTACCAGTGTAAAATGATACTGCTTCACTGGGCCAAACTGTTTCTCTGCAATTCTCCAGCTTTTGCAGAGGAAACATGCTGCTGACTCCCACACACCATTCCTGCACACAGCCACAGTTCACAGCCCTGCAGAGCAGAGACAGCCCTTAAGATCGAAGGAGAACCCAAACTTCATTAGTCACTCTTTCCTTAGCAAAAAGAGAGGTTTTTCAAGGTATCCTCAGCCCGTGCACACAAACTGCGTGAGACGACATGCTGCAGCTGGGCTGTCTCAGGATCTCTGTCCTGTACCACAGGGATGGACAGCTCAAGATTCTCACAGAGCCTGCTGGCTAAATACTTAAGTAAACAACACTTTGTGTGTATGTGTGTGTGTGTTTGTCATGGCTGCTTAGTTTGTCCACTGTACTATTTTAAGTCAATGAGGTTTTCCCTGTTGCCATGTGAGTTCAGTGATATATTTGAGGGAGGAAAGAAAAAAAAAAAAAAATACCCCAAACTCTTCTCTTAACTGACAAACCTGGATGTTTGTATACACACCATTGCCTTTTGGGAATATAATTTTCTGCCTAAGGAAGCCTAAGTCTTTAAATTCTGTTTAGGTTTGCAGTGTGGTCTGGTCAATTTTAATCTAATGTATTTCCTATTTCCAGCAGGAATTTCACAAAGTACAAAGCAGGACAAAATACGGTCCAATAATCTGAATCCATTTTTTACTGTGGTGATTACCAAAATTACTTAATGTGCTAAGTGAATTTAGTGATTTCACAAAGACACCAAATTCACATCACACTATTTTGGTAATATTTGATTCTTTTATGTGACATTTTTTAACCATAAGTTTCCAGACTTTTCTACTGAATATAAGTTATAATTCTTCCAATAGTCTCCAATTAAACTCCCTGAATTATGTAGTGGTAAGAATCCCCTTTGTTAACCTTACTATTGTCAATGAACAAATGAGACATATTAAATAGCTCAACATATAATAATAACTCAGAAGAAGTTCTTCTTTCACAAATGACAGCAGCCTCCCAACGTTTTTATTTTACTGGTTAGAACTGAACTTAGCCTTTCCCTTCCCTGGAGTGGCCTCTTCACAGTCATGGTTCCCGACCTACTTCTTCGCTGTTTCCCTAAAGAAAATGATATCCTCTCCTGAATTTTGAAAGTGGTGAAAAAAACCAATGTCGATAATGTTTAATAAATAACCTTTGTTAAAACAGTCTAAATCTATGTAGAGTAAGCCCCAACAGCCCTCTCACATCCCACAGCTGATTTGCATATTGGGTCATGGAACGTGTTGTAGGATATTTGACTGTAGACCTTGCTGAAATATTAATCAGACTGTGTTCTAAGTAACATTCAGTATAAAGTGTCATTAGACAATGGCTGCTTATTGTGAATATACAAAACACCGCTGAATCTGTACTTTTAAAAAGCCAAATCCGAAATATATTCACTACTTGAAATCAGCTTTTAGTAGCCCTAATTATATTAAACACAAATTTCCTCTAAGAGTTGTGCAGCCCTGAACACATCCACGCACATGCTGGTTAATGGAGAGAGGCCATCAGATACTGACTCGGAACAGCAAACTCTGCTGTCTGCAAGGGAAAAGAGAACCAGAAGGCAGGAAGCATGTATTCTGACACAGTATGGAAAGGGTATGTGGTACAAAAAGCATGGTTTGCAAACGTCTGGACTGCTGACAAATCCTGTTTTATGTGTGCGTGTTATGGAGAGGATCTTAACCAAACCAATAACACTTTCAGAAATTATCAATGCAATGAAATGCATTTATAATCCCGTTCCATAACATGATAATTCAGTTATGACACCTGAATTTTATCTGTTGTCTGTGCTGTTTCTAAGATGTCAACCTGTCATCCTTCTATCTTTAAAGATGAGGTCTTACACAAATATTTTCAATTTCTTTCCCAGAGGAAAATTAAAAATACCACATTTGACAAGAGTCTTAAGTGCTATAATATATTATTTTACAGGACATGGTGGAATTTAATGGACTTTGAGTTGAGCAAACACTTTTTTCTTTTTTTTTTCTTTTTTTTTGTTTCTAAAAATCATTCTTTCTTATAACATGTGGTCTCGACGTAATGGGACCAAGAGAAAGCATAGGAAGTCTCTACTTGCAGAACAAGCATCTACAAATCCAATTTTTTCACAGATTACTGGACATTACATCTGGTTCAGTGCTAGACAGTAGACTAGCATGCAATTTTGTGAAGGAGCATTCCACTTAATAAATGCAAAATATTTGTAGAGGGATGATTCATTTGTATGAAAGGCATTTGCTATCAACACTCAAAGGTCAACAATGTCAGAAGTAGACCTGGTAGAAATGCAGAAGTCAGAAAGAGAGGAGATAAATATTTCCATCCCCATAATGCTCTCTTCAAAGCTGTTTTGGTTTTAACTGTTCAGAAAGTTTGTTTCCCAGCGCCATCCTATTCAATAAGGATCACATGGAAAGCTTCTCTGGGAGAAATCTTCACTGAAAATGGCTGAGTCAGGAAGAACCTCTGCAGAGGTTCCTGCTGTTCTGCTTCCCTGCTTCAGAGATGGAGAATGAGTAATTCTTTCACAGCTTGAGTTTAAGATAGCTCTGTTACCAATGAGTAGTAAAACCACAATCACATTAGGCAAATTATTTCATGCAGTTTAGGTAAAAGCTTTATGTCTTGCCAGAGCACACTTCTCTGCAATGAAAGACTACACATGTCACCAGCACATTCTTGTAGCGAGAGATTGTGAAAGCTGAGAAATTTTATTGGTGTTGTATGTCGTATACTGCTCACAAAGAAGCAGGTTTCCCTTAATACTCTAAGTCCCATTTTAAAAACCTGAGGAGACATAAAAGCTTGTGCATTTTGGAAAGATCTACAGACTATCAGAAATAACTTTTCCATATTGAATAATACTCTAGGATTAACACTTGATGTCATAGGAACTATCATGTCTAGAAAAAGAAGCCTCCTGCTATTGGGCAAAGGAAAAAGTAGTCATTGCAGCTTTCTAGCAGTATGAAGTGCCCGCCTCTAATACTGATGGTATACTGAGACCTTAATCCTTTTACTAACCTGGAAAAATTGCCGGAATACCACCACTTTCAACACAAAACCAAGTGAAAATTGGCAACTCCAGTGAACATCACTTTGGAGACTTTAAATAAACTGAAGTCCAGAATGCAAAACAAAACTCAACAAATGTGAAGCCATGCAAATCAAACCACTCAACCAAAACCATTCCCATGAGTCACTAGGAAAGGAGGCTCTGTTAATGCAGAGACCTTGCTCAACATCAGCAACTAGCTGCCTGTCTGGAAAATCCCAGGTGGCAGTGAGAGAAACCACAGTTTGCATTTTGTGCATCAGATCCGTTTTATCTTTCCTTTACGCTCTAAGTATAATGCTTAAAGCCCTCCAGGGGTCTGAACTTGCTGGAAAGACAACATATATTGCATCTTTACACAGTACACTCAATAACAGGGTGAGAGAAGTCTCTTATCATTAATTGATTTGGGCTCCTTTGTCCAGGTCAGCCCCAAACAGGGTTTAGCTGTTCAGTGGATTAAGTACAAGTACCAGCAACTTCAGGGTTTACACCTTTGCTGGGAGATGATATAACCTTACTATTATATGAAATATGTGAGTTCAGCCACAGCAATGCTGGAGTCAGAGAGAGACAAAGCATTGAATAATCCCTTGAAATGGTATCTAACTCTTCATAAATTTATTTAGCTCCTGAAAATCAAAACATGACCCTCCTGTTCATCATATCAACACAGTGACTGGTAGAATCCACAAGGCAAGCCACTCTATCTTTTAAACAAATTTAAAAATAAGCATTGTATTTAAAACAAGTTGATGCATAAGAAAATGTATTTTCATATTTTGAAGGATGAATTTTTAATAACTTAATTAAAACTTCACAAAAGAAAGAACCATTACTTGTTACACACTCCAAAATCATCTATATCAAACATGTGTCTCCAAAACTGACCTCTATATGTATATTAATGATGCCATCAGGTGCTTAAGACATGCCCTGACTAATAGATACAATTTAAATTAACTCCCATTCTTAATGTTTTCAAAGAAAAGTGAAATCATTGAAGTGCTAAGTCAGGTTGACTCCCAATTATTATGATTTTGGTATTATTATTTATTATTAATACAAAATTCAGTGATCAGTATGTATTTGCAAGCAATCTCAGTGGATCTACTCAGAACCCAGAAACTGCAAGTCACATCAACACTGTAGAGCAATTCAAGGCTCAATGAGCAGAAAGAAATCCCTGGCAGCTTGACAAGAAACTGGCTTAGACAACTCACAAAACCAATGACCTCTCATGGTTTAGAGAATTAACATTCTCTCTTGCTGATGGTAAAATGATCTTTCCAAAAGACATAAGAAGTTTTTCATATCCTTTGGGACAGAAAGGCCAGGGAATAGATCAGGCCATCATGGTCCTACTACTTGTAGCAACAATGTAGAAGCTGATCAATGGGTACTTGGACCTCACACGTTTGAGACATCCCTCTTTGGTGTCACACAGCTACACCTGGTCATTTTCAGATGGTAACAAAACTTCAGTGATGCTTGAGACAAAATGTCTTGAGTGGGAGCAGCAAGTCTGTTATCTAAAGAATTGCCTATAGCTAGTTAACTGAAGATGCAGAGCTAGTTGCTTTTATATCGATGTATGTAAGTAGTTAAGTGTAGTAGGCAGTGAAGGGACTAGAGGAAAATTGCAGAACGGACATAAAAATAGATACAATCAAAACAGAGAGTTCCTTTAGGGAACAAGATTCAAGGAACTAAGAGAACTCAGGGACAGAGGATTTTGTAGCAAATCTGAAGAAAATTATCATCACTGTCTTCTTCTCACCCACACAGTTCAAATCTGCAAAATCTTCCAGGGGAAGGTCACATGATTTGACGGGGGAAGTGATGTTCTAACATAGCATAATTCCTCTAGAGGCCAGAGGCTTTGCTTCTGATTTATGGAATCAATACCTGGGAGAAACCATACTTAGAGGATGGGTAGGTTTGTTGAGTTACCCAAAGAGGTTGAAAGTCTGGTTTTATTTGGCAAATGGTTTTGCCAAATTTGGTTTAGTGTGCCTTCAGAGATATCTCTCTTACATGTAATATGAGGCCATAAGTGAGCCTTGTTGGAGCAAGAGATTGGAAAAAACTTTGACAGTAATGAACTTCACTCCCTGCTGTCATAGACAAAAAAGATTGTGTGAAACACTGCAAAAAGAGCCTCTCTCAGAAGTTCTCCTGCTCACTGCAGGAGATAAAGCAAAGAAGAGCTTCAAGGTTTCTTTTGTGACAGGAAAATGACAATTATCAACCCCATGAAGTCGCAGATGCTAGTGTTTTCTATGGGGAGCTTACGACTGTGCCAGGAATGCAGAGTGTGAAAAGTAACAACCATATTAGACAGCCAGGATAGTCCCTAGTACAAAAGTTGGCAATGATCTCACTGGGAGTCCACCAGACTCATTTCAGTTTCATATGTGCCATATATAGTGTCATTTCTGGGTAATTAGGGGTCTGATTTTTAAACTTCAAGCTTGGTCCTGTCCAAACTCATGGCCATGGAAGCTTTATGACTGAATTCAGTGAAAGAAAGACTGAGCACCCAATCATCAATATAATGAAACTTATTTCTATTAAATTTGACTTCTACTAAATTTCCAGTAAGAGTGTCACTACGACTCTGTAGACACATTGGCAATTTTGGTAGTCTTTTGCATAACACTTCTCCCTTTCCACATTAGATTTTTTACAAAGTGCTTACAGAGACAAATACAGTTCAAACTTCTATCAAACCCTTCTTCTTATCCATAATCCTAGTTTTATCTGTGGTCATTATGATTTTTTAAGGTTTTTTTCTGTTTATTCACTTTAACAGTGAGCTGGAAGCGGTGGCTCAGGACTTAAGAGTTAAATAGATGTCCAGCCAGCCTTTTCACTCCATTTAAAACAGAAGCACATTTATTTTCATAGTTCACTGCTGGGAAGAAAACACATCTAGATCATGGGCCAAATAGTAGCTTTCTCTGTAATATTAAAATAAGTAGAAAAGACAGGGACTGACACTTAAACCCTAAAGCCTAGCACACATTTCCCACTTCAGGAGCAGTAGGCAGAGGCATTTTGCCTGACATTGTGCTCAGGAGAATCACCAGGATTCTCATTTCTCCTTGAAGGATGCATTCCTGCTCCTGTCCAGCAAGAACCATCCCCACTGATGGCTTTTTCCATCAGAGCCCTTGGAGGAAAAACATTGCAGTAGCTGCTGGCTGCAAAGTTCTGGCTCTGCAGCAGTGAGCAACCAGGAGAAGAAGATGGAGTGATCTGCATACTGCATAGAATTTACAGTCCAAAAGGAGAGCAGGTTGAAAGTGTGAAATGAATTTCAATAAAAACCTCTTGGAATCCAAACTAAAAAAAGAAAGGTTAATGGCATTTACCTCCTAAAAAGGCCAGCATGCATACACTACAGGGGATGTCTGTAAGGAATGACTGATGGGCAACTACTTTCTGTATTGCTTCTCTTGAATCGCCAGCTTGATAATGCAGAGCCCTGCATTGTAAATGACTGCACATAGGAGAAAAATACAACCAGGATGTCCAACTTTCTAGAGAAATAACCAACCAAGCATCCATCTCACAGGTTTTAACAGGTCTAGCCCTAACCGTACAAGTTAAATCTCTAAGATTTAATCTCATCTTTAATGTCTTGAGAGTACTGTTTCCCTTGGTACTGGCTCTGTTCAATACCGATTATTTTTAGGACACTGAGGTTGCCAGCTCCAAAGGAATGTCCCTAAAGGACTGCCCTAACAAGCACACTCAGCCAAATAAATTATGACAACAGCTAGCATTACCATTTACCTGGCTGTATAACTTAACCATCCTGACTATGTATAGCTTGGCAAAAACAGAGTTTCTTGGCCTTCCAGGTGTGCTCTAAGGTCGGTCTATTTTCACAGCCTCCCCAGTGAAGATCATGACAACTGTAAATAGGGGCACTGATCCAAACTGAGAGCAACTATCACTAGGTAATGTATTCAACTGAGTGCTTGTCACTGTATTTTTCAAGTGTCTGAAAACTACAAGCATTAAAAACCTGCAACTGGTAAATATCATACATCAGATTAAGATCCCAGAGCTTCACTCAGCAAAAGAACAGCTTGCCCAGGCTGGCAGCTATAAACTGGCAGCCCTTAAGTAAGGCGGGAAGAAGAGATCATTTTGACCTTGGGCATAGAGCACCTCTCACCAAACTAAGGCAAGATTTCCCCTTTGAAGCCCCTCATCACCAGATACTACAAAAGCAGGGTGGGGTACATCTTACTTAACAATGCTCCTCCTTTGAGAGCCAGGAGTCTGCTTGCAGCTTGTTGGACAAACTCAGGATAGCATTACATTGGAATTAGGCAACAGCACAATGGTAGAGACATTGGGCTTGGTTGTCAAAATAATTACTCATGGTTTACAAAGACTGAAGTAAAATTTCTGGGTTTATGACTGTATGTCCCTGCTGAAATCTACATTAGCCACTTGAAATCTGGCTCAGATACACCTACCTGTGCTGAAGATCCAGCTGTGCTGCAGTACAGACAGCTCAGCTACTGGCCAAATTACCACTGGGGATAGTCAATAATTAGACTATGCATGAGATTACGCAGAGGTAACATGAAGGAGGATCCTTTGAAAGCCAATGCCATGCTATCATATGAAGGACAAAAGGAAAAAAAAAAAAAAGAAAAAAGGGCAGAAATCTAGCAATCTTCCTGCTTATACCTCTGGGAATGTAATTCCTTCCTTTCAGCACAGCAAAGTGCAAAAATATAGGACACAGTGTGGGACAGAGGGTCAGTGGGTTACACTTATTTATACACTATCTGTATTTGGTTCAAGGACTCTCAGATAGAAAATAGAAAGAAAAAAGCCTTTGCCTGACAGAGCTTTCAGCCAGTAGAAACTGAAGATAATATTGTACTTTTACAACATGCAGTATCTCACCAAATTCATTTTACTGGGGGTCATAAGAGAAGATTTTAGCTCTAGACTTCAGACTTTAGGAGCTGGTGCACTAACCATAAGGATTTGTCATGTGAGGTCCCTGACTGCTATTAGGGTTTGGGGGGTGGCAAGGGGAAAGGATACTGTTTGTTGCTACACTGAGCTTGTATTGGTCTTGAGTTCAAGACTAATTATATCACTGCTGTGTCTGAAAATGACACATATTAAAGGAAAATGAACTTTCGCATAGGCCAAAGGAAAGCAGTTGGAAAAATTAAATAAAGCAATTCTATTCCACTCTATATTCCTTATTTTACTATCAATGTTAGTGCTTTTCATGATTTTTTAATTTTTTTTCTGTTTAAACATTTCTGTACTTCTGCTCTCTCCTCATGTGTATGAATGGTTTCTAGATGTAGGTTACAGAAAAGCTTTTACAGATCTACCACGTCTTACTGTTTCCAGGTCAGCTTTCAGCTCGTGGGCATTGCCAAGGGTCTGTGCCTGTTTATTCTGAGCTTTTGGGCTCATTCTTCCATTCTATCAGGATCAGTTACAAGGCTTGCTGTTACTACACTGGGTCCAGTGACCTGGACACTTTGTTGCATCCCTGGTGACTTACAGAAATTTGAAAAAAAACCAAAAGCACTGATGACAAATAATAATAAAAACAACCCACCACCAGCTCAAGTTTTATTCCGTTTAGGAGAAGCAATTAATCCACATGCACAGAAAATGACAACAACAAATCTTACCACAATCAGGAGTGCTGGAATAAGTATAGTTGGCATACAGACAAAAATCAAGGGAAAGCTTGTATCCCCTCCTTAAAATCCTCTTCTATTCAAAAGTCTTTCAATGCACCTTGCTAAAAGTTAAAACATTGTCACATACTCTTCAATTATATGAATATGGGTTTCTTCCTCCTTTTCCCAGTATTTTAAAGGACACAACCCTAGTATTTTCTTTTCCTTTTTCTGGTTTTTTTTTTTTTTTCCCTCCTCACCTTTTGCCTGTTCCTGGCAGATTTCAAGCCATATACATATATATATATAAAATACCTGGTGGAAAGATAGAAAAACAAATCTAAGAAAATGCATATCTGAAGGGGCCCCTGTGTTTACTGGGACCATCAGAAGATAAGGACTACTAAATCTGCAAGGCAAGCTAGACAGAAAGGCTGAGAGCCATTTGAGGAAAAGGCTGATTTCTTTAAAAATAATAAAAAAACATAATACAGATGAAGACTAGAATGATATTTATCTCCTTTCATAAGAAATAAACCTCAAAGGGCTCTACACTTAAACTTCATAATAGTCTTTCATGTAAGCAAGTAGCATTGCCTCTATTTATTTAAAAAGAAAAAAGCAAAACAGAACTAGCATAAATTATACAGCATATTTGATCTATACTTTTAAAGTATATTGGTTCATATTCAGTGCAAAAGAGGGTTAGAATTATGTACCTGATCTTTAAGGACTTTTAGACAAATGTAAAGTTTCTTTCACACAAACACAAGACACTTCCCCTCAGTTTTCCTATTCTTGCTCGAAAGCAAACATTGGACTTCAACTATGTAATTCATGAAACAGATTTTTCACACTGGGAGAGCGGTTCCCTGGAGGCAGCTCTGTAAAAGGACAGAGGTCAATCAGTGAGTGTAGGAGCTTTAAGCTCACTGTGTGTCTCACTGGTAAATCAAGCCTTTTAATTATTTGATGTCTGGGGCAGAATTTCATGGATATGCCTATTTTTAGTGTTCACTCCTGAGCTCAAGCTCCTCTGCTTAAAGGGTGGAAATCCAGACTCTGAATAGAAAATCTTTGGACTTAATCAAGTAGCTTTTAAAAGTTCGTATCACTAGTCTAAGTATAAAATTTTGTCTTCTTAAATATACACTAGAATGTGACAGTCTCTACTCTGCTAGTTATTGTTCACATCTCTTATTCACTGCCAGAAAGTTGACAAGTGCCTTCAATCAAACCATGATATGAATTTTCATCATTTCATTATTTTACTTTAAAAACAAGTATCAGTAAATATCTGCAAAATTAACCTAATATTTTATTTCATAGACATCTTAAAAATGCTTCTAAAGCATAGCACTGGCTCCTATATAAGTTTCTTTTTTTTTTTTTGCAAACCTATGCTCACTCATTCTTTCCTTGTTTTCCATCTCTGTCAATCACCTCCTGTCCTAGTTATTTCAAGGTAGAGACCACCTTTCTATTCAATATTTGAACAAACCTCTTTAAAATCTACTTGGCTGTGATTAGAGCTCTTAAAAATGCAGCAATACCTGCTCTGTCAGCAATAAATAAATGTAGCATTGATTCCTTTCACCAAACTGAACAATGTGTTCACAAAAATCCCAGGTCATCTGATTTTGATGATTCACTATAGGCAATCCAGCCAGCAAGATTCAAATGAACATTTTCTAACTTTGCATTGCTGTTCCAAACATCACCTTCAGTATCCTTTGGCATACAAGCTCTTTAGTAGAGGTAGGTTTAATTTAGCTCTTATGCATATTTATAATGGTCCTCTAATCATCATTGTAAACATTACACCAAAGCTGACAAACTCTGTTACAAGAGCAATTCCAGTAAAATCAGTGGGATGTGCACCTGATTTAGGACTTTTTCAAACATTGAGTACTTGCCAACTTCATTCATGCCATATATTGTAAATGTTTATTGCCTCATTACTTACAGCTGTAATAAAAAAGCTCAGTTACACCATACCCAAAAATAAAATAAAATAAACTGTATCTTCAAAACCCATGAGATTGGCTTTAAATCATGTACCATCTTTAACATAAAAGAAAAAGTTTATAGGGGTTTTTTTTCCTTACTTTGTGTTATCTTGGTATTTCTTATATGCTTCTATGGCTAGAAACTCTCTAATTACTTTTCATTCAAAGGTAAGGGTCTTGTGTAAATATAAGAGCTGGGGATTTAAGAAAAACCTGAATATCACAGGACTGAATAATGTTGTTTTTATATGTTTTACAAAGAAGTAAAAAAAAATTCTTTTTTTCTTCCATATAATATATACTATCATTTTCTGAACTAGAATATTTGATATGATTGTTGTTTTAATTTAATTTGAAGAAGAAAGACATTCCAGAAGAAGAAAAGCTTTACTCACACACAGAAAATTGACAGATGCCTTTTTTATCGGTTGATTGCATTTCAGTGTTTTTCAAGTGATGACTCAGGTTTTCCTTTTGTTTATCCAGCCACAATTCCCTTCTAGCTAGCTTATTTTATTTTTTTTAATGGAACATGTTAATTAAGTAGTATATTTTGCTAGACAAACCTCAATTTCTCCCCTCTTCCATAGCTAAAAAACAAGCACTTCCCCAGAACATCACTGTTTATTGAAATTGAAAGTCATTAGGGTGTTTTGGAAGCAGGAGACTTCGAAGTTTGAATGAGGAACTCCACTGGCAAGCTTTCAAACTTATTTGCAGATCAGGACCTCTTTTGTAGAATTCTCCCCAGGAGGAAGGCAGTTAGACACCTGCCAGTAGCCTGCAGTGGCACCGTCCCACTGTGATGTTAATGAGATGAATGAGAGCACTATGGAGAACTGCAATAATTACAGGGTGAGGAGCTTGTCTTTTCCTGACCCTCCTCTCTGGGCTTCATGTTCTATAAAGCAGGGTCTTTTGTAATACTAATTACAAATGTTAATTAAACATTTCTTCGGAATTTTGCCCTCCATTAATAGGTCAGATAAACAGGGAATAGCAATGACAGGCACAAGTCACTATCAGCCACATGAGAAAAATACCATTTATTTGTTCCCTCCCTTTGGTCCCTCCAAAGACATAACTTCTGGTTTTGCTTTATTAAAGAGACACTAAAACCACTGAAGTATAGCTTTTCTGTACAGAAATAAAGTAAAAATAATTCTTACTTACTGTTCTTACTAGTTAAACCTAGTTCTAAGGCCCCTTCCACTACAACTCACTCTATAGTCTGCATTGACTTAACAAATTTTAACCATAATCATGACTCTAAGGCTACACAAATGCCCTTCCAAACACTGATATAAGGAAACAGTCATGACAGCTGTTGATGGCAGTACAAAATCTAGTTTGACAGCTTCCTCTGGCACGAACAGTACATGGCATTTCAAATCGTTGCACTAATCCCATTTCTGACCCAATCCCTAGAATTACAGGAGTGACCCCTGCCCAGATCAGAACTGAGCACAAGCACTTGGCAGATATTGCCAGAAAAATAAAAGCTCTACCCCTTGCCTGACAGTCTGCCATAGCCAGATGCTCCCATCCAGGCTCACATGGAGCAGTAATTTAATACATCAGCAATACTATCTATCTCAGTGAAATAAGTTCTGCTGGGCCAGCTCATCTTACCTTTCCTTATAGCTCATGTTGCTAGGGCACGGGAGGGAACCAGACTAATTCCAAATTTCATCCTTTAATATTTTTCTCAAATATGTATGTGTGGTTTTAAAAAGCATTTGATGGCACCAACAGGAAACAATTCCTTTTGGAAGAAATTAAGTCAGAAGATGCACTTCAAAAGCACAACTAATGCATTCCAACAAAAATACAAAGGAACCTCACTGCAAACTGAGAGTGATAGGAAGGTTTTCACTCTAAAGATTCATTTCTACTGAGCCACGTCACTTGCAAATGCAGACATAGCCTTTCTCTAATTTAATCCTATCTTTATTATCCTAAAGAAATAAGAATTGTCCATTTTTTCAGATAACCTGAAGTCAGGTTCTTCTGTTTTGATAAGAAATGGGGACTGGTGCAAGGCTGAAGAATCCACTGTTTTCCCATACAGCACCATTACTTTGGCAGCAGCCCACCATATGGGAAATACCAGCAAGACAAAGCCTCTGGTAAGTCAATATCAGAAACTTCTGAAGGCTTATGACTTGCTGAAAAGTATCTTTATTTTTACTACTTGTAACCATGGCATCATTGGCTGTGGCCATCAGACTGTGTTCTTACACAGTCCTTCATGCAATGAACTTTGAAAATAGCCTGGTCTATGAATCGCCTAAACACATCAAGGCTTGCACCATTACAGGGCAGGATGGGCATATACACAAAAACGGACCCAGGATCATTTACAGATTCCTGGAATTTACCAGAGTTTTGATTCTTTCATCAGAGATGTTTGAGTGAGTTATTACCACCACTACTCAGATAGCTTTCACTTCACAAAGCAGAAAATGTGATTTCGTGGAGCCCTGAGTACTCCCACCATTTCCAAAGTGCCCCAATACACATCATGAGCCTCTCTCCTCAGCAGCCCTCTATCACCCACTTCCAAGGCACAAAAATGCAGAACTAAGAACACCCACCTCTCCCCAAGTCCCTAGCACTTAAAACAGCTCTTTTGCACTGCCACAGCCTATGTGACAATGCAGTCTCATGGGCTTGGTTGCATCAAACAACTGCTTTCTCCTCCAGCTGCTAATCCAGGTGTACATTGCCAGTTCCAGTGGTAGAATTGCAAGGAAAGTACCTGGTCTAACTGTGAAAACATGGCTGTGATCATTGTAACTAGCAAAGTATCTTCTACATTTCAGGTGATCCATTTATCCTTGC
The DNA here is from genome assembly GCF_017639235.1 of Corvus kubaryi. Taxonomy (NCBI): domain Eukaryota; kingdom Metazoa; phylum Chordata; class Aves; order Passeriformes; family Corvidae; genus Corvus; species Corvus kubaryi. The sequence goes on along the minus strand of NW_024582056.1, from coordinate 991,097 downwards.
TTATTATACCCACAATTTCAGCTGTGTTTGCAGTTGTTGTACAATGACTGTCAGGATCCTAAAACCAGCTTGAAGTTCAGGAACAATATGAAATTTAAACAGAAAAGCCACTAGTAAGAGTATACACAACACTGATGCACATAAGAGACGCCTTTGATTATCCACACTGATTTCCTAGTATAGACCATTGATTGTTAGTGCAGAAATCTGTACATCAGTCCATAACTTCTGAATTAGAGTACATAGTTTTCAAAAGACTATGAAAAGACTAATTTTTGATTTAAATACTTCATTTGATATATTATTCAAAGTATCCTTTAATAAGTTGCTATAATGATTAAATATATAAATGATTAAAATTTGCCTTTATAAAATCTGAATTTATCCCATTTCAGCTTCTGGACACTTGATCTAGTTACACCTTTTTCTGCCAAGATTAAAGAACCATGGTTTTCTCCACGTAGATATTTTGAGATCATGATGAGGTCACCTGCTAACCTTATCTTGATAAGGAAAGTAGATTGATTTTCTTAAAATCCAACACTGGAAATGCATAGTTTTCTTCAGAAGAGAGAAGATACTACTTCACAGAACTTCTCCGAAACACTGTGATACAACTAGGTAGTTTTGAAGAGGAAGTATCACACGTCCATCTTTGGTTTTAAGCAACACTATAAAAATTACTACTAATATAATAGGAGGTTGGACATCCAGAGCACCCTCCCAATCTGAATTATCCTAAAATCCTGTAATTCCTCAATTCTTCAGGAGAGCAAGCAAAGTAAAGAGTGAGCGTAAAAGCAAGATAATTAGAATGTTTCAGTAGAAGGTATTTCAATATGTTGCCATCATGTTACACAGCTGAGGCTCTAGTTCCAAGAGCAATAGAAAAAATATAAATCATCACAGTCATATGTATGACTTAATAGGAAGGTAGAACCGCTAAAAAAAAATAAAAAGGAAAATAAAATATATTTTACTATTATAGTAGCTACTCTTCTAAAGTACATGTTAAAAACACTGTAGCAGACATACAAATTGCGCTACACAACATGGAAGTTCCCATCATTCTGTAGAAAACATTTCAGTCTCTGTAAAAAGCTGAGTGTTTCAGAAGTAGTTTTACAGATCAGTTATTTAGGTTCATTTCCATGACATTTTGCAAGACGCCATAATAACGTTGTACTGAATGTATGGCAATTTCTTCCATTTCATTTTGCAAGACACCATAATAACACTGTGATAAATGTATGGCAATTTCCTGGGAAATCACTTATCACTGGACAAGACTCTAACCACGCCAAGGGATGTACCAGCACGCTGCACCAAAGCCATGTCAAGCATTTACAAATCACATCAGCTGCTTTAACTCAAGCAAGATGCTAACTCATCTGTCTTGCAAATCCATCCCAGGCCATGTCATATTCGTGTCAACCTTAACTTTTTGTCAATGTCATTCTAAGAAGTCTTAATTTTTAAAATAAGTTATTGCACTGGATTACTGCTTTGAATGCTGGTCTTTGGATCTTTTCGACCCAAAAACCTGCAGTCCATGTAAGTCTGCACCACTGATTGTGAGGGCCCAGGGTGTACTTTTGAAGCCAAGCTCTCAGTCCTTCTCTCTTTGCCTCACTTTAGATGACAATCTCAGAACTGATGATCTGTATCCCCTTCAGGATGCAATTAAGCCAGAAGACATGTTTCAGAGCTGGTGTGAAAGAACTTACCCACAAACAGAGGGTGGTCACAGGGTTTTGCTCTGCAGAATCCCTTGCTTATCTAGACATAGCCTTTCTCTAATCCTATTTTGATCACTCTCATCTGTTAAAATAAGCTGAGAGAGAAACATGTTGGAACCAGCTGTTTGTAACTGCTTTATATGGTTCTCTCTTTCCAGCATGGTTATAAGGCAGTTTGAATGTATTCAGCCTAGTGTGTATAGGTGCCTTTGGGTATACAAAGCTGAGGAAGCAGGAATGGTTGTTTGAAGAAAGAAGCACTTCATGCATATGCTCAATTTTTCATAGAATGTTTAGCGTGATACTCACTGTGAATGCATGGTTTATTCAGTGGTCTGTGGTTAACACTCCCTATACACCTATTGGCATGATAAACTGTAATGACTTCATAATAAAGTTAAAAGCCCAACATAAATGCAGAAAAGCAAAGAATTTCAGGGGTAAGATTTGGATTTCATCCCTAACCCTTCCTTGTATTTGAATGTTATGAAACAGCTATATACTTTCTCTAGGCACAGATATAAAAAATATCATTACAGGAATACAAACAGTGAAAACTGTGTCTGTTCTGACAGGTTCCCATATTTCCTCAGAACTTACATATTTTCTATCATTTTGCAATTTCCCAAACATTTTTTGTTAAAGCTTGTTTGTCCTTTATGATTAACTGCACTATTTCATACTGAGCCAATGCAGAAATAATTCGATACATTTTGAAAAAAAAGGAAAATTAAAAATCTAGTTGATGGTTTACACTATTGAAGAACATGCTAATAAAAGAAAGATGTCAGACAACATAGCACCACTTAATACTGAGTCGTGATGCCTGTGACATAAATGCCATGAAACAGCTCTGGAGTTTTGGTTGGGTTATTTATTTATCTATTTGTTTTGGTTAGTTTGCTTGTTTACTTTTGGTTTGGTTTAGGTTTCTTTTAGCTGGAGAAACAGTGGCATATTCTAAGGAAAGTCTCACTTAGGATTTTTCCATTTTGCTTTCCATTTTCACCTATAGAGCTAATGCTCCAGCATTGTGTCACATTATGCAAAACATAGGCTTATTTATTGATTATTGACGTAAAAAGAGGATCTGAATACTCACATCTACCAGTGTGTACTCCTGAAATCATGACCTTACAAACTGATCTTAGGTGCCTTGCTTTCTATTTGCATGACCTAGCAGGTTTTCTGTAGTTTTCAAAAGCAAGGAGCAAAATGCCAGCTGAAATTCAACAACTCTGGAGATGCTCAGCATTTTCCAAAATCAGCCTCAAATTACATTACCTATATTGAGTTAGGATCTTGGTGCGTGATCTTTTACGTAACTTTCCAGCCCACCTCTGCATTCTGATTCCCCACCATACAACTTTCTTGCTAAATGCAAGAGACAAGGTTCCTTCTACCTTTTTCAGTAGATCTGATGCTGCTGAAGACGATTCTTCTTACCTGTTACGAAAAGCTTCCAAATTGCTGGAAGGGAATTTGGCTGAAAAACTCCAAGTAAGTGCTCATGCAATGATTTGAAATTTTTTCTGTGAATGATTAGAATTGGTTATATGAATAAAAGAAAATTTAAACATCAGGATATGGGGGATTTTAATTCCCTGGAAGATACTATTTATTAACTATTCTGTATTATAGTCAAGTCATTAATATTCCTTTGGTGGAAAACTATTTTTTTTCTGCTGCTATAATAGAGACTATTCTATTTGTACTGGAATAACATAGAATGCTAGGATCAGGTATTTAGAAATGCCATTTCTAGAACAGTCTATAAATCTTTCAACAAGTTTTTTCATGGGAAAAAGATTCAATTACGATGCAAGGTGTCATAATTTTGTTTGAGGTGGGGATTTCCAACTTAAAAGTCTGAAAATTTTCAAGATTTAGGCCAAGTTCTAGTTCTACATTTTCAGATTAAAGAAAATTGAATTCTTTTAGGACAAATGCATTTTGCATGCTGCAAAATAAACGAGGATAAGAGAGAATGATGTCATTGTTACTTCATGTAGGACATCACAATTTTGAAGACACACCAAGCTGAATGACGTTTTTTTAGTACTTTATATATTGTCAGAACCATTCAGAATTGTGGTGGTGTGCTCCACCCCACTGCCCACCCTAACCTTTATTTCCCATAACTATGCTCAACCCATTCCCACCAGTAGTGATGGCAGCGAATGTGTCTGGCTGTGATGGCTGCATCTGACCCATAGTGGATTCAGGGAGGCAGGTTACACAATAGCCAAGGTCTATTCTGAACAACAGCCACCCCACACACACACACTCTCCTTCCCCAAACCATAATGCTGGTCAAAGTCTGACTCAAGCCAAGTTTGCAAGAAACTAATCTCTGTAGTCAGTCTATAACTCTGTTACTCTATAGCAGTGGACAGTCAACCTATTGAGCTCTCCTGCGCAGAAGGATCCACCCTTGAGTACAGATGCTTCTCAAGGTTACTCTTTGAGGCTGAGAGATTCCTTGCTGCAAGAGATTCTCAGTGATTAGTAGCATGCTGAACTTGGAAATCTTAGCTAACTAGTACAAAGGATTGATTGTGCACATTTAGACACAAAGCCCTGACCAAGTCTGGGACTAAGTCTGGATGCAGACACATATAAACTCCCCTCTGAGAAGGAATTTACAATGCTAGGGGGTCCTTCCTGAACATTATGACTCAGTCAGAGGGTCTCCCTGATACTTTTGCCTGACCTTGTCCTCTATGCAGTAAATAATCAAATGCACCTTGTCAAAGAATTTTGCTAACCGTCACATTTACTATCAAGCCTTGCTAAATCTCTGTGTTTATTGATAAACATATTGCTGTTTCCCTCTTACAAAGAAAGTGCATCACGTCATCCAGAGCAAGAATTACCTATGCTTGACATTAATTCAGCCCATGAAATTCTGGTCTTGGATGGAATAATGAAGAATTGTCGCAGTCCACTCAGAAATTCAGAGGCAAAATCACGCAGAATAGAGGTACAATAGGAAGAGACCTGTATCTTCAGGAGAGCTGTTCAAGGCTCTTTCCACAGCTAAACAAATCCTTTAGTTGGTGCAGTAAGAACATTTGCCTTAAATTTATCTTTCCACAGAATATTTGGGGAAGAGGCTAAAAGCCTTTGTTCTCAGGGAAACACAAGAGCTGCAATTACACCAAGCTCCTTGTGGAGTATTCTGGTGGGAAGAGGCCCCTTGTGTAATGTCCTTTTCCACACATCCAAACAGAAGTCAGGCATAATACATTTCAGAGTCAGGATGCTGAAATCTCCTGCTAGTTGAGCAGAACAAATCAGGATGCATACTTTCATCCTGCATATCAGGATGAAAGAGATCAGTGCTGGAGACAAAGGAGGAATAAAACAAACTCTCTGCAGTGAGAAAAATGAGATGAGGAAACTTCGCTGTCTGCTGAAGAAAATTCAGTCCTCTTTTTGCCACAAGTTAAATTTTATCAGTGACAAATATACTTGATAAACAGAGTTTTATGGCTAGGAACTTTACTTCTTTCTGCTAGTCTGCTGGACTCCTGTCCATTTGAAGACAAAGTAGGGCGCAGTGAAATACTTCAGACAACTTTACTGCTACAGTGAATGACAAAGCCATAAAGAGGAAATGGAAATCAATCATTTGCATTTAATTGCAAAAAACAAACAGTACAGCTTGAATACCTACAGATCCTCAGCCTGGATAAATGGAAAGAGGAGATAGATAAGTAAAACCATGTTTTGCAGATCTGAGTAGAAACTGACAAACTCTGGTTCCAGAGTGGAAATGCCTTTGACACAAAGGAAATGCCTTTGCTATTGCAAGCCAGGAGAGGGTGGCTATGTACCTGGAATGGTGTCATTTCAGTGGCCTAATGCTGGCCTTTGGGTGGAGCCCTGACTTTGAGCCTGTCTGAAAGTCTTTCCATGACAGGGAATGAGCTGCAACCACTAAAAAGGAAAGAGAGGCTAAGCCACAGACTTTTGCCTTATGCTGACTATGTCGCAAGTTGAATCATGGTACAGCAGGTATGGTGTGTCCCCAAAAGTTCATCTCTCATCCTACCTCAGAGCCTGAAATGTAGAGCAGTTCTGAACATTCATTTATTATTACACCAACACAAAAGTCCTTGCTTCAACTGGCTCTAATTCTCACTCACTATAGGTCCTGGTCCCCACATACAGACCAAAATTAAAGATGACTAAGCTCTGCCTTCACCCTTCAGGAAGCAAGTCTTAGAATGAGCACCAAGGCAAACTGACACATCATGGGGAAATCTAGCCTGCCAGGGCCAGCATTAAATACATCCCAGGGAGAAACAGAAGTCTGTCTCTGCTTTCCAGAGTTATTGATCCACTGCTACACAACAGCACAGAATTCTCCCTTGCTAGAGCAGCCTAGGTAATCACAAGCAGAGTCAGGAAAGTCCTCTCATACAAGCCCCAGAAGGCAGGATCAGGGCAAGACACTTCTGTGCTAGTGGTCCTCTAGAAGGTGTCTTCAAACATAATGCTGCAATTACGCCCTAATGAGTATTTCAATTCTCATTCAACTTGGAAAAAATATCCAAAATATGTTTTTTGCTGTTTTCTAGTATGTCAATTGGCTGCTCTGTAATATATATCAGAAGCAGTTGTAGTTTTTAGTGGTGTGGGAAGTTTGGGTCACCATCCTGCTGGGCCCTTGTCAGACAGAAAAATTCAGACTCTGTTCTCTCCCCTCTCCTTTTTTCTTTTTTTTTTTTTTTCTGAACAGCTTGAATGGCAGACTAAAGAATAATCCTGTTCACAGCTAATGTGCAAAAACAGGATTGAGAAAAAAACTGACTTAAGAAGCTTTCATCTGGGTCAGGACACATTGATACCATATTCAAAGATATATGCTCAGCACTCTTGTGCAGAGATAAATGTTTCAACTGTAGGCTTAAGAAAAAAAAACACAAAAAAACCCCACCATCACACTCCAGTGACACAGCTACTGAAATATTAGACTAAGTGAAACAATTTCCACCCATATCTGCTTTCATCACAGATTATGCAGTGCTACAAACTACTCAAAATAAAATGTTTCCTTCCTATACAAAACCAGCTATGCAATAAGGTTTATTTTCACTGTTTCTGAGTGCCCAAAGTACAAGATTAAGTCACTATAATAAATTGTGCCTGTCATAATGTCAGAAAAAAGGAACCACACATTTAGGCATCTCTGACAGTCACTGATCCACCTATCTCTTTGGGACAAGACAACTTCCATGTCCCTCAAGGTCTTTTCTACCCTGGATCTCTAAACCTATTTCATTAGTAAGTATCAACACCATGGATTTTATCTCTCATCGGTGTCTTCTCTTCCAATAATGACAACATGGGTCTTTCAGACAATGACATGAAGGGAATCCAAGAAGATCAAATCCCACAGTCTTCAATTTCCTGTAGAATGCTGGATATGAGTGATTCTTTATTACTTCTTATTACAGTTCCAAGTATCATTAATGATAAAAAAATAGTAAGAAAATAGTAGCTGTTAAGCTGGCTGTTATGAAGCAGATAACTTTGCCAGCCCAGCTTATAAATGGCCTGATCCAGCTTTTCAGAAGCCTTAATATGTCTTGCATAGCTTGCACAATAATACACCCACATTATGCATTTACTTTGACTGTAATCCCAAAGTCTTAAGAGTAAATTCAGCTTTTGCCTGTGTATATGTGTGAGCACAACTCATCAGCTTTGAGTGATGCTGAAACTTCTCATATGGGATTTAAATCCATCTGATCCAACCTTCTGTTGAAATGAGGATCTTGTATCAGGTTACACAGGTACCTGTGAATCAGGGTCTAATATTTCCAGTGAACAGGATCCTACCATTTCTCTGTCAACACATGGGTTCTCATGGTTCTCTGTCTCGCTGTAATCAGATGGAGGTGCCCTGACACTGTTCATGCCTGTTGCCTTTATCTTATCACTGCATAGTCATGTGAGAGCTCTTCCATTTTATCTATAATTGCCTTTTAGAGATTGGAAAACTGACTCCTGCCTGACAAAGCCTTCACTCCCCTAGGCTGAATAAACCAAATTTCTTCATACTTCCATTCATTTTCATTTTTCATTTTTCAATCTCTCCTGAACTGAAGAATCAAAAGTGGACTATTCCAGCTGTGACATATCAAGCACCAAGTAGCATGAAAGAATCACATCCCTTTGATCTCCCAACTGTACTGCAGCCCAATAGATTGTTTGCTTTCTGTGCTAGTTTGAAAACAAACCAGTGGGAGGCACCAAGTCAGAATAACAATTTAATGGAAATTAAAGAAAAGGAGGAAAAAAAGGTAAAAGAAAACACTGTCAAACTGACAGAGTCAAGGTACAACCTGACACCCTGTTAGGCAGGGTGGTGGTAGCAGTCTGGTAGAATGGTGGCTGCAGTCCTCTGAAGCAGTGATCCTGTAGTGAAACAGTCTGCTCTTCCTCTGGAAGTCCAGTGGTGGCTGTGTAGCTCCTGTCCCCTGGAAATCCAGTGGGAAGCCCGGTGTCTCTGGTGTTCAGCCTCAGCTTATATCCACGATGGGATGCTTGGTTCCTCCCTCTGGGTGGAGCATCTCACAATGGGGTAACGAGTCATGAGGCAGAGTGTTGATTAGGCTCATTAACAGAAGATAGTCCGGAGGGAGTTATCTCTGAGTCAGGCAGCAGGACAATGATGGGCAATTAACAGCAAGATAGTCTGGGGGGAAGGAGGCAAGGAAACACTGCCCCACCTGATTTTAACAGCTGATGGGGATGGTAATAGAATACACTGCAACCCAGGACATTATCCACCCCTTATTCTATTACCATCTACATTATCCCAAATCAATACCTTCTTAAACTCTAAAACACACATACATATATATATATATATACACAGTGAAACCTACACACCGTTCTCACCTAAGATTAGGTCTCCTTGTGGTACACAACGGGTTTCCCCATCTTTCTGCATTACCCACCAAGTGCAACCAGGTCCTTGAGCAAAGACAATCCCACGGATGGGTTTGTCTTTGCCTGAGGTGGGATTAATCCAAACAGTCTTTCCTAAAATACCTCTCAGGTGTACCGCAGGGACTCTATCTCCATCCACTGTGTGCAAGGGTTCAGACTCGGCAGGACCAGCTCGATTGATGGACCCTCGGGTATTGACTATCCAAGTGGCCTTTGCTAAGTTCACTTCCCAATTTTTGAAGGTCCCCCCACCAAGTGCCTTTAGGGTGGTTTTAAGTAGTCCATTGCAGCGTTCAACTTTTCCAGCAGCTGGTGCATGATAAGGAATATGATATATCCATTCGATACCGTGTTCTCTGGCCCAGGTGTTGATGAGGCTGTTCTTAAAATGAGTCCCGTTGTCTGACTCGATCCTATCAGGGGTGCCATGTCTCCACAGGACTTGCTTTTCCAGGCCCAGGATGGTGTTCCGGGCTGTAGCATGAGGCACAGGGTAGGTCTCCAGCCATCCAGTGGTTGCTTCAACCATGGTCAACACGTAGTGCTTGCCTTGGCGGGTTTGGGGAAGGGTGATGTAGTCAATTTGCCAGGCTTCACCATACCTGTACTTTGACCATCGTCCACCATACCACAGAGGCTTCACCCGCTTGGCCTGTTTGATTGCAGCACAGGTCTCACAACTGTGGATGACCTGTGAGATGCTGTCCATGGAAAGGTCCACCCCTCGGTCACGGGCCCATCGGTATGTTGCATCTCTCCCCTGATGACCAGAGGCATCATGGGCCCAACGAGCTAGGAATAATTCTCCCTTGTGCTGCCAGTCCAGATCCACCTGTGATACTTTCACCTTGGCAGCTCGGTCCACCTGCTCGTTGTTGCGATGCTCTTCATTAGCCCGACTCTTGGGTACGTGCGCATCCACGTGTCGAACCTTCACAGTCAGCTTCTCTATTCGGGCGGCGATGTCCTGCCAAATCTCAGCGGCCCAGATGGGTTTCCCTCTGCGCTGCCAGTTGGCCTTTCTCCAGCGATCCAGCCATCCCCACAGAGCATTAGCTACCATCCATGAGTCGGTGTAGAGATAGAGCCTCGGCCACTTCTCTCGTTCAGCAATATCCAAAGCCAGCTGGACGGCTTTAAGCTCTGCAACCTGACTCGATCCACCTTGTCCCTCGGTAGCTTGTGCAACTCGTCGTGTGGGGCTCCATACTGCAGCTTTCCACTTTCGATTAGCGCCTACAATTCGGCAGGAACCATCAGTGAAGAGGGCATAACATCTTTCAGTCTCCGGTAGCTCATTGTATGGTGGGGCTTCCTCAGCACGAGTCACTTGCTCTTCCTCTTCTTCAGAGGATAATCCAAAAGTCTCACCTTCAGGCCAGTTTGTTATAATTTCTAGAATCCCAGGGCGATTCGGGTTTCCAATACGGGCACGCTGTGTGATGAGGGCGATCCACTTGCTCCATGTGGTGTCGGTGGCATGATGCGTGGAAGGAACCTTTCCCTTGAACATCCAACCCAGCACCGGTAGTCGGGGTGCCAGAAGCAACTGTGCTTCAGTGCCAATTACCTCTGAGGCAGCTTGGACTCCTTCATAGGCTGCCAAGATTTCCTTCTCTGTGGGAGTGTAGTTGGCTTCAGACCCTCTGTAGCTTCGGCTCCAGAATCCCAGTGGTCGGCCACGAGTCTCACCGGGCACCTTCTGCCAGAGGCTCCAGGACAGACCATTGTTCCCGGCTGCAGAGTAGAGCACATTCTTCACCTCTGGTCCTGTCCTGACTGGGCCAAGGGCTACCGCATGAGCGATTTCCTGCTTGATCTGGGCAAAGGCTTGCTGCTGTTCGGGGCCCCAGTGGAAATCGTTCTTCTTGCGGGTAACCAGGTAGAGAGGGCTCACGATCTGGCTGTACTCGGGAATGTGCATCCTCCAGAAACCTATGGCGCCTAGGAAAGCTTGTGTTTCCTTCTTGCTGGTCGGTGGAGACATCGCAGTGATCTTATTGATGACCTCGGTGGGAATCTGACGTCGTCCATCTTGCCATTTCACTCCCAGGAACTGGATCTCTTGGGCAGGTCCCTTGACTTTGCTCCTTTTGATGGCAAAGCCAGCTTCCAGGAGAATCTGGATGATTTTCTCTCCTTTCTCAAACACTTCCTTTGCTGTGTTTCCCCACACGATGATGTCATCGATGTATTGCAGATGTTCTGGAGCCTCACCCTTTTCCAATGCAGTCTGGATCAGTCCGTGGCAAATGGTGGGACTGTGCTTCCACCCCTGGGGCAGTCGGTTCCAGGTGTATTGCACACCCTTCCAGGTAAAAGCAAACTGGGGCCTGCATTCTGCTGCCAAAGGAATGGAGAAGAAGGCATTGGCAATGTCAATAGTGGCGTACCACTTCGCTGCTTTGGACTCCAGCTCGTACTGAAGTTCCAACATGTCCGGCACAGCGGCGCTCAATGGTGGCGTGACCTCATTCAGGCCACGGTAGTCCACCGTCAGCCTCCATTCTCCACTGGACTTACGCACTGGCCATATAGGGCTGTTGAAAGGTGAATGGGCCTTGCTGACCACCCCTTGGCTCTCCAGTTTGCGAATCATCTCATGGATGGGAACCACAGAGTCTCTGTCGGTGCGGTATTGCCGGCGGTGCACTGTTGCTGTGGCGATTGGCACCTGTTGTTCTGCAACTCTTAGCAGTCCCACGGCAGAGGGGTCATCTGAGAGGCCAGGCAATGTACTCAGTCGTCTGATATCTTCTGTCTCCACAGCAGCTATCCCAAAAGCCCAACGATGTCCTTTTGGGTCCTTGAAATATCCATTTCTGAGATAGTCTATGCCGAGAATACACGGGGCCTCTGGGCCAGTCACGATGGGGTGTTTCTGCCACTCGTTCCCAGTTAAACTCACTTCAGCTTCCAGTACAGTCAGCTGCTGGGATCCTCCTGTCACCCCAGAAATAGAAATGGGTTCTGCTCCCACATACCTTGATGGTATCAGAGTACATTGAGCACCGGTGTCAACCAAAGCCGTGTATCTTTGTGGGTCAGATGTGCCAGGCCATCGGACCCACACAGTCCAAAAGACCCGATTCTCCCTTTCCTCTACCTGGCTAGAGGCAGGGCCCCTCTATTCCTGGTCATGTTGCATGTTGTTCCCTTCTGGTGAATATATTCCTGAGGTCCCTTCAAGAGGATCGGTCATATTATCATTCTGGTACCGTCTGGAGTTCTGTGTGCGAGAGACCGGAGCAATGTTAACTCTAGATGCGCTTCTTGTGGTAGTTGTCCCTCTTTTTAGTTCACGTACCCGAGCTGCTAAGGAGGAGGTGGGTTTTCCATGCCACTTACTCATGTCTTCTCCATGTTCCTGAAGGAAAAACCAGAGGTTACCTCGTGGGGTGTATCCTCTCTCCCTGGTTGGGGGTCGCCGGCTCCTAATGGCAGAGACTCTTGTTGGTTCTGGTGGGATGTGGTAAATCTCTTCCTTAAGTTCCTTTTTCAGTTTCTGATGGCCTTCTTCAATCAAGCTCCGGACTTGCTCAGCCAAAAGACTTGTTTCCACGGATGAGACATGGGTGCGAAACGGGGCTGTGACGGTGTCCTCGTAAATCCTTAGTTTGTTCACCAAGACGCCCACCCTGTCCTCGCCTTCCCTCCATTGCAGCGTTGCCAGGTAACGGGAGTATATCTCTGGTCCAAGGCATGCGAACCTCAGCCACATCTGTGACGTGCACTGGACACCATCTGGGCTCTTAGGAAATCTCTCATCTTCTGAGAAAATGATCTCCAGCACAGCCAATTCCCTCAGGCACCGGATACCTTGTTCCATTGTGCTCCATTTTCCTTGGTGCACCTGGAGGTCTTCTTTACAAAGGTACCTGTCCCTTACACTTGTAAGCAGTCGCCGCCAGAGGCTGAGGGTTTCTTGGGTTCTCCCGATCCCCTGGTCAATGACCACATCCCGGGACAGAGATCCCAGTTGCCTGGCCTCACTTCCGTCCAGAATGGTGTCATTGACTGCAGCGTCCCAGATGCGGAGCAGCCAGGTCAGGATAGACTCGTTTGTCTGGCGGGTGAATTCCCTCCGCAGGTCTCGCAGCTCACCCAGGGATAGCGACCGAGTGATGATCTCTGGCTCTGCCTCTTCTGCTGGGTGCGAAGGTCCTGCTGCATCCTCGTCAGTCACTATGCGGACTGATTTGCTTTTTGATTTCTTCTTCTGCACGGGGGCAACTGCAATCGGTTTAGGCTGTTCTGGTTCAGTGATGGTTTGCATGGGGACGCTGACAGTGCTTTTGGTTCCCTTCTCCTCGGTGACAGTCTGCGTGGACATGGACGCTGTTGTCTTG
>NW_024582056.1:704646-978033 GCF_017639235.1 Corvus kubaryi | reverse complement strand
GCTGTTGTCTTGCGTCTGGGTTCTTTCTCCTCGGTGACAGTCTGCGTAGACATGGACGCTGTTGTTTTGCATTTGGTTCCTTTCTCCTCTGTGTCAGTCTGCGTAGGCATGGTGTTTGTTGCTCTGCTCTTTTTCCCTCCCTCATCCTGAGGATGCTGTACCATAGCTCTGATTCTAAGCATGGTGTACATGGTGCAGGCTGTACAGAGAAGACAAAGCAGAACTGACAGCAAGTTTATGCCGTCTTTGACATCCAGAGGGAATTCAATATTTTCAAAAACTGCTGTGCCTGGCCTGAAAGGCTGGAAGAAACCACTCTCTACTCCTCCCACCAGGGGCTGGGTGCGATTGTTGAGGAGATCCCAGACATAGGAGCCCAGACTAGGACAGCCAAACAAAACTGAGTATATACTCCGAATGGTATTCATCGCCTCACAGGTTATTATGCTGTAAACATAATAAACCATTAAAGCAATTCTCATACCATTCCCTGGTTTTAACAGGAGTAATACTACAGGCAGGTAGTTCCCCATGTGAGGAAAAATATAGAGAGCAAGATACAGTACCCACGTAGACAAGCTGAGCACCATGGTGAATAGGTTTCCGTTAACACAAAATTGTAATTCTGACTTTCTCTCAGAGCTGCCTCACGTTGGGCGCCAAAATAATGTGCTAGTTTGAAAACAAACCAGTGGGAGGCACCAAGTCAGAATAACAATTTAATGGAAATTAAAGAAAAGGAGGAAAAAAAGGTAAAAGAAAACACTGTCAAACTGACAGAGTCAAGGTACAACCTGACACCCTGTTAGGCAGGGTGGTGGTAGCAGTCTGGTAGAATGGTGGCTGCAGTCCTCTGAAGCAGTGATCCTGTAGTGAAACAGTCTGCTCTTCCTCTGGAAGTCCAGTGGTGGCTGTGTAGCTCCTGTCCTCTGGAAATCCAGTGGGAAGCCCGGTGTCTCTGGTGTTCAGCCTCAGCTTATATCCACGATGGGATGCTTGGTTCCTCCCTCTGGGTGGAGCATCTCACAATGGGGTAACGAGTCATGAGGCAGAGTGTTGATTAGGCTCATTAACAGAAGATAGTCCGGAGGGAGTTATCTCTGAGTCAGGCGGCAGGACAATGATGGGCAATTAACAGCAAGATAGTCTGGGGGGAAGGAGGCAAGGAAACACTGCCCCACCTGATTTTAACAGCTGATGGGGATGGTAATAGAATACACTGCAACCCAGGACACTTTCACTGCTGCAAAGCCACGCTGCTGGGTCATGTCCAGCTTGCTCTGTACTGAGACTCATAGGTCTTTCTCAGCTGCACTACACTCCAATCAGCCAGACCCTCATCTGTATTGCTGCTTGGGATTATTCCAGAGCATGTGCATGATTTCACATTCTTCTCTTTTAAAACCTTGTTGAGCCAGATTTCAGTCTGTCAGTGCCTCAGTACAGCAGCTTTTCTTTCTAATGTTGTACTTCTCTTCCCAGTCTTGCATCATCAGCAGGCCTAGCACAAGTGTATTCAAGTCTTTCACACCAATTGTTTATATAGATATTAAACAGTATCAAACCCAGTGTCCATCCCTGAGGAACTCCACACATGGCCAGTTCCAAATTTGACTTTGAGCAATCAGCCAACAACAACTTTGAGCTCAGAAGCTTAGGCAGCTCTCCATAAAACTTGTGACACTTATCTGAAGTATGACTTACCAGGCTGTCAGCAAAGGTGGTGTGGGAGACCAAGAAAAATAACTTGCTAAAATTATGGTAGATGCTGTTCAAAAATACTCCCATCCTTTATTGACTAAGTTGTTTCATGATACAAGACAATGGAGCACAGTTTAACCTTGGTAAATCTGTTCTGGCTTTTTCCAGTCGCTTTTTCTGTCACATCTTACCAGCTTGGTGTGTCCAGATTTTACAACAGGTTTGTAACTTGACCCTACTCTACTGTTAGTAGCTCTCCATTTGTTTTTCCACTGCTTCCTCTCAAAGGAACTTGCAGCTAACATGAGCTGTTAAGACCAAAGCAAAGACATCAGGCATGTGACCCTTTTCTTGACCTAACTTGCCAAAGCTATTCAGCAGCAGGCTTGCATCTTCCTTGCATTTCTGCTTGCTACTACCATGCCTGTACAATCCTTCCTTGTTTTCTTGACATATCTTCAAGGCTGCCTCAAGGTCTCCCGACACTTCCAAAATCCTTTGGCCTCCAAAGCAGATACTTGTGCAATCCTTCCTAAGAGCTGATGAGCCAAGATGAAATCTGCTCTTATGAAGTTCTGGGGTTTTATTCTGATACTTACATTTCTCTGCCTCCTAAGATATTAAATTCTATTACTGCACAGTCCCTGCAGCCCAGGCTGCTGTTG
The DNA here is from genome assembly GCF_017639235.1 of Corvus kubaryi. Classification (NCBI taxonomy): domain Eukaryota; kingdom Metazoa; phylum Chordata; class Aves; order Passeriformes; family Corvidae; genus Corvus; species Corvus kubaryi. Next base: position 975,667 of record NW_024582056.1, on the reverse strand, counting down.
AAGGTCATAATAATGGGTATTATACCTGTCTATAGGCCATACAGGATAATAAGAGGATACAGACCTACAGAGTAACAGTACCTATCTACAGACCATAAAACCAGATGTAAATTGTCCAGCTACCTTTTTAAGGCAAGTTTAATAGCACCATTAGGTAGTGAAAAATATGGGCCTCATCCTTCTCTCTATGAGCTCATTAGGAGTCTCCAGTTAAATTTAATTCTGCAGGGTAACTTGCAACTAGTCACATAATCCACGTGACTGTGCCAAATCTACCTTTCACACACTCCATATTTTGAGCTACAAATTATTTCTCTGCAAAAATCAGAAAAAAGGCAAATGAAAAAATTCTATACCAATATGCACAGTATGGATAACAAACAGGAGGAGCTGGAAGCCATGGTGCAGTAGGAAATGTAGGATATTGTCCCCATCATGGAAACATGGTGGGATGACTCCCATGGCTGGAACAGTGCAATGGGTGGATACAAGCTCTTCAGAAGGGACAAGTGAGGAAGGAGATACGTTAAGAGGGAAGTCTTAAAGGTTCAGGAATAGGCCATCCCTGTGTGCCAAAAGAGGAGCCTGCAGGGAAGAAGACTGGCCTGGCCAAACAGGGAGCTTTAACTAGAACCCAGGCTAAAAAGAGAGTTTATGACCTTTGGAAAAGGACAGGCAGCTCCAGAAGACTACAAGGGTGTCATTAGGTCATGTAGAGATGAAATTAGAAAGATGAAAGCTCAACTAGAACTCATCTGGCCACTACTGTGAAAGATAATTAAAAAAATGTTTTTATAAATACATTAAAAACAAAAGAAGACCCAAAGAAAACCTCTGTCCTTTATTAGACATGGTGGGAACACTGTCACCAAGGATGAGGAAAAGGGCAGGTTCAAGTCGAACATCAGGAAGAATTTCTGAAAGGCTGATTGAGCCTTGGAACAGGATGCCCAGGGAAGTGGTGGGGTCTTCATCCCTAGAAATATTCAAGAAACAGCAGGAAATTGTGCTTAGTTCTATGGCTTTCTTGACAAGATGGTAATTGGTCAAAGGTTGGACAAGATGACCTTGGAAGTCTTTTCTAAACTTAATGATTCTATGATATATTTTTAACAATCATGAACTAATTGAGGGTGGGTGGATGCAGAATTGAACTTTCCAGGTGAAAGAGGCAGATCTCTGAATTATTTCTTCTCATTAAGTAAAAAATCTTCCATTTGGTTGGCATGACAGTGACATAAGATCTCTCAACAGCTGTTTCAAAGGGTGCTGCAAACTACAGAGCTTTCTGTATGGGAAACAAGAGTCCATACCTCCACATTATGGAGAGTTATATGGTAAATCCCCACTCACTGAGATGAGAACACATTTTTCAGAAATTCTTGAGAAAAATCTTGATTTTACTACAGCCAAAAGTAATACTCTCGTGAACCTTTCCAGAGAGAGGATTTTAGCCTCTCCCCTGCTGGCCTGACAATACTACAATTTTCAAAAAGTTGTGTAAGTCTAAAGGTTACATCCTGTCACACATCTAAAATTTATTATAGCTGAAGAATCCCCTAGAATTCCTTTACATTTTTTATAAACAGAGATAATGTGTATGATAAACAGCAGTAACACACAAGTTCCCCAGTGAAAGTTTATATTTCACCTGGGAATGCCTGAACAACAGTCTTTAGGATGCAAGGAATTTTATCTAGGAAATGCTTTTCTTGCCACTGCATCTCAGAAAACTGGTCTTATTTTTAAGAACAATTATTTACTACAAGGAAATTATGATGACACCAAATTAGTTCAAACAAACAAACAAACATGCATACAAACCAATATCTTTAGCCAATGTTTTTGCAAATAATCTGCCTTGGCTTTAACAGAAACTCCTGCAAAACTGAAAATTTAAAAATAGGCAGCAGGATACTTTCATATACTAAGAACTTTTTTTTTTTTTTTTTTTTTGGTCATTTTTGCTGTCACAGCTGTTTCCAAAGCCTGGAGTTTAAAGCAGTCTCAACATTGTTCAATAAGACTTAGAAATTAAACAGTTACTGTGCTTTGCAGAGTCCTTTGATTGAGTTCTGCAGGTGGAAATTGAGGACTGGTGCCAAGTAGAGTCTGTGATTTCTAAATGTCAAAAATCAAAACCGTGTTATCTCAGACTTTCTTTCCAGACTAATGCACTTTTTTTCTTCCAGAAGCTGGAAATAGGATTTCTAGTCCTAATCCTTTCTCTTTCTACATTTTGCCTTGTACTACTACAGAGTTTTGAGATTTTTTAGGAACTTTTCAGAATTAAAAGCGTTCTGGAATAGTACCCTCCCTTATTTTTGCTTTTGACCTAACAGTATAGTTAAAACCAAGTAAAGGAAAACCATCTTTACTTATTTAACTACAGTCGCTGCTGTTTAATTGCAGACAACTTTACCAGTTCCCACAAGAATATTTGTTTTTTATCTTGGTATCTCTCCTAAAGTCTTAGGTCCCACAGTCAAGTGAAAACTCTAAGTAGAAAAGAAGTGTTAAGAAGAGAACATGTGTGAGTTTTTTAAAAAGCTGAAAATATTTGAACTAGTGTCAGGATTTTATGATGCTTGGCTTGTGCTTTTGAAGCTCAAGGTTGGCAACACACACATTCACATTGCCATAACTTGTAGCAGTATTCCTTTCCTCGTCCTGTTCTCAGCAAAACACTCAGAGACAGAAAAATTCCTTTTCTGATGCCAATTTTATAACCAAAAACGGTTTTCTAGAAAGAACCACATGAAATGCAAACCTAATGCCTTCTCTACAATGATGATCTTATCTTCTTTCAGGGGTTGTTGTTCTTGGACTCCAGCTGCATTTACCTACGGTCAGCTCCAGCTTTCCACTTATTGGTAATAATGCAGCTACACCTTTAAATAGCAGCATGACACCTTCAGTGCAGCAAGGCACTAGAGACAAACACCACCTAGCTTCTAAAACTACCTTTCCATAGTGCACATATTTTTCACCAGAATTTTTTTCTTAAAACCAAAATAAAACATATTTTTCTATCTACAATTTCTTTGCGTTTCATGCTGTTGGAATAAAATATGGGTACAAATTCTGTGAAAATCAGTCCAAAACTTGCTAAGTAGTGAGGTGAAAAAGGCATCTTTCTCTAGAATCCAAGGAGGAGAAGCCCTAAAAAAAAGGCACCCTAGTAACTGCTTTATTAAGATAACATCATCAATATTTGCAAGCTTGATATCGTCTGGATACACGCAGGCTTGCAAGAAGACAGTGATCTGGCTCTAGAGTCTTTGGGGTTTGCAGAAAAGGCCTTTAATATCATTGATGTAATTAAATTACACCAGTTAAACCAGAAGATTAACTTTTTAATGCTTTTTACTAAATTTACACAATGATCCTGAAGTAATTGGGAACCACCTCGTCCCTTTGTTATACTGTTTGCTGATGAGTAACAACACAGACAGAAAATCAGGGGTTTTTTATCCTGAATGTTTGGACAGGAGGTGAAACAATTCACCTTTTCAAATGCTGTAAAGATTCAAATTAATCTTCATGAATTTCAGATCTACACATTCCAGGAGAGAGAAAAAAATGCTGTTAATTGAAACTCACAATAATTCAACTTCATATGACAAAACCACTTTGTCTCATTTTGCTTTTCCACACAGCGTTTTTCATCAGACAGCTACGCTGCAGGACTCTGTCTCTTGAGATAGCATGGGACTCAAAACTGAAAAAAAATTTTATACTGGTATGAAAGTGTATTTCTGAATCACACATATTAGAAAGATAATGCTTTGCACTGATTCCCTACTGAGCAGACCATAGCACTAAAGCATTATTCATAAAGCCATGCATAATGGTAAAAGCAATCTACCTGATGATGTGATAGGTAAATAAATGTGGAGATAGAGTGGGAGAAAGTATTTCAAGGTTAGTCCAGCATTCATTTTGCCTAGATAAGTGTGATTGCTCCCACATGCTGGATAGGCACAACCAAAAAGAACAGGATGTTAGTGAGAGAAATGGGTAAAAGACAATGCTGGCATTTTTAGGATAAAATTTGCTTTTTTTGCTTTCAGTTTTTAGTACTGCTTTCACATACCACAGCCGATGTTACTAAGGAGTTCCAAGAGAGAATACCTGGGACAGCCTCAAGATGAAAAGAGGCTGAGGGAATTGATTTTCCATGCCTAATTCCTATCAAGTCTAACGAACAGAAATGATCTACTAGCCTTTTAGAAATGAGAAAGAGGGAAATAACAAAACATTGTCAATGTCTGCTGAGCAAGGTTCATTTTCAACTAGTATGAATATCTGTCATTTAAACATACAAGGAGCTGCCAAGCTGACAATGCTTTTCAATTATAAGAAAAGCCATGTCTGAAGTTTCTCTTTTCCTGAAGGGTGACATCTGTCTGAGAGGCAGACTCTGCTCTGTAACTTAAAGCATCTGCACCGTCTCTTTTGCAATGCAAGATATCCATTGTGTCAGCTAGAACAAGGCAAGCAGATGCTCCTTACACCTCCTGTTAACTTGTGCAACAGTCATGTCGCCAGAGCTAATTAAGACTCACCATTTACACACTTGTCTTGTGCAGAAACAGACACCATCTTCTCTCTTGTTTTAACATTGTTTCTTGGTGGCTTCCTTTCAAATGTTATGGATCATTATTATTAAACACAGTTTATCGCTGTTCTCAGCTGAAGTGTGTGGTTTGTAACAGGTATTATAACCACTGCAACAAATAAAATCTTTCCTGCTTTCAGGATAAGTCACCCCTTCTCTTGCAAAATGACAAGATTGCTGTGATTGTCCCCCCATGGAGATGTGCACTCAGGAATGTAGCGGAGGACCCTGTCTAGGTTCTGAGACAGAGCTACTGAATGTAGCTTCCACCACCACACTGCCCAAACTTCAAAAATTTCATGACAAAACTCTGTCCTTTCTGCTTAGCCTAGATTCCCAAGAGACCCACAAACCCCATTTTTATTGCAGCTGGGCTCCATAGTCCAGTCATATTTTGCTCCTTGTAGGCAGGGGTTCACTGAAAATATAATACTGGACCACTTCATCCCTTCACAAATTCCTTCTCAGAAAGTGGCACAGCATTCATCCTCTGTAGGAACCCAGAGTGGAGAGAATGTTTCTCTGCCTGTTTTGAAGGGTTTTCACCTCCCTGAACAACACTGTTTTAACCTCCAGCCTTGGAAAAAACTGCCTATGATCAGGCAAGAACTAGAAAATACAGTGGTGTGAATTAGGTGATAGACTACTATGTAAGATTGTCACAGGGTGAAAAATTTAGAGGTTTGGGCTTCTCTTTGTAGTAAATAGATAAGAACAAAAAACATCAAAATGGAGGATTGTTGTTGTTCTCCAAACCTTCTTCTTCTTCTTCTACTACTCCATACTCTGCAGTAAAAGTAATTTGGGATGATTGGACAAAAAATTCCGTGGTTCCTGGCCGTGTTACTGAATAATTGATAGGAAAGTGAAAATAATATACATTTCTAGTAACCATTGGTTAAATTATCTCTAAAAGGCTGTGTAAATCTTGGTAATTGAACACTTTTCTCCTGCATTTTCTGCTCTATGTTATGCCTGGGTCACTCTAGTGACTCTGTTTCTCTGATAAGACTTAATAAACAACTATCTGGCAGCAGTGAAACTCCAGGAAAGTCTCTGTTTGTTTTCTCAAACTCCTTGCAAGCACTTTTAAAACTCCCTCTCCCATCAGGAGAAATTTGATTTATGGCACAGTTAAGTGTCAATCCTCCTCCACCCATCTGGTTGTCTCCTGCTCTACGTACCCAGAGTCCCATGACCAGCAGTAGGTGAAGGACAGAGCCACAGAAAACTGAGTTGCTCTTCCACATAATGGAGGGGAACATGTGGAAGGTTTGCCTTTTCTCCATAAATTGTGAGAGTCCTCCCATTTGCTCACTGCTTGCATGCTGCCATCATTAGCACATAACTGACATGAAACTCTTAGCACTTTCCAGACTGGTACATGAGAACTGTCAAAAAAGGCTAGTGGGAATTTTAGCCTTATTTTCCTGATTTGGTAATAGCAATCCTAAAGGAGTAAGCTCATATGGAAACCAAATTGCAGCCAGTTTACCTGCTTAATTTGTCATTTTAGTTTGTTTCTCATTAGGAATTGCATGGAACCCTAATGAACATGAAAATACAGAGTGAGCTATTTTTCACTCCTTTTCCAGGTGAAAGAGGCAGGTCTCTGAATTATTTCTTCTCATTAAGTAAAAAATCTTCCATTTGGTTGGCATGACAGTGACATAAGATCTCTCAACAGCTGTTTCAAAGGGTGCTGCAAACTACAGAGCTTTCTGTATGGGAAACAAGAGTCCATACCTCCACACTATGGAGAGTTATATGGTAAATCCCCACTCACTGAGATGAGAACACATTTTTCATCAAGTTAACAGCCAGCATTTTCCTAATTCACCATAGCAACAATGATATAATGGAAAAGGGGTGAGAACAGCCTGCTAAAGCAGGCTGTGTTGTTGGCCTGCAGACAAAGCAGACACCACCTCACATCTTACCTTTGTCGATACAAAGCTTTGCTAATGGGCAGTGCAAAAGTAGCACAAGATAAAAGACAAGAAGATATGGTGTTCAATAGAGGCCCCTAACTTCCTGTGTGAAGTATACAGTACATTCCTGCAACTCCCATGAACCCTGCAGTTGCCCTCCAGGTGAAACATTGAGCATTTCAACATCCCAACTGGAAATAGTACTGCAGTCTGTTATGGGATCAATGAATTGCATCGTCACGTATTTTCTTAAGATGTAAAATAGGGAATCAAACAAAATAAAATGTTTTATTACCTCCAAAATCCAAAAACCAGCCAGAGACCCATGTAACACAGCTCACAGTAAACTGCTGTTACAGAATCTGTGAAGATAATAAACCATAAAAAAAATTATGTGACCTTACAAAAGAAAATAAAGCTATGGAAAAGTTGATTTTGCAATAATATGCAGGATGGCAGCACACAGTACAAGCTGGCTAAAATCTAGCCCTCTATGCAATATCTCAGAAGATGGTATGCTTCATTACATTCAGCTGCATGCTCCATTTTGCACAATGTACATCTGTCTCTGAGGTTTTGTGCTCTCACATGGACATAATTATGGAGCCCTGTTTACACTACTTGGACAAAATGAATATAAAATCTGGAAGAAATTCCAGGTTGCAAACCCATATTCTTAAACAGTACCAGGCTGCCACTTTAAATATTTATTACTCAGAATATTCTACCCTCTCTGGCTTACCAGCCCCTCATAAAAAAAAAAAAAAATCCTTTATAACAAAGTGCTAATTTTTTATAAAATTGTATTCCTGGAAACAGCCTTTTCAGAACAACTAGAACCAGTGAAAGAAGATAACATTAAGTAGAAATAGGAGTGATAAGACTGTAACATAAACTAATACATAATGTCAAGTCACTAAATAGATCAAAACATTTCCATTACAGTGATATGAGATCCCTCATTATGTTCAACAAACTGGGAAAACAGGCAGCAATATGATGACCAAAAAAAAGTCTCTAAAATTTTAAGGCAGAGGAGAGGGGACCAGGAGGAAGAAATGCAATGCTGTAGATCAAACTGAGTACAACTATAAGCAGGTAAAAGAAATACCTTAGTAACATGTGAGACACTTAGAAGTGGAAAAATTTGAGATTTTTGTTTCTTGGCAATTTATTTATACCTAAGTATTTACATCATTTCACATTCAATTTTCACTGAATTGCACTGACCTCGCATACACTCAAGACAGCACAATAACTACTTTATGGTCTGTGATAGCACGGTCCATATTAGCTGCTTATACTTGTTCACCTGTAACTATTCTGTATCAATAGAACATCATGTCTTGAATGGTATGTGGCTTTAAATACTTTTTAAAATTTGTATGAGTATGCACACTAAGCTAGCAGCCAACATGCACTTATTCTATTGACACAGAAATAAAAGATGTCCTTGGGTTTTCTTAACAAAAGAAGTATGAAGGATTCATAATAAAAATAATTCCTAGTTACCCTCTCAGTCACAGAAAATAGATAAAATATTCAGAACTCAAAGTGAAGGAGATGGGATTTTTTTTTAAACGTACCTATACCTTTTATGCCTCATGTATAATCGCAAATGCAATTACAGTTTTCCTCCTTTGTGTTTTAAACTCAAGTATGAGCAATATGTGATGATGGGTTAAATTCAATGCTTCAGCTTTTTTTTAGTTCACCTCTAATTTCATATGGTTCCTCTTTGTGTTACTCAGAGACAGCACAACAGTGGATAGAAGATTAGAAATTCTGCATTTCATAAATATCTATGACACATTCTGTGTGGCTTTGTTTAAACTATCTTAATCTCATAGAAGCAGGTGGTACATGTGTCCCATTGTCAATCTAACCATATTCACAGCAGGTAAATTTGGCTTTTTTAGAGAGAACTAAAAATCTCTGCAATAATAATTCGTACACATCTTATCCTTCTTGCAACACTTGTGAAATTTCATCATCCTCTTCTCAAGACGTATCCTAACACTTTCAGGGAAGGGGAAGAAAACCCCACCACATACTCAGAGGAGAAGAGCTGATTTAATAGCTTCCTCTTTCCAGCTTGAGCCTCTCTAAGCAGTCCTCTGAACAAATGGCCTTTAGGATTCAAATAGTATGACTAATAATTGCCACATATGTCTCAGAATCTGCTGTGCCCATTAAGCTATAGTTAGTTTTTCCTCCAATTTTTACTACATCAAACACAACAGTCACCTTTTCTTAATGATCTCTCACTCTCCAGGCAAACCTATTTGCCTTATCTTCCATTCCTTATGTAGCCTTTAACAGACTTACAGTAAGCAAGCCACTAATGTGGCGGTCAGCAGAACGGGCATGTTTGTTCCTCTGTTCGTTTAAGCCTATTGAGTCTTGTATTAGAGAGATAATTGAGAATCTCAACCTTTTTGTTTACTCAAGCCCTCGAAAATCCCATCTTCCTTTGACTTTAATCTGGTAAACCTTTGATGTTAGTTGTTAACCTGCTTGTATTTATCAACAACTCAAAATTCACATTACTACAGAGAGGCAGCAAGCCTCTGCTTAGTCTATGCATGTGCTGGTGGGGAGGGGCACAAGGGTGGAAAGGGAAGCTTTATTGAACCAATTTCCATTAATAAATCCTTCACACTTGAAGGGTTTTCTCTTCCTACAGGATATTTGGACAAGTTACTGCCTAAAAAGTGTGTTGTAAACACAAAGGTGTTTATAGACCAGGAAATATTTAATTGCTGGGAGAAGAACATATAAAAATATACAGATTCAAGGAAAATTATGATGCTACTTACTTTACAATTCTCTGTTTCTTAAGGTATTTGTATTTATAGAGATTCCTGTAGTGAGGTTGTTTTTAAGAACCTTTCTTTCCCACAGATATTTTCAGAAGTCACAGGGGTACTGCAATGACATGGCACACCCTTGCCCCGTTTAGCCTGGCTGATTTCATCACTCCTACTTATACCCAAAGCAGCAGCTCATTCCCTCTGCTGTACCAGTGGTTCAGGGTCTAAGTCTCCTACAGGACACACATGTGACCTCAGCAGTGGTGTCCCCACAAAAAAAACCAAAAAACAACCACTTGCTGCAGTCCCCAGGGTTCTCTTCCTGTTGAGGTTCTCCAAGGACTTCTCTGCGGGCTGAGATCTCAACCACCAACTATTTAAAATAAACAAAACTAACACAGAGTCTTTGATTTTACCTGCAACATGTTCCACATCTCACATGGAAGTGACATGGGTGAGTATCTAGAACAAAAAGAGTAAAAAGAGTGGTCTTAGCAGTGCTCATTGGTGTTCCACAAATCAGTTGGAAATGCTGATGCAAGACAGCCGAAGCCTGTACTGATGACCTGGCTATTTATAGTCAGAGGAATAGCAGCAGCACACTTCCTCTGCTTTCCACTCCAGCACTTACCCCTTTTAAGACCTTTTCTAGGGACGTATCCAGATTACAGCAATTGATCCCTCGCTGTCAAATCACCTGGGGCAAAGTGCAAGTACAGAGCAGGAAGCAACTGTGGAGCTCAACTTTGCTTGAATTCACATGGTGTCTTGTTGGCATTCAGAGTTCACACTGCTGCAGCCAAGGTGGGCCACCAAGAATAAAAGCCACCAAGGGGCTGGCTGTCTAGCGAGCAAGATCAATATGACTTGTGGCTCCTTCCTTTGACATTCACCAAATCTTTTTACTCTGTACAGAATAAAGTCACCCCTGAGAGGAAACCAAAGTCAATTCACACTTGCCCCACACAGAGTGAGCAGCCTGTGAAAAGTTTCATAGATACCACAACCTCTGGCTAAAGGTCCAGCTAACAGGATCCAAAAAAACTCCATAAATTATGAACAAAGAGCATCTCTGCTGGACCCAAGGGAACCACACGTGTAAATATACGTTTATTATTATTTGGTTTACTTTTACACAAGTCAAGAAAGATGCATTGGGTGAAAAGAAAGTGCTAATTACAGCTCTCTCAAAAAGTCCTTCTCAAGGTTCCAAAAAAAGGAGCTAGATTCTCTCCTCAGGTTCAAAGCACTCTTGCTGTGCCGGACCAACAGAGCAGCACAGTTTGAAGTTGAAAAGAGGGATAGCGTGGCTGCTGCTCTTTGAAGAGTGAAATAAGAAAGAGTAGCATTTAAGAAGCTTGGAAAGGACTTTCAGAAAAATACACCTTTTTCTGGGGAAAAAAAAATGTATATTTTAAAATGGCAGAAGTTTAATGAAAAGTGAGGACAAAAACATTTCATGAAATTTTGTTTCAGTGATCCATTTTCTATGAATAGCACCTTTTTCTCCCTCATTATTCCTCTCACCCAGGAAATAGGTTCTGTGGCAGCACTGATAAAAGAGTCAAATACCTGTATTGATGAATGTGTTTTTAAGCATTGTGCATACTTGGCAATGATAAACTATCACTTTATACATACATGCATATATAGGAGGTATATATATGATTGTAGAAAGGTATATAAACATTTTTCCAGTATAGATATACACACATTCTACACATCTATTTAAGAGACTGTAACATGCATAAATATATACATGTAAGTAGAGTAAATTTAGACCCTGGCAGTAGTGCATGTACTTAAGCTCCCATATACAAATAAACCACCAATTTAATCCTGGATAGCAGGAAACATGGAGAATTTCTTTCCAGTGGTCAAAACTTTACCTAAGATTTCCGTGCAAAATTTTCTTCCCAGCCCAAAGCAGCACAAGAGAAATCAGACCTCATGTATTCCCCACTACCCTCCCAAAGTGGGAGCACTTCCTACATTACAAAGTGAAATTGCCTGTGAGATTCTAGATATCTGTTAACAAAAAAAGAGAATTGTCTAGTGTTGATTGCCACAGATAGAAACTATTACTGATGAACCAAACACTATTTTTCTTTGTAATCTAGTATTTTTTGAACATTAAGAACATTACTGAGGATGGTCAATATTGTGTCAGACCAAAAATCCAGCCAGACCAGTACCTTGTCCTTCATGGTGGTAAAAAACCAAAACCAAACAAAAAAAATTCTGAAAAAAACAACAACACCTAGCAAATCCCAAATCCACAAACAACAAAAAAATAACAGTAGAGCAAGCGCATTTTTGTTTTATTCTTTGCCATGACACTCTTTTTTTTAGAGGTTCTTCCATGCATAAGTCCCAAGAACACAGCTTGAGATGTCCTCATCTGATAATAATTCATACTGTTTTATACGGATGCAAATCCACAGAGACCAGACAGGGCTATAGAGAGTTTAATAAGCAATGCATGAAAGGGTGGGAGCTAAAATGATCTCTGGACAAGAGTCTCTGCTTTAGAACAGGATCGTGCCTTCTGCCAAGCAGGGAGACGGGTGGGGGCTGAGGACTTCAGATCACAGAATCAGAGAATAACAAGGTTGGAAGAGACTTCCAAGGTCTTCGAGTCCAACCCATGTCCTAACACCTCAACTAGACTATGGCACCAAGTGCCATGTGCAGTCTTTTTTTAAACACATCCAGAGATGGTGACTCTACCACCTCCTTGGGTAGACCATTCCAGTACTTTATTATTCTTTCCGTGAAAAACTTTTTCCTAATATCCAACCTATACCTTCCTTGACACAGCTTGAGACAGTGTCCTCTTGTTCTGTCAGTTGCTGCCTGGTGGAAGAGACCAACCCCCGCCTGTCTACAATCTCCTTTCAGGAAGTTGTAGAGAGCAATAAGGTCACCTCTAAGTCTCCTTTTCTCCAGGCTAAACAATCCCAGTTCCCTCAATCATTCCTCATAGGGCTTGTGTTCCGAGCCCCTCACCAGCCTTGTTGCCCTCCTCTGGACACACTCAAGCATCTCAACGTCCTTCCTAAACTGAGGGGCCCAGAACTGGACACAGTACTCAAGATGTGGCCTTACCAATGCCGAGTACAGGGGAAGAATGACCTCCCTGGTCCTGCTGGCCACGCCATTCCTAATACAGGCCAGGATGCCATTGGCCTTCTTGGCCACCAAGGCACATTGCTGGCTTCCCCTATGACAAGGGCAGCACCCAGAAGGGAGCATCAGCAGAGCAACACAGGCCATGAGAAACAAGAGCACAGGATAAGGGAGTGCACATGTGATCTTGCCTCTGCACTTTTGATGATCAGCCACTAGAACTGAGCCAGCACAGAAGGAAAAGTACTCTGCTGCTGATTTTGGCCTAAAGCTGATTACTCTTCCCCACAGGCTATGATGAGATTAGGAAGCAGACCCAACTTTTCTAATTTTCTCTCTTTTCTGCTTCCAGGAGTATGTGATTAGACAAATACCCCTTAATCAGGGTCAGATTTACTGTTAGACCCTATACTAGTGCTGAAACAGGGGAGGAAAACATGAGACAGAGGAGCTAGGCGTCTTGGAGATCCCAATCCCCTACCATGAGTTTTTGTGCCTAGCAACTCCATACCCAGAAACTGCTGCTTGTTACAGTTGTTCCCAGCCCTGGCTATTTTTACACCTTTCAGTCCAATCTTGTATAAATCACTCAAGGTACTTCTCAGCCCCCACAGTCAAAACATATATAAGCTGACATTCTCTGAAAACACAGTGTCATTGTTTTACCAGGTATGACTCCCACACAGAAGCTGGCAGAGCAGATAAGATCAGTGGTCAACACAGACTTCTATCCCAACTCAGAGAGTAAACAGGACTAAGTGCTTCCGAAGTAAGGATAAAAGCCCTTCAGTGGACAGTTTGGAAGAACTATCCCTCCACTGTGGGCAATCTCTTGCCAGTTTCAGGTAGTCAGTGGTTGGCTTATGCCCTTGGATCATACAGACTCAGCTCCCTTAGAAGTGTTTACCCCAACTAGCAAAACTACAGGCAATTTTATTTGTAACATGCAAGACTGAATCCTCAATACTGGATTCACTGTCTTAGTTGTAAAGCCCTTCAGCCTCTTTCCTTTGGTGCAGAGAACATACCTTCTTTTAGGTATGAATGGGGCAGTGCTGAGTGTGAGCACATGCTGCTTGGAAAGACAATGCCATATCTAGTAACACTGTATTTTATACTGACATTTGAAACACCAAATTTGCTCAAGACAATTTCCCTTATTTCATGAACCACTGCACAACTTTCTAGCGAACTGCCCTCTCAGTTTGAAAAAAATAAAAGTGAAGAACAGAACGCAGGAAGATCCCAAGTGGCTTCAAATGGGATCCGCTCAGGAAACAGAGTGAGTCACACAGATAATCCAAGAGTCTTGAGCAGTCATCTTCCATATTTAACAAGGTATGACAAGAGTGATGTGCCATAACAGGACCAGTAGATCTGGATCACATGGAACTGGGTAAGAATATCACTAGTCTATCTTGCCTTTTTCAAATTATGTTATTTTCAGCATACATTATTTCAGTAATTGTAATTATGATACCCACTCTACTACTGAATTTATTAGCAGATAATATCCCATGCAAACTCATTAGCATTAATTATGTTCAGAACTTCATAAAGTACTAGCAACAACAGACAATAGATTTGGTCTCCAGTGAAATTATTAGGTTTCCTCAACCAAAGTAACATGATGTGCACAATCAAAAAGATAAGTTTGCGGTTAAAGCACTTTTCTATTCTTCCCATAAAAAGCACTGGAAATAATGAAAATTCACAGACTTACACAGAAATAGTTTGGACTTCAAAAAGTCATCTAGTTCATATACCTTTCAAGGTAAGATGAATATACATAATTTAGGTCACTTAATCTATCTCTCCATTCCTGCAGTCCTGTCCCTCATTACAGCTGTGCTTTATGTATGCGTCATGTCTGACACAGACAAGTCACTACATAGCTACAATTTATCATACATCACTATTAAAACTAATCATATTGATAGTGAGAGTATCTGTTCACTCAATTTTCCTTCTAGCAGAAACTCCTTTTTAACCCTAATATAATTGTTTGCATTCCTGGTGTTTATCTCACCAACATACAGTTTACAGAACTTAAATGTCTCAGCCCAGTTGATGCAAATTTGCACAGCAGTTTTCTCTGCATTTCCAAAACTCTCATACGTTGCCCTTCCCTTATGCCCTGGCATTTGGAAAGCACAGGTCAGACTAGTAGCTCTCACCAAGCAACAGCACCAGGATGCTGGTAAATGGAAATAAAGCATTCAAGAACAAAGCTCAAAGAAAACTATACATATGTTTTATATGCATGTGTGTGTATAATTTTAAAAAAACCAAACATACAATACTTGCAAAGCCTATGTTCTGCATCAACTGCATTCTTTTCAAGTTGTACAGTTCCAGCCAAAGAAGAGATGAGGTTAGGTCATGTCTCACAGGAGCATGATTCATTCCTCCTAGGAACCATAAGGTCAAAAACCATAAAATGTAAATCCTGTTTCAGGTTTCTGTTGAGACTGCTTTTGTTCCATTCAGGTATGGGTTCTGCTTCATCACAACTGAAATCAGTTGTATTAAACTAAACAAAGACATTCTTGAGGAATCCAAGTGAAGTGTGACTAAATTCTTGTCTCCAGTACCTCTAAAGCACTGTTAAAAATGAGACGTCCTTTAGTTATTCTAGTGACAGAAAAATCTTGTCCCAACATGGGGTGCTAGGCCCCATATTGGTTTTAAGAGATTCCTTAATGATTATTCTCTTTTGTGCTTCCCAGCATGCAGTTTTGTTTAGCAGAATTCCTTGTAGTGGCTATTTGCCCTAAGAACAAACGTCTATTCTCCTTTCTTAACCAAAAATCCTGTTGACATGACCAAGAGCCTCTCTGAAAGAATGAGTTCGAACTGTGGGGCATTTTGAATTAAAAAGGAAAAAAAAAAGGCAAAAACTTTGAATTGAGAATTTATTTGATCTACAGCCAATGCTAGAATTGTACCAATGCCCCTCAGGCTGAACCTAAATAAACATATATCAGGATCCTCAGTGCTGCTACTGACATTATATTACACTGAATAATAGTTCCCTTCCTCAACCCAAGAAAGTCCCGGCACAATGTACATGAAATATAACACTGATTAGGGACCAGGAACATCATCACAAATTCCAGAGATTAGCGTCTGCAGATTAGACACTCAGATGGCTGGGGGAAGACACTTTATCAGCCACTAGAAAACATATGCAGGTTTGATTCCACTGTTTCATGTTGGACTTCTGTTTCTTTTGGCACATTTTTGCAGTATCAAATGCCACAATACTGAGGAGTACTCAAAGACCATATGATATGACTAACACAGTGCAAACCCAACAAATCCCAAGATGCAATGGAGTTCAGACTCAATGTCCTTGTAAACCCATATCTCCAGGTTTCTTGGTTCAATAAAATGTCAATTGAGAAAAATACATGTTACTGGACTTTGAAAGCCTGCCCTGGAGTTCTTCCCATCCCTCCATCATTTTATAAAGGTTGGGGCAGAAATGTAGAAAATAAGCATTAATAGAGATCATACTCATCTTTAGAAATGAGCAACCTCTGGCTTTGTAAAGCCACGTTGACATTTTGCCACGCTTCTCTGCTGCCACTAAAATTTGGTAATTTCATGAAGCAGAGATCTAACAAATGCACAAGCCTCAGTGGATTATTCAGCATCAAGGTTTTCATTACCATGTGTGAAGAAAGGATTAAAGAAGTATTTTAATTTTAGAAAACCTGAGCACTAGAATAAAGCACAATGGAGCTGGCAAGAATCATAGAGTATCTATAGAATTTAATGGTAACATAACTCTATCAGGCCCTACAGCTTTAATTTCAATATAGCATTTTCTTCTTGATCCCTTGTTTGCCAGCAGTAATGCTGTTGGATTAGAGTGGCCACTAGGCAGTGGCTATTTACATAAAAATTAGGCAAATGTCTTTGATAAGGAAAAAATTACATTGCTTCTGGATATTAGAGAGGTTTCATGACTTTGAACCTTGCTGCTTCTGTGATCGTCTGCTAAGTTTAAAAGAGCAGGAGAACTCCTCCCTTTCACTTACAGAAGCCAGCAAAAACTTGCAGCCATTATCTGCCACAGCAAGAACTTCACACTGAAAGCTGAGGGGCTTAGCAAGTGTCTGCACCAAGCAAACATTTTGTTGGTCATAAAACAGAAAGCAGATTCTCCACTGATTTATACTGCCAGCCCTACCCTAACTTCAAAGTGCTAATTCTGGTTTATGTTCACTGTGCAACAGAAACAACTGATGGGATAGGCTGATATAGCAAAAAGATGATCCATATCCACTAAATATTTTTCTCTACTTGATTATAGCATTCCTGCCCTGAACATCTATCCACTCGCTCAAAGTGATTTCCCCTGTTCCTTCACAATTTTCTGAAGCAAGAGATTGAAAAGGCTTCACGTACACCATGGGGCTGAGAGATTAAATGTAGTCCTCAGCAGCAGCAGCCCAGATTCCCAGATTTGGGAAATGAGGAGCTTTTACTGGAGCTATAAGTGAAGGTGGCCCTTTATTCAGATGGGTAGCCCCAGCACATCTGCTCTTTTCCAGGAGATGGAAGCTGGGAAGCACATAACAGACTGGTAAGTGTGGGGAATGGAGGCTAGAAAAGATAGAGGGGCAACTCCAGCCACTTATGAAATCAAAAGGGACATGGAAGAAGAAGGATCTACTAGGATCACTAGGCTTAAACATCTCCCCTTTAGGGTTTTGTTTTATATCACCTGGGCAACAAAAAGAAAGGCCACTCAGTTTGGCCAGCCTGGACACACCACAGTATGAGCTTGTCAGGTTTCTGTGGAAGCAGCAGCCAAATGAAGAGCTCAGGACAAGAGGGTGCAGATCACTACTGCCAGCCAAGGAAAGCAGAGACTGATACCAAGGTATAGTATCCTCTCCTGCTTTCCTGCAGATTTCTTTAACCTTTGTTTATGGGAGGCAGGTGGTGACGCAGCCTAAGGTGTTAAGTTTTGGGAGGAAGGAGTGGATGGATTTATGGGAATACACTTCACTGCTCTTCCATGAAGAGCGTGCATGGGATTTGATTAATGCAGAAAATTGTATCATGGAGTGTGAGGGAGAGGTGTTTTTCCCACATGTCTGTGCACAGGAGTAAGACACGAGAGGTTTGAGGGGTTATGCAAAGCGCCTGTGTACTCTCACAGGAGGTTACACTCTCAGGGTTCAAGCAGCAATCCACTGAGGAGATAAAGCACATTACACAAATTGAAATAGCTTTAGTAGGAGAGTAAGAGCAGCCATATGGGAACACAACAAGGAGAGTACTTCATGGAAATGTAGAAATACAAATTCAAATCTATTCAGCAGATGACAGAATTAAAATGTCATCTTCCACAGCATTTGAGAGGGAAGCCTTCCCCTGATCCCAACCTCATCCCACAGACACAATTTGGTAGATTATTTTACATTGACCAAGTTACTTGGCAAATACAACCAAAGCATATTCCTTTAATTCCCTTAAAGAGATTTAATTTATATTAAGGTTCTGTCATAAATATGGGTGCTACACAAAGAGCCCCATTTTATTTTCCTCAAAAATCAACTTTAGTTAAATAAATAGTATTTTAAAAAAATAATACATGGCTCCTGTCTGGCATCTTCCCATTCATTACATTTCACTAATCAGAGCACCTAATGCATTTATAAAAAAAAAACTAGAACAAAGACATCAAGAACTCTAACTTTCTTTCTTACTAAAGATGGGCTTCTGTGTTGGTTACATTGAATAACTGTAGTTTACTTAAAGAAGTCCAGGCCATTTCATGCTTTACTGCAAATTATCTGATTATTCCAGCAAGTCAAGAAAAAATACCCTAAATAAAACTTATTTCCATTCTTTCATTATGGAAAATAGATAATAAAAACATTACTAAGGCGCTCTGTCCTAGCTCTTTTTCTAATCCACTTCATTTTTCTTGGAACTGCTTTCTCTGGCCCTTACTGCGCTATGAATATAAAGGGGAATAAAAGTGATAATTTTTTTTTTTCTCTCCCCCCAAATAAATGCCTCTAATAAGACGACTGTTCCCTTTTGCCTGAGAATGTAACTTCTTTCCTCCAGGAGCTGTGAGTAGGAATTCTTTGTATTCTCCTTAAGCAGTAGGACAGTTTATCTGCTGGAAGGACATGGTTTGCTTCCTCGCTTCAAGCCTGGCTAGTTATTATTGCTAGTGGGTGGCAAAACCCAGACTGTTTCTCTATAATTCACCTCACTTCTCAAACACCTTTACTCTAGGCCATTTTAAAAGTCAGAAAAGAGAGCAAAGTGTTTTCCATGAAAAAAAAATATATCCACTGACTACACAGCAAAACCCATAATACTCCATTACATATCCTCAACATATTCTGTTACAATGATCTTCACCTGTCCTGTTTAACAGACAAAACATTCCTAGCTCTAAAGTGTGATCTAGAAAGGGACTGGCTAAAAGAGAAAGAGCATGAAAAAAATTATAAATCAGAAAGAAATGTAATTTTATAGTCTTTTTTCATTTCTGTGTGTCACCCAATCTTGCTCCTTAATGCACTGGTTATACTGCAGCTTAAGAAAGTACCTGCTTAACACTTTATGCTAATTTCATACTGACTTTACCCCCATCAGCCTTTAACCTGTGTAGACTTAACCAGGATACATTTTAATTACATCCTCTCTGAGGAAATCACATTTATTTTTCAGTTGTACAGATGGAGATTTTCATAATCAGAAGAAATTCCTCGGGCACATTTCCTCAAAATAACCCTTTACTAACTTTTAAAAAAAAAAAAAAAAAAAAAACAAAAGAAACCAAACCAAACCAGCAACCCTCTGTGCTTCTTCCCTAAGCACTCCTCATCCTTCCCAGCCTGATACCAGAGTGTTCCTTAGGTCCTCTCCACTTCACTTGCCAGAGCTGGCTCATTTCTCCGGGGCTGAATCCAAACCTGTGTGACTGTGCAAGCTCACAAACAGCTTAAGGAAGCAATCCTGCACTATGAACCCTTTCTTAATTTGTGCATAATTATTATCTTAATCAATATCTTGGTAATTAAAATCCTGCATGATCAATTTTCTGGCCTTCCTACAGGCCTCTCTAATTTAAAAAAACATTTCCCAGTCCCCTAACTCTACACTGATGTTGGCTGTTCCAAGAATCACCAAGCTCCCTCCTCTGCTTTCAAATTCTGCAGAGACTGCCCTTGGCCACATCAGCTAATTTATTTTCTAAGACTTCTCATTACAAATTTAATAATATCATCCACCGATATTGTCTAGGCCCTGCCTGATTCTGCTTACTCTTCACTAAATGCAGTAATAAGTCCCCACTCATTTTTTTTTACCCAGTTCTGCCTCTGTTATTACAGTAATAATACAACCATTATCTCTGAAGTGATTCTACCTACAGTCAATAGTCTTAAGCTCAAATCCTACTTCTCACAAAGTGTATGGTGCAACACCCGTTTTAACAACACAAGATAGGAAAATAGTCCTTACTCTTGAGGACATATTCACACCTCTGAGTAAACATTTCTGTGCCTAGAAGCAAATAGGACTTTGACCCCTGTCTTCCCTTTTCTTCCATTCCTTCCTCCCTAAAGAGAACAGGATGAGGTCACCATCAGCCCTCACCACACCACCCAGCTCTTAAAAGGATTGCAGCTCTTTAATAATCCAAGCATTTGAACTGAGTCTTGACATAAGTGTCACAAATTAACTGTATCCTGTTATAGCAACTATAAAAGCAGAAAGATTCCAAGTATATTTAGATTTCTGTTTTTCTAAGTTAGATGGGTTTGTTGGGTTTTTTTGTTTCTGTTTGTTTGGGGGCAGGGAGGGGGGTAGCGTTTGGTTAGTTGGTTGGTTTTGGGGTTTTAATCTGTGAGCTTGTAATGGGTTCAGTTTGTAACCAGGCAGAAACACCAATTAAAGTGTAGTGGTTTGGTCCAAAATATTCATTACTTACTTATTTACCTTCTGTGAGATAAGAATTAGGAAAAAGCAAAGCAGGCACAAAACTTAAAAGAATATAAAGAAGTTTATTAACAGAGCTAAAAGAAAGGAAAAAAAAATCAGACCACACCTTCAGAACACTTCTCCTCCCCCCAGTTTTCTCCCTTCTCCCAGTGACAATGTAAAAAGATAACCCTTGAGATTTTCAGTCAGTTTACCACTTCTATGATAACCTTGTTCAGTTCACTTAGGGAGAGGAGCCTCTCTTGCTCATGCTGTGGAGACATCTCCACAAGAAGTTCTCTCCTGGCTCAGTATTACAGCGAGCCAGTCGCCCGGATTGGTTCTCTGCTCGCATGTGAGAGTCCCTTCCCACAACTCGCAGCTTTCCCCACAAGTGCTTTCGAGGGT
Source organism: Corvus kubaryi (assembly GCF_017639235.1). NCBI lineage: Eukaryota > Metazoa > Chordata > Aves > Passeriformes > Corvidae > Corvus > Corvus kubaryi. The sequence continues at coordinate 954,803 of NW_024582056.1, read as the reverse complement.
CCAATCTTGAGCTACTGGGGTACCATTTTAAGGATGAGCTGTTCAGAAACAAAGGTTCTCTTCACCCATCTCTGGGAGCATTTAATCTCTAGGAATCGAGGCCCTCCCTCTTCCCTGGGGGAAAAAGGGTCCTCATCATCTTCATCTGATCTAGGACTATCTCTGGGAGCATCTCTAGGAACAGAGGTCTTCTCCTTCCAATTTGGAGCAAGAGTCCTCATCACTTCCATCTCTCCCTGTTCAAACTTCTCATCAAATTACAGCTGCTTCAGCATTTGCTTATTCCAGCACAGGTACTTTTGCTCACAAGTACAGTTTGAACGCTCTATGCCCCATGCTTTCATGAAATTACAATGGGTACTCTGTTATATCATAGTCCATCACCACCATAGCTTTACAACAGAATTTCAGCTTCTAAGCATTTCCTCTTTCTCCTCCCTTAGGGTTTCAGCTCTTCCTTCTTTACTGACTTTGGAGCACTAAAAGGGTTAATCTCACCCAGGCCTTGCAGCTGGAATTCGCTTATCGCCGTTGGCCACATGATCTTTGTTGGGCAGCTGAGCAGCTTCAGCTGAATCTTCAGCCACACTGGAGGGGGGGGTGTGTAGAGCCAGCCCGTGCCATCTGCACGGAACAGGGACATGGGGGCTGCGGGTGGAACAGGGCCACACAGCTCCAGGATGGCTGTGTCCCGGCCCTGCTGGGCTGCACAGGCCCAGGCCAGTTACCTGTCCCAAGGCCGGAAGCAAGAGAGAGCTTTCCCGGGGTTTGTCCATTCTTAAATGTGGACCACAGAGGCGTGCCAAAATTTTTAAGTGGCTTAAAAAATTGTCAATATTCAAATTAGCCAGTTGACAGGTTCTGTCAGGTCATAGAGGAAGCTGTAAGCACCTCTTGCCAAGAAAATCACTTCCGGAGCTATGCTAACCCATGTCAGAGCTACACAGGGTAAAGAAATATTCCATGATATGTGTTTGTACAGTGCTCCATGCAAAGGGTTTCTTTGGTTGCCAAAGAAATACAATATTAATAAGCAAACCATAATTCCAGGCTTCTGAATTTATTACAACTACCAGCAACTGATCATATTCAACACCAGCAAACAAAAATTTGTATTTCTCCTTTACTCATTTTCTAAGCAAAGGGTCTGACCTTTCAAATATCTCTGATTTTTTTTTTTAAGTATATTATTGATATCTGTATGCAATGCTGCAGAAGAACTCTCTCTACTTCTCCAGAAAAAGCCTCAGTCACAGAGTGAAAGTTACACTTTCAGGATGCCCTTGTTCAGAGCTTCACATTCTGGTGAAAGGCTTCTGATCCTGTTCTGATTAAAATCAAATGACAAAACCTCTCTGAATCCAATGATCCAGGACCAAGTCATAACCATTCTCCCAAAACATCAAGCAGTATTTCTCCCTTCCTCTCAGTGTTCTTGCACTTGGGAAGTTAGAGCCTCTGCTGGTAAAAATTAACCAGCACAGCAGTATGGACAGTCATGGACCAATTCACACTATTTGAAGATTAGGTCTGAAGGCAGTATCATCCCTCTTTACAAAAAAAAAAAAAAAAGAGAGAGAGAGAGGGAGAAAAAAAAGTCAGCAATTAAAAGAATAGATCATTCACTCCTTAATTAAGTGACCACATTTCTAATCAGATTTTCCCATGAAAAGGGTTCAATGCCCCCCTGAACACTAGGGAAAAAGCCAGTAGCTGCAGTACCTGCTGTTGAGATTTTTCAAAGGTCTCTCACAGAATTAGGTGCTGACATGGAGCTGCAAGAGGATTCCTGACAATTCATTCAATAGGCCAACAATTTTCAGCACTCTTTTTATGTTAGCTAGATCTGCATTAAGAAATATGAAATGACCATAGGGCCTATATCTGCTTCCCTGAATAACTAGAAAAGGACATTTATCATAAATTTGAGATTAAAACCACATACCATTGCATTATTTACACCCATGGATGTTAAGGCTTCCTTATGAAATGGCACCGTTGAGAAGTCTTTTCCCCAGCAATACATAGCTTTAAAGACACCTGTGCTGAGCACTGCACAAGCAGACTAACACACAAAACATCACATTTCCCAAACAGTACATGAAAGACATGTTTCAGTCACTGGTCTGCTTCATATGATTTTCATTTCTCCTCTTTGCATTCAAGAAAAAGATCCTGCAGCAAAGCTTCTTCCCCTTATGAAAATTTCCCACTTCCACTTGTACTACCTCCTGTCTTCTACTCATATCAGCTCTTGTGGTACTCTTCAACTTCTAAGCTCACATAGCACCTCAGGCTGAGGTACTTGATCCTGAACACATCCCACAAATGAAACTCTTGACTGATCTTCCTGTCCAGCATACCTACTCAGCTTTCAGCTCTCACTGAATCCAAGAAAATCATAGAATGCTTGGAACTAGATAATCCTTAAGGTCCCTATCAGCTCAAACCCTTCTATGGTTCTATGATGTCATAGGCAGGGACACCTTCCACTAAACCAGGTTACTCAAAGCCCCATCCCACCTGGTTTTGAATTCTACCAGGGATGGAGCATCCACAACTTCTCTGAACAAATTCTTCCAGTGCCTCACTGCCCCCACAGTAAAGAATTTCTTCCTAATACCAAATCTAAACCTACTTTCTTTCAGTTTAAAGACATTTCCCCTCATCATATCACTACAAACCCTTGTAAAAAGTCCCTCTCCAGCCTTCTTCATGGCCCTTCTCTGAAGTCACTCCAACAGGTCCATTTCCTTCTTATGTTGGGGGGCCCAGAATTAGATGTAGTACCTCAGCCACAGTCTCATGAGAGTGGAGTCGAGGGGCAGAATCATCTCCCTTGACCTGCTGGCCACACTGTTTTTAATGCAGTCCAGGATATGGTTGGCTTTCTGTGATTTTTTCAATGGCAAGCACCCATTGTTGGGTCATGGCAAGCTTTTCCTCTAACAACCCCAAGTACTTCTCCTCAGGGCTGTTATCAATACATTTGCAAGACTTTGCACTTAGCCTTGCTGAATTTCATTAGGTTTGCACAGGCCCACTTCTCAAGCCTGTCCAGGTCCCTCTGGATGATATCTCTTCCCTCCAGAGTGTCAACTGCACCACACAGCTTGGTGCCATTTACAAACTTGCTGAGGGTGCACTTGATTTCAATGTCCGTGTTGTTGACAAAGTTGTTAAACCGCACAGTTCCAGTACTGACCTCTGAGGAACATCACTCATCACTGGTCTTCCATTGAACATTGAGCCATTGACTGAAACTCATTGAGTGTGTACATCTAGCTAATTCGTTATTCATTGAGTGGTTTATCCATCAAATCCATGTCTCCCCAGTTCAGGATATCATGTGGGACAGTGTCAAATGGTTTGCATCCTGTGATGCCAGTAAGAGCATCATAGCCCTGAAGGCGTATGCATATCTCTAATTCCTCTCATTTATTCCCCATTATATGTGCATTTGCATACAGTTGGGCCTCCAATGAAGCTGGAGTGGCTGGAATTCCGTAGTGCTGCTCTTCAGGTGCTCTCCTGCTGACCGGCATCTCCTCTCCAGACTCAGGGCATCTCTTCCTGGCCCTGGCAACAAACTGATAGGAGTGGGATAGATTGAGAATCCCTCCCATGGCAACTGAAGTTTAAAAGCTGAACAAAGCTTCTCCTGCTGCTTCAGTCTCCAAAAGCAGAACACTGTGCACCTGTTACACTGATAAGCAGTGTTATTTAGAAGTGCCTGTATATAGAAATATACAACCCTATGTAATGAACCTGGTGGGTCATTCATTACTAGTTCTGCAAGGGGCTGAAGTGTCCAGTCAGTGCAGCTGCAACAAACTAGTTCAGCATTCACTTGTGAAAGTTATGGAATAACAGCCAGAAAACTCCTATGCAGGAGAGAACAAAACCACCCACCTTCAAGCTTCAGAAACAGGCTTAAAAACCAGTGTCCTACAGATCATTACGTTTAAGTGAGACCTTTGCTTTAAAAAGACCTCTAAATACCCTGTGTGTTTGTGGTGTCTACCCCCCATTCTCCACCTCTCCTCAGTTCCCAGAATAATAGCTATGCAAATGATGCTGGATCAGCTGCAGAGCTGGCCCCCTCTCTCGTTGCACAGGGATGCTGTTCCCACACTCATGGTAGGACACACGGCAGCACTGAGTGCTGAGCTCAGCTAGTGGGGCTCAGATTTGGCCCAGCAACTTTCTGCAGCCATAGAGGGCCTTCTGTCTATTTGCCCTCTATTAGCATTTTGTGAAGTACAAGTGCTAAGCAGCACCTGCAGCACCCTCATTCCTGACTTTAGCTGTAAAAGGTTAACAGCACACTAAGAGAAGTAACTGATCCTTTGCAAACTTCATTCGTTCGAATTCAGCATTGCAGGCTCATCTCCATAGTTCACTGTGGGGTTAAGGCAGCACTTAAAAGCAAGCCACACATTTTCAATGTGAAGCATAAAAGAGGAACAACTACTTCTGACATGGTGAAAAGTGGCCTGGAACATTCACAGTAATACAAGGGGATAGAAACAAAGGATGGAAAGGCATCTCAGAGCATTCTTCTGTCTAGACCCACACACAAAGATGAGCTCAAGATAGTATGTTTCTTTATCACATATTTATTGCTACATGAGCTTCTATTCCCACGATGTCAAAAACCTTTGTAATAAATAGCTTCTATCGAAGTAGCATTTCCTACATCTACATAGTGCTATTCAATGGTTACACTGGAATGTATGAATGAATGTATGCTATCCTACTTTACAAATGAAATTATTTTACTTCACCCACAGAAGGAAGAAAAAAAAAAACAACCAACAAACAACCATGTGGCATCTGTGCATCATGTTAAAGTATCATCATGTTTCTTCTCTTCAGCTACTTCTAGTGTGGAGGGATGAGAGGCACATTTGCTTGGACAAGTCCCTCAAGAACAATATTGCTTGGGCCAGCTCATTTCTCTCATGACTAGAGGCGGGTGTTGCCATCAGCATTACATTATTAACAGGAGTATTGTTTTGGCATTAAAGGGAAAAGGGTTTTATGAGAATGTCATATTTCATAAGAGAAAGAACGACCAAGCTTTTAATGCCCATCAAAAACCACTTGTTTGTCTGATCTCTTTCTTTTTTAGCTGGCAGTAGGAATTTGCAGTGGAGTTCAGAGAGATTATTTTTATACCTCTGTTTTAAAAATATATTAAAAACAGAACAAAATATCAGAGGAATTCAAGGCAGAGAAGAACCTTGCAATTATTTATTTTAGCGGCACTGGATCTGCTGACATGGCATTTTAAAATAAAAAGCCTTTTGCTTCTGAAAATCATTCTTGGATTCCAAATGTTTCCATTTAAAGGTGAAAGATACTTCTACAGAAAAATAAGTAAGTACTTATCAGTACAAAACAAGCTCCTCCCTACAACGTTTTGATTTTCATTCCAATGTTCTGTTAGGAGACTTGCCTCCAAAATGATCATTGGGGACTTAAAACTCCATACACCAGTTTGCAAATTGTGTCTAAAGATAAAGTAGACCATATATGTAATTTGCATATCCTCAGTAAAGAAGGATTTTTATTTTGCTAAGCTAGAAATAGAATTTGACGACAGGGGAAATTCAGACTTCTACTACATCAATCACAGACTTTTAACTTTTTGGAAGGATCACGATTCTGTCACATTTCAGGACTTTCTGAAAGGTGCCAAGTGCTCATGTTCTCACTTGCTCAGAGAAAGGCTTGCAAGCTGAGGTGCACTCAGTTCCACACAAGAAGTGAATCATGTCTTTAGGTCTTTGAAAGGAACAGCTTCTCCAATCTCTGCAAGCATTTTCAGGATCAAGCCATCTTTGATCACTGAGCAAAGGTGAGCTCTCCATCCCTGCTCCAGCACAAATCCAGAGAACAAATTCCTGCTCTCTATCATTAAACTTGTCCCGTTTTTGGAGAAATGCCTCTTAACAGTAGTGCTGCAGCTGAGAGGATGAAATCGCTGCCTATCACACCAATGTTGTCTCACTATTTGCTTGCATTCAGACAGCTTTGTCATGAACTCTGGTATGGAAAGGGTGACTCCTTTCATGGCAGAGGACGTGTTCTGATCCCATGTTTGTACAGCACCTCACACAACAGTCACAGTCTGCAGCTGGAACTTCTAACCACGTCATTCAATAAATGCGTAGGCTTGATCTAAATTTTTTCCACAAGTATCACACAGATTTGTTGTCAGCTTCTTGCACCAAAGGAAAAGCTCATCTCTACAGGAATTTAGTTTTAATACAAACAGTTTGACAGTTTGAAGAACAAAAGACAGATGGTCAGAAGAGGTGATGGTATTTTGAGAAGAGATATGAATAAGAGATTAGAATAAAGAGCAGTTGTTCTACAAGACATTACTAGTCAGCACTGTGTCTGGCTGGGAGGGACTTAACTTTGCCCACAGCAGCCTGCATGGGGGTTTCTATTTGTGACCAACCAGTGCTGACAATATACCAGTGCTTTAGTTATCACTCAAATGTGCTTGCACAGCAGTAAGATCTTCCCGGTTTCCCACTCTGCCCTCCTCAGCAATTAGGTTAGGGTGGCAAAATGTTTTGATGGGATGTGGCCAGGACATCTGATCCAGTTTGTCCAACAGGATCCATACCATACAAGGTAATGCTCAGCTGTGTTCCCAAGCTGCTAGTGCTTGGAGACCATCTAAGCATCGATCTGCTGGTGGAGAGTGACTGCTTGTTCTCACCACCAGCAGACCTCTTGTTTATCTGTATTTACAAATACACCTCTTAAACTGGTTTTATCTTTACCCATGAGGGTTTTTCTTCTGTCTATCTAATACTTTACTCCCTGCCACTGCAGGGAAGCTGTGGGAGCAAGACACTGCTTGGGGACTTAAACTATCAGCTGGTGCCAACCCACAGAAGCCCTTTTCAGGCACTCTAGGTAGGGCTCAAGTTTAGTATACACTTTATCAGAATGTGCTAAACTGAATTCACAGGTGTTACAACTGTTCAGCTTTTTCTTGGCAAGTTACAATTTGCTGTTGCTGGTCACAGTGTTGACATTTTTGTTCCCACCACTGGTTTTCTCATTCCCTTACCTGCTCCCTTTATTGCTGTACATCAAGCTTAGGACTCAGGGACTGCTTTTGGCCTTTCCAGTGTAACCAAATGCTACATGGGGTAAGTGGCTAGCAATGATCATATGATGGGCTTGAGTGGGGAAATCCAACCAGCCAGAAATCCAAGAAGAGGTCATGGACTGAGCAGAAGGCAGATATTTTGGATACTGCCCGAGGAGATGACTCATACCAAAAAGGTGCCACTGTATAATAAATTTCCAGAAAATGGCAATCAACATGCTCTGTTTACTGATGTGTCCCATCCTATTTTGGAAAACCATCAGAAGTGGAAAACTGCTCTATGGATTCCCATGTAACATGTCTCAAAAACTGTGGAAGAAAAAGACAGATCAAGCCATTTTGCAGAAATAAAATTCATCCAGTTGGCTCCAGATACTGCTGAATGAGAAAAGTGGCCAACAATCTCTCTCTATGCTGACTCTTGGCTGGTGGCAAACGGTTGGGGTGCTATGGCAGCAGAGGTAAATCTGTTTGGGCTGCTGCACTGTGGCAAGACATTGCTGCCAAGCCAGAGGGCCTTCCTGTAAAGGTACATCATGGAGAGTCCCACATACCCAAAAGCCATGCAGGTAAACCAGGCTGCTAGAAAAGGAGATGACATTTCCATTATCTGAAAAATAAATGGTAAGCAGTCAAACACACGTGAAGTTGTTTTGAGAATGGACATGTATGAATGTCTAGGATAAAGGACAGCTATTCTCCAGACATGGCTAGACACACGCCAGTTGTCTACAGAAAGCATAACAAAGAGCATCAAAAATTTTGCAGTATGGAAACAACAAGTTAGAAAAACACTTCTTACAGAGAACCACTCCCCTCAAACGGAATGAAAAAAAAAAAAAGAATCGTATCTCAGCTTTGTGCAGGAATGCACTGGGGACTATATCTTTTGGGAGTCCAAGGCTATATCTACACTGAAATATTAAAAGAGAAGAACCCATCCAGGGACAATTGCTGTCCAGGACCAGACTGATTTTCTCTCAGCCTTGTCTCTAACAGACCTTCCCAGTTTACTTAGAGGAGACCTTGAGGTAAGCACACTTGAGCTCTCCTCCTCAAGAACACTTCAGAAAACTCTATGCTGAGCAAACACTTGCACATGATCAATATGAATGTTAGATGAATTGGGACTTGAGAATTCAGACTCTCACAGTACGGTCAATGTCAGGAGCACATAACTGACAGGCTGAGTTCTGTGTTTAATACTGAAGCTCCCAGTGTCAGGTCAAGACTGAAAACCCAAGAAAACCACTTTGTACAATTAGATAGTGAAATTCAAATCAGGTATTATTTAATACCAAAGTTTTATATTCATGCATAAATACTGTTAATTAGTTATCTATTTAGCACACTGCTCACACAATGGAGTTTTTGATTACACTTTTGTAATTTGTTGTTCTCCTTAAATGATGTATGATTAACAGAACTTAAAAAAATAAATGGGTGTGTCCTCTTACGTTTCTTCACATGCCAGAACAAAGGTCTTGTCAGGCAAGCATAATTCCTTAAAGAAACAGTTAATGTAGTAACAAAGTGCTCTATCAACTGTTCTTCAGAATAAACAATGATGAACTAAGTTTTAGAGATCACCATACCTCAAACTAAAAAACATGCATTAGAAGTAATTCCTGACAATATTGAAGAGATGCTGCAGTGGACAAGAAGCATCTTCCTTCAGAAAGTTCTACAGGAACTGGATGGAGGAAATACTCTGAATTCCTGAATTAGAAGGACCATATTGGCAGCTGACCTTTAGGTGCCTGGACTTCATACACAAATTAATCTGAAAATGGTCTAATTGCAAATGGCTCCAAAAGAAAAATTAAAAAATGAAGTTACTCACAAAACTCTACAACTTCTTTTCGCAAATTTATCTGCTAACTGCCTTTTAATGACATCATTTCTGCCTTCTGATTTGTGTGTCTCAGTGCTTTACTCTTTAGTTAAAAAAAAAATACCCATTCGTGCTACAGAGGCAATCAAGCTAAGACAGTGTAAACAGTCACACATATTAAAGAGTTCAATTTCAGTTAGTCACTTACAGATGTAGATAGTTCTGTACTTGGTATATTTGAATCAACTGCTAAGCTGCAGAACCACTACTGCTGGTGATAATGGAGGAAAAATAATCCACCGGTCTGAACCTCAGATGTCAGGATATTGTTACAAGGTTAATCAATATTTTAAATTGTATGTACACATCGATTTTGCTTGAGTAGCACATAGAGTCAATATAGAAATTATTGTGATAACATACAAACCCTCAAAATGAGGCTTTTTGCAGCTACTTCTCATACTGAAACGGCATATATAAATTATTCAGCATAACACCAGAAGTTCAACCAAAAAATAAACAAAGCAACTCTTTCTCTCTCTTCCTCCACTTCTTCCTTGCTCTTTCACTACAGTTCTCAAAATATAACAGTTTCTGCCACCTCTGCAAATTCAGGTAAGTAGCACCAATAGACAGGAAGCAGGCAAAGCACACTGCAGATATAGCTATTGTTAAACAAGTAACAAACATTGTTCATTTCAGCTTCATTCAAAAAAAACCAAAAGAAAACCCCACAAAACATTTCACCTGACCTTGCAAATGGAAATGAACAGAAATTAAAGGGACTTCTTTCCTTCGTAACAGTTTTTTGAGTTTCTTCCAGCATGCAGACTCCAAATGAAAAATGTATGTCATTAAAATGTTACTTCTTTTTTTCAGTTTATCTAAAATTATTCTTTCCATAGAAACACAACCGTTGGGTTTCAAACTCTTTACCATCGGAGATAGCATGAGTACTGTTAGTGATACATACAAAATGACACTTTCCCTTACTGAAGCTGTGTAAGGCAACTTGCCCCCTTGTAAGAGGTATCTGTGTGGAAACTGGGGTTGAAGTACACACCCTACATACCCTGCTATTGCTATGACTTGTCTTTGGCAAAGATATCTGACTGTAAAGATATCCAAATTTGATCTCATCTAGTTTAGTCATACCACAGATTTGAACTGTTCTCATTTTTGTGTTATCAGTCTGATTTAGTTTGCAGAAAGAGAAATCGGTAAATCTTTGTCTGATATTTTGTTACTTTAAAGAAACATAGTGCAGTTCATCTACTATTTGGAGAAGCCCTATCTTTGTAACTTAGATCAACAATTGAGAGAAGGCAAAGTGAACACATGAAAATAGGAAGCCCAGTAGAAGTAGTTAAACTGTCAAACTAGACCTTGGAGAAATGGGTTTAAGCCTCTACTTCACCACAAACTTCTGTGTGGTAAACAAATCACTTAGCCTTATGAAAGTGTGGGTCAAGATATGTATTTAAAACCTTAAGTTGGTGTCCTGAATGATCCTTTTTTTCCTCTTCTCTAGTCCCCTCACACCGTGGCTCAACCAGGAGCAGGGAAATGAGGATTTCGGTTCTTACTCATAAAAATGCTTCAGTATATTATATTAGCCATAACAGAGAGAAATTGCAACCCACACCTAATCAATTAGCTGGTGTCACACTCTTTTTTTCCCCCTTTCCACAAGTATGAAGCATTTTCCAAAGCAGAAATGGATAGCTTTCCAAAGCCAAACAATTTTGATTTTTGTAGCTAAGTCAGTCTCCTGGGAAATGAGGCTTTGAATCCTCTTCAGCAAACACTAAATTTAAGAAATAGGAAGCGAATTCTTCCCCAGCACCAATTCCTCCCCCTTTTTTTGTCCTCTTCCAACAATAATGTTGGAAATCTGCACTCAGCTGAGAAAGGACAGAGGACAAACAGCAGAGGAGAAGCTCCATACAGCAAGCACCCCAACTGTGAGAGCCTGTCAAAGATTTATTGGCACAACAATTGCCCATGTGCTTCTTGTTGCTACCTATGAGCACATCACTTCTGCATATACTTAGGGGGCTTTGATCCCATTAGAAGTGCTTTATTTACCATGTGCCTTGTACAGGTTATACACACCTAAAGGACCTGTGGTGCTGAAGGCACTCAACATCTAAAAGCAAGGCAGTGTATCATGTTACTTCAAAGCACCTAAGTATTCTGCTGTTTCTAATGTGTCTGATTAGAGTTCTAATATCTTCTGACCTTCTCCTGTATCTACAGCCAGTGCCACAACTCGTTATGTGTTGCTGTAGTCACGTCACAGCAATGCCATACACAGAAACGTTAAAGACTACAAAGTATTTAGTCACTGCAGAAACACAGGGCACAAATTCTTCCCAAGCAGTGAGAACAGAAAACAGGGGAAACTCTATACCTTCAAGATTTTATCTAGCACAAAATTTATTTGTGTAGACAGTCTGACTGGTGTGCTTTGAGCAACACTTTAGAGACGCTTATTCAGGAAATGACACATAGTCAAAGCAAAATCAGTACCAGAAACTAACTTGGTTTGTATCATAACCTGTTTTTACGCATGGCTGAATTATTTGGAGTTTCAGTCCTCTCCTTTCTCTCATCACAAAAACACAGACAACAACAATAACAATCTTTGGCCTGTACTCCTGGGCTGCATCTGAAATGTGCTTGAGGTTACTCAAAGGGTGGCTTCAAAAGCATCTGCATGAATCATGAGGGAACAGATCACCTGGGCCACAGCTCTCCCCTTGTCATATACATTATGAGAGCCTTATGAAGCCAGAGGAGTCAGTTACACAAAAGCATACTCCACTGGAAATTTAAGCTGGATTTAAGATGCTCTGCACTGCTGAAGCAGTGCAAAGCTGCCTTTAGAGATTTGTGAATGTAGCTTCTTATTGTTACACCTCGGCTTTCAATAAATTCTCCCTGAGGGAACATATGCTTTCCTTCTACAGTTTCTATTGTTTGGATTATCTTTCACTATCTATGACACATTATTTATTAGCATCTTGCACTGCCTTTCTCTTATTGAATTAGCAAATGCATCCCACAGACTAAGGTAAGGAAAACAAGTTGCTCACTGCAAGTATCACACAAGGAACACAAACCCAAACCTCTACTTCTCAGGAGAAGCTGTGCTCTCTGGCTCATTAAAGATTGAATCCCCACAAGCACTAGGGCATGAAAGCCAGCTGGTACCACTTAGTCCCTACTTAAATCCAATGCCCAAGGGATGCAAAAACCTCATAAATGAGGAATTTCTAGCAGTACTTGGGTTTGGTACTTTTAATTCAGTTTAATGGTGACCTAGCAGGCATAGTCTGAAGATTTTTATTAGTACAAATTGTACAAAGCTTCCTTTTTCTTTATACTTTTCCCCACGCCCCCTCTCCAAAAATGAAAAATGTTCATAATCATTCATCTGCAGTATCACGGCATTACCAATTAATTGGAAATGACCATTCCTTCACATGAGCCTGGGGGTGGTCTATTTTAAATCAGTAACTGTGTTAAGAAGGCAAGGTTGTTACAGGCTCTACAGGAGCTCTCTAACATTGCTAAAATTTTTATTCTTTCATTTTGTCTCCTACACCTGTTTTTGTTTTTGACTTACTAAAGTTTTCCTCACTTTTATTTTAAAACAAATGCTAGCTTTAGTTTTATGACATTGAGGTGTTTTGATCAGATCCACAACTCATTTAAACTGACATAATTCCATAGCTCTATGGGCTTGTCTAGGTTTACCACCACTGTCTGTGCCTTCTGTGTTACAACTGAGACAAAAACAAACTGGTGTACTAGGTTCACCTTATCAGACAAATAAATTGTCAGTGTCATGTTTTATCCTGAATAGTAGATGTTTTCTAAAAGAGATTTTCTTTAAAATAAGGGGGTTAAAAATGACCTAATGTACTGCAGCAAAATACTGAAGGCAATCAGTAGGACTGTTATTATTTCTTGAGATGGATAGAAATCTGCTATTTTCTACCTTCCCTTCCAATATCCCAAAGAATAATGATGTGATTTAAGAACATAAAGCTTGCAGCTCAATTGTGGCAATTTATGTTCCTGTAAACTTGATGCAAGCCTGAGCAGCCCAATATTTTTACCTCGTATTGTAAAGGATGGCATCTCAAAGGTCATAGCAATTTCCACCATTTTACTTCCAAATTTATTTCTCTTTAGTTTTTCACAGGAGAGTGTTGAGATTTACCTCTGACCCAACCTACTTTCCTCAAAACTTGAACTGTATATAAAGAATGAAGGAATTTTTCAATGAATGGGCTCTTTTCTGGGTAACACGATTGAAAGACAAACCTCACATCATAAGGAGGTACAATGTATCCCTAAATGCATTTCAGTTCCAAAGTGAGAATGGTAAGCAACCTCTCGCTCTGACCTTTTCTCTCTTCACTGTATATAATATTTTCAGATTCTCTTGAGGAGTGTGTCTAATTCATTTTTCCGGCTTAGTGAGACTCACCCCGAGTCATTTCCTATTTGCTCTCTTGCTGTGAGTGGAGTCACATTCCCAGTGAGAAGTCAGCTCAGTTCCAGTGATTATCTCTGCTGCGAGCATGCCCAGACCCCAGTGATGGCCTGAGAGGACGCCTGCTCATGCTGAGAACATAGTTTAACACTGTGTTAATAAACACACAGGGAATGTGTTATGCAAACAAAGGCCCCAAGGCAAATCCCTCTGCCCTCAGAGATGCAAAAAGAGTGATAGGTTTGGGGAGAACAAGGGAATAGTACTACATCTGAAAAGCGGCCTCATTGTAAATGTGTCCAGGTTTGCAGTGGGAAGAGTTAACATGAAGACACACTGTCTATCATTCTCTTTTGCCCTTCCTTTGAAGATCATTAGAGTTGGCATTAAGAGGAGTTATACAGATTAAAGGCAGCTAGGTCTGCTCTCACTGCTCGATGAAACAGCTATCATCACAAAGCAGCACACCTTCAGCAGGCTATTAATTACATCCCACTAAAGTCCTTAAAAGGTAGTTGATTTTAACCTTAAAATTTCACCATTTACTTCCAAGAGACCTTAAATTTAAACAATATTAATAATAATAAGTAATGAAATAATGCTTTTAATAATATCATAAATGAGTAAATAATAAATTGCTGAAGTAAAAAGTATTAAGATAATAAATACTAAATAATAAAGTGTCTTAATAAGGGTAATATTTAAAGTGTAATAAGGGTAATAATAGAATAAAGCCTTCCCATCACTGTGCTTAAAAATCTTTTGTACAATGACCTTATTTTTCTAAACTGAACCGTAACAAAGGATCATCACCTTCTTAAACTCTCAACACCCCCACCCCAGAACCCAAGACTAAATTTAGAAATGGCTCAGGTTCTTCAAGCAAGCTAAAATCTCACCACTCTCCCCTTTTCTTCATCTCTCCTCATCCCCATGTCAATTTTACACTCCAGCCACATAGAGATATACATTAGAAAGTCTCACACTTTAACGTGTCACTGCAATACAGAAAAATGCCAACCTTAAAGGCACTAGGAAAAAAAAAATGAAAGTATGCAGGAGTGGCAAGAAATATTCATTCACTCATTGAAGACTCTTTCAAAATCAAAAAGAAAAAGGTTGGGAAGCCTCAGTACTTACACATACTCTCCTTATTCTTCTGTTTTCATTAACATTTGTATAATTAATTAGAGTCCTCAGGGAAAAAAATAACCAACACTTCTTTAGTTCTGAAAAGCAATCAAGATCTATAATAGCCTCTCAGTTCTGAAGTTTAATGTAAGCTCATATGAGTGAGGGAACAACAGTTGTTTTCTTTCGGCTTTTTACAAAAAAATTTTAAAAAAGAAAGAGTGAGGAAAAATAATAATAGATGATATTTGGGATTAAAGATATTTTAAAAATAATAATTCTATGTCCCAGTAGCAAATAATACATTTAGGAGGCTAGGATGAAATAAACAACTTGTATTTTTCAGTATAGTACTGTATCATTTACAACCTAGTCAAATTGTATCAAATACAACAACAATCCCGTAACATTTTAACATAATTTATAGCTCCATGAGGTAAACAGAAGGAGGATTTTTTTGTTGCCTTCTGTTTGCTACTTTAATCACATTCTGGGGACACAATTCTGCATGGAAGTGGCTGTAAATATGCTCATGCATTTCCAGCTCATGGAGGCGGTTACAACGTGTATATTAAGGACAAGTTTTACAACCAAACGTGTGATGCAGAATGCTTTGATACTGATGAAATTGCACATCTCTAAGGGTGAGATTAATCCCATCTAACTTTGGCTGCTCAGGAAAAGGATGGTTGACTCAATAGTCAGCAGAGAGTTAAGTAATTCCAGTGGGGGATTCTTCCTATCTACTTTGGACATCAATGTTTGCCTACTAACTGAGCTGTCGGACACACTCCTCTGACTTGCAGAGCATGCCTAAATGGGATGTTTAGATTAGACACCTAATTTCCAGACAAGTGAAGCTAGCAAACCTAACCCCATGCTGCAGCCTATCTGCACCATAGCTAAAGTCAACTTCAAGGTTGTTTTTTTATGGAAGCCTGAGCTGGGAACTGAACTGAGCTGGGTACAGTTGGGATCTGGAGCCACTGCAGCAGAGGTTTCATTGTGCATTTCTTGCCTGGGGACCTCTGTGGGGATCCTGGCCAGCCTGCATGGGGATTGCAGCTACAGTCCCTGTGCTGATCCAACAGCTGGGAAGATGCAGGCTCCCTCCTCAGCCTCTGCTCCCAGCTGCTTCAGCACGATCCTTCTCACTGCTCCTCAGGATGAGAGAGCATGCTAAACTAACCCAGGCAAATAATTTTTTTTTTTTTTTTTAAATAAGGCAGAAAGGGAAGAGAAAGAGGAAGGAATATTTTTCAAGTTACTAGGGAAGTTACTTGGGAATTGAGGAAGAAGACGCAGCACAGGGAGGGCACAGGACCCCAGGGGAAGGAGTAAAGAAAAGAAAAGAAGAAAGGGGTGAAGAAGGAGTTCCTTGGCAGTGCTGAGACATTCAACTGGCTTGGCTACATGACCTGAGCACACCTGAGTTCTCCACTACCCTGCAAGGCCTGTTACTGGTACTGAAACAAGCTGGTTCCAAAGGAAACTCAGGTATGCCTCAACGCAATGCAGTTAGTCCTGTCAGGTATGGATAGATACCAAGAAGACTGGGTTGATCTAAGATACCTAATGGAAACCTTAAATTTTGGTATTGGACCAATGTTTGGCACACTGCTCTAACCCCCTGTTCTCTCTTGGCAGTGCTACTGAGCAGCCAGGACACAGTTCTGCCTTAGGAATGGGCTGGGGAACAGGATAGGTCAAGCAAGTTAAAGCACTGTTGAGCCTCATGTGTTGCAATGTGCACAGGATAACTCTGAGGATGGAATCAGGATGTTCCATCTCTTAATAATGAGAAGGAAAATCACTGGGCACTGCCTCATCCAGTCAGCTAATTATCATATCCAAGTTTATTCAGCATCCTTGGTCTACACATAGCTAGGGATTTTGAAAAAGAATGCCCCTCATGAACTGTGTATACAAGAAACCAGTGTGACAGACAGATAAATCCAGAGCAAAGTATGTTTGCTGCCTGTAGGGCACAATGACAGGAGAAAATTATAGCCTGTATTGGGTTTTGCTGGAATATAAAATGCACATAAAATCTTTTTATGCCCTCATGCTCCAGTTTGCTCTGCCTGACTGACAAGGTGCACCAACATATTGGTATCAGTTTACACATCTTTTTGCAGAGAGGAATCCAATGCCACATGGCGTGTGTTCCCTGCCAAGGCACTTTCCCACCACACCTGCAGTGCTGCAGCCCAGATAGCAACCGCTGACTGACTGCCTCTAAAAGGCTGTTCTGTGATCATTCCTTCCCCTTCATTGACACACTGACACGTGCTGCAGCGACTATTACCTAGCATTGTACAAAACCACAGTGCAAAAGGTTACATATACTGCACTGCAGGCACAATTTGCATCCAGCCTTTGAAACTTCCCTTCTTTCCTCTTGCTTGAGGTAGAAAACAGGGCATTACAGTGCTGAATGAACAAAGGCTGAGAGTCTGTTACGAGCTTCAGGGAAGTCAGGGTGCCAAACTTACCACCTTGGCAAAGTGGCAGTAAGTCAGAATATTTATGATAAGAATAATGAGGGAGGAGAGAGGAAAAACTGCTAAGGAATCACTTTTGTTCAATCCTGGTTCCTGAAGTTTGCAGTTCTCCTGGTATAAGGCACATGGGCAAGTGGGGAGTCATGGTCTCACTGGAGGCTGTATTGTATGGTCTCCCTCAGTGTTACTGCTCAGGACCCACTGCTCCACATCCTGAACTTAAGGGGACAGTGTGGGACACAAGCTCAAAAACCATCCAGGGCAAATTCTTCAGGGACTGGTATTGGGGTTCTTACAAGCCCTGAAAACTTTTTCTGCAGCGGCAGTCAGAGGCCATGGTGGAGCACCTTGGATAGCTTGAGGCAGGGAACATCCCACCCCGTTATAAGTACTTGGTCCACCTTCCTCCTGTGCGACATTTGGCCATACTTTCCAGGGCAATCCACATGGGAACCAGCGAGCAGGTTATTTTCTGGCAGAGCTCCCAAGTTCTGTGTAACTCAAATGACATTTTTCAAGGATACTAGTGAGCAGATCAGGCTGGGTTTTTTTTGGTTTGACCTGTCCCCTTGTCTAGTAATAATATATTAGTGATTATACATGACACTTACATAACATTCTCCATCTGAACTGCTTCACTGCCCTGCAGAAAAAAAGGAATAATCTCTGTCCCTACATTACTAAGGGGGAAAGTACGGCACTCTTAGGAAAGATGTGCTGACTGTGGCGACAGAGCACAGCTCGTGAGTACACCAAGCAACAGGACTCACACCCAGTCCTGAGACTCAACTCTGCACTTCTCCCCTTCCATCTTGCATCCAAAATCCTCCTCACAATCAGCCTTTCCTCAACTCCTCTCTTATTTTGTCTTCCCAGTAAAATTTTCCCACATTTATATTACTGTTACTTATTTATCTAATGCTTTCTTCCTGAACCACACAGTTCCCAGCCAGTACACATCAACCCTTCATTAACTTTCCTCCACAGGATTGAGGCAGTCATTCGCTGATGCTCGAGACAGAGAAAAAAATGACTGACAATGCACAAGGCAGCAGGGGCTGGATGTACCTACCTGCCTGGCTGGACCTTCCTCACTTTAAGCTGCTCTGAAAAACACAGACAGAAAAAATGAGTATGGGGAGCAGTAAAAAAAAAAAAAAGAGAGACAGAAAAATAAGAATCATTTAACATGTCCCTGATTGACCCACTGTGGAAACCTTGCAGTCCTGCACATGAATAAAATTTCTGTTTGGTAGAATGACAGGATGACAGAAGTCCCAACATGCAAGTTCACAGGGCAGTGAAGAAAGTATGAGTTTCCCCACTAACAAAGGTCAGCATGCAGCATATTTCCATAGCATATGACCGAAGCCCAGCTGTACAATGTTCCTTCTACAAAAATAGTTCACAAGTCAAAGCATAGTAACATCTTAGTACAGATCCCACTGAAACAAGCGCTGACTTGGGTGCCTGAAGTATGAATATTACTCTCGGCAGCCAAATAATTTCGCTTATTACCAGGCATAGTGAAAGCTGTCAGAATTTCACCTTTTCTTTTCTTATACTGGAGAAAAATAAGTACCAGACATACTCTCTGCAGGTTCTTTTGCAAAGCATCCTTTAAGTATAGCTTCAGATTTTGTTTGGATATAGACAGAACTGTGCTTTGGAAAATCAGCACAGAAAAGACTTTTTAGGTGTTTTCTTCATCTCAGAACAGTCTGCACGATGAGATTTCTGTCAAAGGGGCTGTCTTGGGGTGACAACTGTACAGTTCAGGTTCCCTTGAACTCACAGCAGATCAGCCAGTGTGTTCAGCTAACTTGTTATTCAGTTTTTATTTGCAAAGGACAGCATCTGGTACTTAATCTCCAGAGTAGAAGGAACCATTTACACAGATCTGAGATCACTTTGTGACAGGTGCCAAAGAGTCATTTCCAAAGTCTTTTGAGCTGACCATATGCTACATCTTTCCCAAGCTGGAATAAAGGCATTCAGCCACCATAATATTCATTAGCATCATAGGATAAATAGATAAATTAGTGATGAAATCACACTAAATATGTGGTCTGTATATTTATGTCTCAAACAAACTAAGCAAAAACTGCATGCAATCTAATTACAATGACAAAACGATGGTTCAGGGTTTGATTCCAGAAACGTGTAAAGATCAAGCTGAATATTTAGTTTTGCAGTGCAGTACATCAAAAATAAATGGTGCACCACCATACCCCTTCTTTACCACAGCCTGTGTTCAATATATTACCACTCAAACAAGCCTGAAACCATATTTATAGAAAATTCTTTACCAAGATGTGACTAAAACATGAGAAGAGAATGGGAATAATTCTCTGAATAATCAGTGTAAATAATAATAAGATCAGCAAATTATTCAATAATCAAAGTGTTTTTCAGTCTGATTTCAACTAAGTTCATGTCCCAAGACTGAACTACCAGAAGGAGAGGAACAGGAGTCTGGTTGCTAAAGTTTTACTTGTGGGAAGTGATGAGTAGGATCATACAAAAACCAGTAATGAGATTTTCCTCATCATCATTTTTGTGGAAAAATTCTGAACTGAGCTGAGGGACAGAAATTTTGCAGGCCTCCATTTTCCCTAAGTCTGACCTCAGAAATCCATATTCCTTAATAGAGGGAGAAAAAAAGGAAAACATCCACATGTTGTTCTCCTGGTTGTGAAAATCCCTCAATGCTATACATCTGGGCAGTTGTTTCTATCACTTTTTCAGAGCCACTGCTTGGGATAGGAAACTTTTCTACATTTCTCAGAGGATCTGGAGAAAAGGGGAAAGGATTGAGGGGTCTCCTGGGCAAGAAAGAAAAATATTGTGTCTCATGATTGATGCTACACAAATGCCATTTCACACACTTTGTAATCTCTAGTTCTTATTCCAAAGGCTCATGTAAACTTGAGGAATCCTTTCTACCACAGGTGGCCAGTGACAATGGGATGGAGAGGATAAGGAGTAGTTCAGAGTAACCAAGCAAGCAATTTATCCAGAGTCATTCCCTGCAAAAAGGCTTTTCAGGATCTGGACTGTGTAACTAGCATAAGCCTAGCACTGATGGGTTCAGCCATCGTTAATTTCCAGCCATTTGGGAATAGGTGATTATTTGGCAGTAAGATGTGATCTGAGAGAGGTGGTATTAAAATGTGGAGAGAGCTGCTATTCTTGCACTGCAGCAGTGATCTAATACAATGGCAGAGCAGTGTGACTGGTAAAATTCACAGGGGAACAGACTTCTTCCCAGGGCTCAAATTATCAGCACATTTTCATTGCTGCCTCCAGAGAGAGACATGTAATGCTGTCAGGTGCTCTTTGAGTTGGGAGTTCTTAAAAAGAGATGGAAGTGCATGCATTAAGGAAACCAATATTTACACAAGGACATTTCTCTCATGAAATATAAATGCTGGAATTCTGCTGGTTACAATCCTTATTTTGAGATTTTACATGAGGGCAATAAACTGAAGAGGATGCAATGCTCCCTTCCCACTCACCATTTTGATTATCATATATGAATTTTAAAGGGGTTGGGTAAAATCCAATCAAAGCTGCATTTATAGATGTTTGTACTTTATACTACTGTCCTTGGTACACACTCATCCTTAGTCCAAGCAAAATAACTCCAATTCAAGCTACAGTTCCTGAAAAGGAATGTGACTTTAATGAAATAAAAGGCTCATCATGACAAGTCCAGGTTGAGAATAACACCCTATCCTGTTGCTATTACAGACAGAGACAGAAATATATCAAAGTCGCCTCGGCACTTGAAAGAGAATGGCAAATAAAAGGGACATGTCCAAGCAGTGCTGATGGCAGGTGTCGGAAAGCGAACATCAGCAGGATCAAATAGGAGATCTTTTCTCTGTTGCTTCTTGAAAAGGAATAAAAACCCCAAGACCCACAGAATTTTATTAAATAGAAAGGAAAATTAGATTAAGGCTACACTAAAGGAAGAGCCTGGGGTTCCTACAGCATGGGCTTGCAGAGCTTCGCTTACTCGCCTCCCAGGACACAGAACAAAGGCAGAGTATTTGGCATCACGTCTTTGCTACCATGTCCTCATGGACTGCCTGAACCAGCTTCTGGGTGGGCTGAGAGAGATGTGAAAGCAGTTCAAGGTGCGTGAGGAACTTTTTACTCCCCTCACCTCAATACAAGCCTTTTGTGATGCCTCACTGAAGAAGAGCAGATATACGTACCAAGGACAGTAAGAGCTCCCATCAGCTGCACCAGAGTGGGCTCTCAGAACACTCACATGCTGTGATGTCAGGCACAGTGCTCCAGCCTCTGTTCTGGAGGGAGACGATTCAGCTTCCATAGTTAATGAGCTAAACCAGGGCTCAGGAAAACTGTTTTCATCTCTCATCTCTCCTGCATGTGTCCCACCTGACTTCAGTCACATCCCCGATGTCGCACGTATGTCACAGGATAACTGGGCTGGCACCACCTGCAGCTGAAACCCTCGGTGTGCTCACTGCATTGAGCCAGGACCAGAAGCAATTAATTCACACAGCGCTAGGTGAAATTACCAGCTTGGTTCTGAGCCAGCTTGGAAATCCCTGCACTGTTCTCCACTGATCCATAGAGATATGCCTGCACTTCTCTGATGGGTCATCAAGCCGGTACCATTTATTATACTCATTAATATTGCCAAGTTGCGTATCCTCCTATGAGTCCCTGGACTCAGCTGCTTCCTAACTTTAGCCTGTTTAACTTGTTTGGCAGAAATTTTACTTGCCCAGTATCTGTGCAGTTATTTATATCTTTTCCTGCAAGACTCCAGGCAATGCTTTTCAGTCATTTCCAAGAAAAAAGCTAATGAGAAAATGCATTATCCTCTTCATGACAATCCTTTCTTTGGAATTCTCTCCTGAAACTGAGCATTAGGCAAAGACCAGAAATTTGTCTTGGGAGAAAAAGGAATAAATCAGGGTTGTGCCTATATGAAAATTAGTCCAAATGTAGCCAAGTTAAAAGTCTTTGAATAATTGGTGTTTGTGCACATCTATGATAGGCTGCTTTGATTTTAGCAGTTGAATTCCCCAAAGAATCCTCACAGGATATGCTGGAGATTTTCACAACTTCTGTGCTTGAAGGAAGCATTGCCTGTACTACTAAGGAGAGAAAAAGGGAGTGTGCTCAAGCCAAGAGTCATAGATACCTATGACCCTGTAATGACTGCTTTGATTCAGATACACAGGATTGTCTTTCCTGTGCTGTTGGTGCCCCTACTGCTGGCATCCAAGCAGCCTGGGGAATAGAGCTGACCTATCAGGAGGTGTGGGAAAAGAGAGAGAAAGGATACAGATCTGACACAGAGTTTGTACGGGATGCAAGGGAATACAGAAGTGAAGAAAGGTGCTAGGAAGAGATCAAATAAGAGGAGGACTTTATGGTGAGTGGTACAAAGGACACCTAATTGCATATGGTATTACCATGTTCATTTTATAAGCATAGAAATGATACAAATGCTTACCCCATATATAGAAGGTTTAAATCCTTAAAATAAATTTAAAATTTATTTAAAAGTTTAAATCCTTAAAATAAATTTAAATCCATTAAATTTCTTAATGTTTGAAAAACATGGGTTTAATTAAAAAAAAAATATATATATAGTATCATTTTGTGTATACATTGTCCCAAATTTATCTAAAAATAACTAAACAAAAGAAAAGACAATAAAACTTGCACAGACATAACTTTCATTATTTGGTGCCTTCCTAAAACACATGCAGGTCATCAGCAGAGTTGAAAGCTTTCCTGCCAGCACACAGATTTTGCCACTGAGCTAATGGAGTGGCTGTTTGCATTAATAGATTGCTGTCCTACTTGAGGGCACATGCTGAAGGGGATGTGACACCCCATTCTGGCAGATGGTTCCAGGCAGAGCAGCAACATTCAGGGATCAAGATATCTGCTCAGATCTGTTCATGAGCTACCTGGCTCAGAAAGTGCCAATGCATCTCAGACACATCTACTACTACTCATAAGCCTGGGGTTTTTCCTCATTAAGCCAATCCACAGAAGCCCGATCTTGCCTTTTTCCTGCCCTTGGCTCCTAGGCCAATCAGGTACTTGAGTGGGTTCTCACACCCCCTTACACCTGCTTGCCCACCAATCTTCATCTCACTGGATGCACAGCCTCTGATTTCTAGACCCAGATCTGTTGTTCTTATATCCATATATCTCATATCCAGCCTCCCCATTCCCAGTCTATTCACAATTCTTCATCCCCCAGCACCATATGTGCTCTCTATGAGGCCTCCCAGCTCTATCCCCCTTGTCTTGATCTTGTAAATCACCTGTTTCCTTCACTCTCTCAGTTAGATCCGTCCCCCCTTCTGTCTCACCTTCTTATCTCAGCCCCACCAGGACAGTGTCCTGCCCTCCCAACCCATGCAGTTTTGTCTTCTTCCCACATGCCCAGGCCTTGTTCACTCTCCCCAGTCATCACCCCTTCACAGCAAGGACAGATTTCAGTGTCCTGCCAAAAAGAAGGTGATGTCATGCCTGACACAAAGGCTAAAATACCCTTAGGGAATTTCAGAGCTTTGAGACTTTGAGCCTCCTAAAACTGCTTTAGCACAGTCTAAACAAAAGGTTTCTAGCAAGTTCCTTTCTCCAAAGGAGTATCTTCAAAGACATTTCAATGCTACAAAAATTTGGCCTCTTGTTAAAGGACGATAAACAGAAATCATTGCAATGTTCAGTCACTGTTGCTAAATGACAGACATGGGACAGGGTTGGTCAACCCTAAAATCAACTAATGTCATCAAACACACATTCACTAAAAGCAACTGCAAATAGAGTTATAGACTGTAAGATAAACTGTACTGAAGTCAATATGAAAAACAAGCAACTAGTTTTTCAATTTAAATGCCTTTTGAATTTCCTAGGTCAAGGAGCTTGAAGTCCAGACATTTATGTACAGCTAATCCATTCAGCGAACTGCAATAGTTATTAACTCAGTGTGATTCATGTAATTCATGTAATTTAGCTGACCAGTCATCATTTAGCACCATCATAACACTGCAAATAGCTGTATATTAAAATCATCATCAACAACAAAATAAACAAACAAAAAACCTTACCAAAAAACCCCTTCAATTCAGGGCTGGATGAAAAACTGCAGCTGGAAAATTATAATCTTGCAACAAAAAAACCTTTTCACAAAAGAAAAAGCTGACTAAATATGCAATTTCTTACAAATGAGTCACTCAGATCCATTATTAATTCGACTAACTTTGGCTACTTAGTGGTTTTGATTGCTTTTGATATTGTTTATTTTATGATGTCTTAATTATTGTTGTTTATTTATTACAGTAATTGCATTTTAATTGTCTTTAGAGCAGCACCCTGACTATCTTGGCAGGGAGTCACTAAATAAATAAAAAGCATTATTATTATAAACATAATTGATGGTAATAGTTTTTCACTGTTATTGTTAGCAATGCATAAAGGAAAAAAAAATATATATAGTCTGTAAGAGAGAAACAGTAATCAGAACCTCAAGGTTATATATCCAACTCTGCTACTGATTGTATCTGTGACTTTGAAAAGTCACTTAGACTCCCTCTTATCTCAATTTATTCATCTGTGAAAGGATTATCATAACACTGTCCAATCTCCCAGGATTAGCGTAAGAATTAGCTAATGTCTTTAAAGCATTTTGATCTCCTCAAATGAAAAGTGAAAAAAAGCTTTAGTCTTTAGATTGTTAGTGGTAGAACAGAAAAACGGGTATAATCTACTAAACTGGAAAGTTACTCTAGTATTAATATTTTTAATGTATAATTGGTGCATTATATTGTCCATACACTTAGAAATAAATCATTCCACTATTATCTACTACTAATAAAGGCAAGAACGCATTCCAGAAGGAAAACAATAATGGCTTCCAAAGTTTCTAATCTGAAAAAAAAGAGGGAAGCAGTGCTTTGTGATACATAAAATGGTTTTTCCTCACTATTTCTACATCCAAAGCCTTTTATTTAAAAAAGAAAAAAAAAAAAAAAAGAAGACAATCCAAACCAAAACACACAACACTTTTTTTCTTAGGATATCCAAAGACAAAAGTTGTTTATATTGATTCACAGAAGCAGAATGAGAAAAAAAATAAAGGGCAAATGCTGCACACCATACCTCAGAGAACAAATCTAAGCTCTAAAAACAGAGCCACGCTCAAACTTATTAGAAAACTTTGACAAGTTGCGCGGGAGATGGAGATGTAAAGTTTTTATTGAAATTTTTTTAAGTTTGAGATATTTGGATTTCATTTAAACCAAGTAATATTGTTCTAGGCTCTGAATCATTACGCTTGGCTTTCACTGAATTAACCGGCTTGGGTTTTTTCAAGTAGCTTGTTAGAAACTTCTAAAATTTAGTGAAAGGAGCAGAAAGAAACACTTCAGACTACAGTAGCCTACCCACTTGCTGGGTCTCTTGCCTGAGATGACCAGTCTACTTTCTCCATATTCTCACCCAAATTCTTACGTGCCTTTTTACCATTGTAATTAACAGACAGTTCTGCGGAAATGCAGTAAAATGTCAAACAAAATGTATTCACTTTTGCTATGAAAAGGTTCTCTTGACTTCACCAAGCTCCATTTTTCTTCTCGCTGTAGAGGGCTATACCCAAAGATGTGATTTGTCCATGAGGGGTTTCTTGGTCCAGAAAGTGCTGACCTGTCTTTCACAGCTGCATGGTTTGAGTTATCCTCCCCGCAATGATCTTTGCCTTGCCATGCTTCACTCGCACACATCAATACTGATGCCTGTTGACAGTCAAATCCCTGTTCATACTCCTATTAATTAAAAATTTATACAGCTGATAATTTGTTAACACTGAGAATATTGCAGCTATTATTAATGATATTTGGTTTCCCATCCTTTTCTCCCACCAGTGCTATTTGCAATGTTATTGATGACTTCAACAGGACGTCATCGAAACACTTACCAAATGAAATTCTGTTTTTTAGTAGACTGTCTTACTTGTGGCAAAAAATTACCTAAAATCTGTAAAGAATAAATTTATACTTAGACTGGGAACAAGAAATGAATACACATACAGCATCTCCAGTGCAAAGATTTAATGTTATTTATGTTTCATGTTGGGACACCTGTGTTTGGCAGATATCACAATCACAGTCAATTTTGTACAGCGAGCTTAGTCACTATAAGATCATGACAAACTTTTTGGAGAGGGTTCAGAATACCTCAGGTGAGCCAGATAAGCCTTATATGCCAGATGTGTCAAGCCCTAGGTACCTGTCAGGGTCAATCAAAACTGCAGCAGCAAAGCACCTCTGAAAGTCAGACCCCAGATTATTTGAGCTGGGTGTTCAAAAACCCAGGGACACAAAATCGATGACAGTTTTCAGCAACTTGCCTGAGGTAATGGAGCAAAACCTTGGCAGAGGTAGGACTGCATCCCAGTCCATTGCTGCTTGAATTGCTGCTGTAGGTACTGTGACATCTTCTCTCCTAAGAAAAGCCATGCTCAATGTGTCAAGCTTCTCCACCAAATCCAGCGTCAGAACACTCTGCACACACAGAAACAGGGATCTCACCTCACCTAATCCCTGCATTTGACTCCTATTAATTTTCAACAACAGCTTGAATGTGTTAGGATTCAGGGCCAGCCAAAGGGATGTGCTACATGCAGCTGCCTAGGGTCTCATGACCACCTTGGTTTCAATCTGTCAGCATCCTTTCTGGACAGCATCCATGGACCTCTGGCTCACCTCTCATTGCAAGATGAATTGAAAAACTCAGTTCTCCAAGATCCTAAAATCATAGCATCCACATCAGCTTTCTTAATGTTTTCATGATGCGAGTACACTTATTTTCCAGGCACAGTCTGTAACCACATCTTGATATCCATGAGCTGCTGAAACTTCACACCCTCAAAAAATGGGCCTCCCAGTCAACCCCTTCACCAAAACCTCCTTCCATCTCAGTTGCTTACCTAAGTCTGCCCAGGTCTTTTCTCAGTCTATAGACACCCAAAGAGTTCTGCAGGGCAAGTTAAAGTATAAATTTGCAGTACATTGACCTCCTTTCTCCACATTCTTAAACTTATGATTAATTCATTGTGTTTTATACTTTCTCTTCTTTCACAGAAGGATGAAATACCTCAGGTTACTTTACAATTACCATGGCACAAGGGTATACATGCAAAAATGTTACCATGGAGCTGCTGAAACACTGCAAATTCACAGCTTCACTTCCTCTGTAGAAACTTATTTGGGTGTCCCTACCCACAGCTTATTTGCACAAGTTCTCAGAGAGACCTGAGTCTGGCACCAAGAGAATCAAACCTCCCTATGGTGAATGGGAGTTGCATATGTTGGAGTCTGTGGGGCTCTTCTTGTCTGTGAATAGCTGCCATTAACATTTATGGGGGGTATGCATATTGAGGAAAGAAGAGAATGGGCACCCACTGAGAAGAGAGCAGACTCCAGCAATTCTATTCTTATCACATTGTGTGCTTTAGTCTTCACTAATCTCAGCAAAGTATCCTCATGCAAGTCTTCTGAAGTTTGTTTTTTTCTTTTTATCTCCATAGAAATTGTATTTTTTTTTAATAAGAAAGGTGACGAACAGTTAGCTTATGCTCCAGTAAATCCACAGAGTGAAATTGTCTCATTTAAATATCTATTCAACTCTCAAAACAAATATCAAAGTTCAGACTTTGCAGATACATTCTTTGCCAGAATAAGTAGGAAACTCTCCCTTATACCTGTTCAGGCTACTTCAGGGTCTGCCTATTCCCTCATATATACACCTGTGTTCTCTTGTAAACATTTTAACTTGTCAAACGAAGGTTTCTTCCTTTGTCATAGGGCCAAGAGACTTTCACAATATGAGCAGTTTCTCAAAACCTCCGCAGCACTACAGCCAACAGCAGAGTTTCACCACAGGGAGGATAAGCACAGGCTAGGCAGTGACAGGATTTTTACTCTTGCCTGCTCTGAGCAAGATTAAAATGCCAGCAGCTAGTCCCAGTTAGCCCCTCTAACTGTTGTTATCACCCAGAGAGGTGAATCAGTGCTGTGCAAACGCTAGGAAATCTAATGAAAAATGTTAGTGCCAGCAGAAGCACAGAGGCTTAACTGAAGTACTGATAGAGAATACTTTGGACAGCAAAAACTGATAGTTGCGTACAGAGAGAAAAAGACTTCAGAGCTTGCCTTTTCTTCTTCAAAAGCATGCATGAAAATTTTCATTTAGCTAAGACTTAAATTAAGGTTTTGATTTTTAAAAGTTTTACAGTTCTCTCTAGTCTGCAACCAAGGAATGCTGGTGTGACTACATCAACATCAAATGAAAAAGCAAATAGTTTCTTCTCTCTACTTCACATTCACAATGATGAAAAAAACCCTGCCTGAACTAGAGCAGACTTTTTCCCTTTTAATTCAGAAATCCCATGTTCCTTCCCTATAATACCAACTATCAAATGGAAAAACATTTAGTATCTCCTCAGATTTAGCTGACATTTGAATTCTTACAAACTTGGGAAACGTGTAAATGCGCAAGATTACTGTCTGCTAGAAATCTGCTTCCTATGAGGTTACACCAGAAGGTCTCAGCACCACAGAACAAGCAGTGATTGATGTAGGACAAAGGACAAGCTTGGACTTCAAACACTCTTCTTGCATATTCTTCCCCCAAAATAAGTTACTGAAAATGAGGTCCAGGAGCTTACTGTAAGTAACAGACATTCAATCTGGCAGGACAATACCAGTTTCTCATTTGTGTGGCCCCTTGGAAGAAGCCTTCGGAAGAAGATGCAGGAGAGCATTCCCTGCCAAAGAACAGCTCCATAAAGATCATTTTGAGCAACAACTTGCAACTCAAACACACACAGTTTGGTTAGGTGGCTTATTTAATGAGAAGACATCCAAGCACACAGAAATGCTTCTGATGATGCAGGTGTTGCAAGGTATTGTGGATAAGTTAACTACACTTGTGCTATTGGGTCATTAAATCTTATTCATTCTTCAGAGATCCTTTCAGCCTACCAGTCAGTGCTACGGAAATGAGAATGAAAAGCTCTTAGGGCACAGCACTACCCTGCTCAGCAGAACAGGTGATGATGCCTAAAGCTATGACTGAGCAAAAGAGAACTAAGTTTTGGAAGGAACATTTGGTACAGTCTCCTCATTAGCAATATTTAGTCTCTTGACAGAGTTGAGAGATAAATATATTTTCTTGTATTTTAGAATGTTAAGTGTATCACAAAACACAGAACTTTAGCTTTATAGGTGAAAATCCGTAACTGCTAGTTCCCTGACCTGCTGTTCCCTCTAGATGAGGAAAAGTTCAAAAGGGTCTTTGTATCCAGGTAATAGGAATATTGCAACCAATTAGGGACATAAACAACTTGATCAAGCAACTTTCTGCAGCCTGTGATAAACAATGATTTTGTGTCACCATAAGTGTTCTCTATTGTCCTGGTGCTTTGCCTGTTTCTCTTTTTATGAGTGTTGTCAGTGGCTGCTGTAATCTTGCAAACCAACCAGGTGCCTATGCCAAATGACACCACCTTTCTTCCAAGTGTCTCATTTCCCTTCAAAATGCAGGCTTTTTCCCCAACCTACCACAGTCCTGATAGATGCTTTTCTTTATGAAGTTCCCACAAGGATTGTAGGTTACTGCATTTTCCCGTTTCTGTACTACGCAGTTTAGCATGCAGAGCAGCACAAAACTGGCACCTCACTGTAACTGAGAACAGCTCCAGGACCTTTTTTTCAGCAACCAAGGCCTTAACCAGTAAGTGGCAAATAGAAGTTGCCATGCAGAGGGAACTGTAATTAGACCCAAAACAGACTGGTAGCACTGACAGAGACAGATGACCTTGAGATGGATAGGTGATCAATAGATAGATAGTCTGGTTCTTTTGTTTTTAAATCATTATTGATAGTACATCTTAAATTAATCCATCATTCTGTAAATCTTCAACTCTTTTAGAACAAAAGCATTCTGGAAGGTTTTTGGTTTGTGGGGTTTTTTTTTTTACTAACACATACACTAAGCAGCAACTGAAAGGCAGGAAAAATCAAGTTCAGAGCAAACTACTTGTACTCAAACATTTGTAATTAAGCATGATAACTAATTACAGAAATACCTGGAATAGCTCCTGATTCACTCTCACATCAGAGGTTTCCTAATCAATTTGAAATAACTAGACACTGCTACAGAAAATAAGCAAGATCACAGCACTTGCTAATGAGTCTCAAAAATGGATTTCACTGCATGAAAATCTTCATTGTCAGGAGAAAGCCTGTGTTCCCTGAATCTTTAGGGTCATTTCCATTTGCATGCAACTGGAGAAAAGTCCTTTGTTCTTTTCTTCCTTCTCATATCCTCTACAACTCCGCACTTTTTTTTCCCCCTCTCCCTCTGTGAGTTGGTGTTTTGTATCAGTGTGCTACACTAACTGCTAAAAATACACCAGAATAAGACCCTTTGTGCTGAAATAGCTTCAATCCACTTCAATTATTACCTAATTTCTCTATGTTGCTCTGATTACCATGAATATAAATTGGAAGATGTGTGATTTCTGGAAAATTATATGGCAGAAGATGCAATAGCATAACTCTGAAGCACATGCCAGGGTAGCGTATTATGTTATGAACAATACCACTTAAACATTTGTAAAACGTAAAGCTTTTCTGAGCTCTTCTCCTTCCCCTGAGACTTGAACTCTTGTTGAACAAGCTGTTCAAAGCTCACCACTCTGATAAAAACCTACCCCAACAAAAGAGTGACAGTGACTCTTTTTTTTTCATTATTTTTATTATTATTATTAAATCACTGTTTCAGTTTGCCAGTTGCTTGGTCTTCCTGCAATAAAAAATCCCAACAGGTATCCATTTGACCTACTTGTCCCTAACCCAGCAATGTTTGGAGCAAGATGAAATCTGATGATAATGAACTTTTCTTGAAAAAGGAATTGCAAACTATGTCCCAGACCCTGCAATCAATTATTCATGTGAGCAACTTTGAACTCAGCAGGAGTACCCACAGGCATAAACCTTCTTACAGGGGAACAGTTGGCAGGATCAAGACCCACCTCAGGAGGAAGACACACAACACAACATATGAACCCTTTGTGACTCTTTTTATTTTATTTTTTTTCCCCTTTTTGTCCTTGTTATTGTTCAATTTCATTTGCTAGTATATTTCCCACTTCCAGCTGGGAGTAGAAGTGAAGATGCCAAAATAAGAAGACAAAAGCTGTTGTTATGCTCAGCTGGAAGAGAAAGTTCTAGAAATCTCTCAAAAAAAAAAAATAGGCATAGAGATTTTTCAGACCAATTTTTAACTCCCCAAGGGCACCATGATAGTTCAAAGAAATACTGTAAAATTTGTAATGGAAAGCAAGGGAGGAAAGGCAAGTTACTGGTGCATTACAATTATCCTGCCTAACTTCCCTCACCATAATCTTTCTTCATCGAGACCCAGATGCTGCTGCAGAGCCCTCTAGATGCAGAAAGACCCAAGTCCATGTGCCATGTAGCCCTTAGGCCTACACCAACAAGAGGAAAGACATCTCTTATGGTCCTTCTCCCAAAGAAAAGGGGCTCAAACATCCCTGGGCACTGAAGATGCCTTAGAAAAACTCTCTGCTTTAAAACAAGCACTTCCTTGTCTTGGAGCTCAAGGGACTCAGAGAGGGGATGAGATGACTGTCTGTCAACAAAACAAAGCTTAAATGCATAAGAGCTGTTTCTCTACACCTGAATCTCTTACTCCCAAATGCAGAAACTTGGACTTAAAAAGTAAATTACTGAGTCAGAGGAATTAATAGCTCACTTTCAGGTTGAAGCTAATAAGGGGGAAAATCCAAAGAAATGAAGACTTTGTAGGACAAGCTTACAGAACAAATGAAGAACAGGTAATATTAGGATTGTTGGTGTTCGGGAGCAGTAGCAAGCATAAGACATCTCAAGCTTGAAGCCCTTGAAGCAGACATTGCAATTAATGCCACTGAGGGGGAGGCAGGAAAGCACCAGTAAGCCTCTGTAACATGATTAATCCAGGATAACTATTACTAACATACTTAAGTGCATGACTGTATAAGAATTGCTCAGAAGAGCTGGAGTATGTGGAAAACTAGAAAGGGAAGACATACTCCTGTACAGAAGTGTTCTAAGGGTGTTGAAAAGCAAATACACACTATTCATGGCACTAGCCACATGTTTTTACAAGCTATGAAATGCCTCATGAAATGCCTAAGTACTCTATTGAAGCTGTGTGATAGCCACTAACAGTTTCCAGTATTCAGCTCTGTCAAAATCCTCTGCTAAACAAATTCTGTTCTTCATGCTGTCTTTGGGTAAATAAGCAAGAGGATTCCAGCTGAGATTAAGGTACAGGATACAGGTGTTTTGCATGGTCTGAGACTACAGCCAGGATACCGTCCTGTTCAAATGTCCACACTACAGGGGGATGACAACAAATTGACAAAAGCTATGAGAAGAGCTGCTTGGATGTTTATATTCACTGAAACACATGCCCTATGGTGCCTTATGACAAGGGCATGGGGATATGGGTTGGTCAAAAGCAGGGGAGAACTATCTTGAGTTCTCTTTATAAATGTCTCTTCATTACCTAAACTAAGCAAACAAAAGCAGAAGAAAAGTCAAAGTCTGAAAGTCAGAACTAGACAAAATTCAAGCAAGCCATAAGGCAGAAATTTTTAACAATAAGGATAATTAACTACCAAAGTGTTAG
Source organism: Corvus kubaryi (assembly GCF_017639235.1). Classification (NCBI taxonomy): domain Eukaryota; kingdom Metazoa; phylum Chordata; class Aves; order Passeriformes; family Corvidae; genus Corvus; species Corvus kubaryi. The sequence continues at coordinate 921,924 of NW_024582056.1, read as the reverse complement.
AAGTATTATGGAGTGGAATCTCCATCACTGGAAGTGTTTCAAAGTAAGGGTGGGATGCCTCTTTTTTCTGACAAGCTCAGATGACAAGTCAATTAGGAGATTCCTGTGGCCTGCATGATTACTGAGGTCAGAAGAAGGGGCTCACAATAGTGTTTCTTGTGGCTGTGCATTTTGCATGCTGAATGCAAGAAAAAACTCCTCCTGTAAAAGTCCACAGTGTATAGCTGAATGCCATCTGTAACTCTGGGTTTGTTTTCCTTTCATCCATTGTTTTCCTTTCATCTGCTGAGCATGTCCTAAAGACTGCCAGTGGTTAGGCTTTATATGGTGTTTAACAGCACCATTCCCACCATGTCCTAATTATCAGAGCTTTAGAAAATATGAAGGAGATCAGTCATTCCCACCAGTATATAGAAGCTTTGAACAGAAGAGTACTCACACCTGTACATTATTCTCATTTTAGCTCTTGTGCTGGATCGAAGCAAAAAGAAACACTCCAAATCGCTCTGCGTCTTTGGGGCTGCAGTATCAACGGGTGTCTTTGGGATCACAAATCGCTCCTTGGTCACAGAGAAATTAACTCAAAAATTAGCTCAAAGATTTTTGGCCCTATATGAGCCAAATAGAGCCATAGTCCTGACAAGCAAACCCTGTAGACACAAGGAGACTTACACATTCCACTAGCAGAAAGAAAACCTTTATACTTTGGGGTCTCATTTCAACCTCTGAGAAGAGGTTATCTTCTGACATATGACTAGGTAACTGAAATTGCAAATGATGCAGCAATGAAGGTAAGTTCAAAATCAAACTTCGAGAACAACATTGTGACTATCTCATATTTGGGAGGTGAGTCTCCCAGGCAGTCAGGGGAGCTAAAGTCCTGATGGTCATGGCCTTTGTGACTTTCAGCATTGATAAATGAGGGACTATTGAAATAAATAATTTTGCATCCCTGAAAACTGTAATATTCTAAGATATTGCAAATGCTTATATGACAGAAATATAGCATACTCTCCAGTAGCAGGAAAAAAAAAATCTTCATAAAGGCTAATAAAAAGTTGGCATCTGTATGTGAAACATTTAAATTTATACCAAGATCAGGCCAAAACAGTATGAACAGAAAACCCTGAATCAAATGAGGTAATAGCTTAGAAAGCATGCTAGAAAATTAATATATTACATTTCATTTTGCCTTAGCCAAAAATTATAGAAAGCATGGAAAAGCAGATACATAAACTCATAGTACATAGACTAAAACAAAAACCTATGTTCAGCTTTGGTTAAGTCCTTCATGGTGATCCATATAAAAAGCCTGAAAGGAACACCTGAGAGCATGACTGCATTTCACAGAAACAGACCTAACTGTGAGAAAAATGGTAAGTCCCAAAGCAGCAATGGCTTTCCAGTGGAGTTTTATTTAAAGTCTAACTAAATAACCCACAGGCTCTCCGATGAGCTCAATGAGGCCAAATGAGCAGTATCTCACCTCTGACCAAGCAAGAGGTAACAATAAGTGTTACTCAGGCTAAGGAAAAGATCCTGCTGATTCTGCATGCTGGAAGCCCATTTCATTGATAAATTATGACATGATCACTCTTGCCAGAGCCTCAGTCATCAGTTAGAAGAAGTTATGACTCAAATTATTCACGTAAATCAGGTCAGATTCATTTCATGTCAGGTTTGGACAGACCATCCCAGGCCATTCATTGAAACAAGTACAATTTCAGAGCTCTCACAAGAGCCTTTGGGAGCGTTTTTTGCTAGATTCTTTCCTTAGATTTGGCTGTGATGTTCCCATAATTTCTTAACGGCATACAGTTTGGTGACCAGTGTCGATTAAAGTGGATTAGGCTGCTTCACACCCGGTCCTCCTGCCTGTGTGCTTCCTTGCCTCATTACAAAGGCAGGACCACTTCATCCCAGCTGGCTGAGTCAGCACTGGTACCACTAAAATGAGCAGCTGTGGGGATTGGAGAGTGCAATGTAGAGTTAAAACTGACCATATAAAATGACAGCAGCAACAGACTGCTTATTTGGACCCAGCACAGACTCAATTCTTGAGCTCAAAAAGCTCAGTGCCCAAACTGTTGAACAGTTTGGCTTCTTGCCTGGATATGGGATTAAAAACAACAAGACTTTGGTGGGATTTCTAATAGCTGTTTTGACTGCCAGGTGAATTTATATATCTAGGAATTACGATTTCTGGAAATTTAAAACAAATGCTTCAGTTATCATACCAATCACAGATAAATGAGCTCTATCCCCATAAAATTTCATAAAATCCTACTTCAGTGAAATTGTTGCCCAGACAGATCACATATTCAAGCAACTCCATTGCTATGCTCCACAAACCACACAAACCAAAGCAGCTTTTTCTATTATAGTGTGGTACTGTTTTCAAATCTGTTTTCCAAAGTGCTCCTGCTCTGTGGATATTCATCTCTCCAAGAGCTTGTTCTTAGCATGACTTTTGAACTCATTGGCCAAATTTAGACAAGCTGAACAAAAGGGCAGAGGCTGTAACAGTCTTACATTCCTGTGAGTTTGATGAAAAGAGATGACAGAGTAAGAAGATCCTACTACTGAATGGATCACTGAAAGGCTGTGACCTAACCATAAGATACAATTCTCCAACCTCAAATCACCCACTTCTAAGGAAGAAGGCTTGCCTCCAATGCTCATGGGCTACCTTCCTTCTAGAAGAGGGAAATGTCCATATATCTGTTTTAAAGAGACTGTACCTACCAGATGAGAAACAGTAGCAAAGATTCCCAGATGTGAGGTAGCATTATGATGCCTTCGTAACTAGCTCAAAACATAGCCTTCTGAACTACTTTTAATAAAAGAAAAAAACCCTACAAGGCAAAAGCTTTGGAATTTTGTAGATGCCAAACATTATGGTGAGTGTTGGGCCCTGACACTGCTCACTGCACGACAAGGACTTGGTCCACTGAAGTCCTTCCCACTGGCATTAGCAGGTCTCCAGGTATGGCTTGACACTGCAGCTTCACCCATGGCTTCAGCACAGTGTGGAGATACTTAATCGAGTTTCCACCCAATTAGCTTGAGTACCAGGCACAATAAACTTAACACAGCAACATGGAGGTCAGTGTAGGTTATTCATCCACACTGAATTGACTCCAACCCACACGAGTACTTTCATGATAATTTGTCAGAGGTAGTCAGTGCAGCAGAACCAGTAGACTAGAAGTCCTGAATAAACTCTGAATATAAACCCACATGCTTTCATTCTCTCTCTCTCTCATCCATTATCTCTAATCCCAGAGTTTGTCAATACTGAGGTGCACGACTGCAGCGCATGTACCCCCACATGGGCCAGCCTGCACATAATGAGCTAGGATAATCTAGACCAGCTTCAGCAAAGCATGCTTCCCACCTGCTCTGGGACTGGAATACTCGGGTGGAAACACTCTGTATCAAACATATCTGCAAACACTCAAAATCTGTACACCTGTAGCAGTGTTGCAGACACACCAGTGGTGCATCCTAACCTCCAGCGTCACCGCCAGACTACCCACTGCATCCTTCTATCTGTGTCACCTGCTCTTTTTCCCTTTCCCTTTCAACTGCTAACTGGTTCTGCATTTGAAATCACTGGGAACAATGAGAATCCAAGCACAATATGAACATATTTCACCTTTTCTCCTTTTTAATATATTAGTAGCATAATATTTTAGTACCCAATATCTGCTTGTTTTGCAGGACTTGAACACACAATGTAGGGAAAAAGCACAAAACCAGAAAGGAAATTGCTCCTTGGCTGAAAGTCCAGCAGTTTGTGAATCACTAAAAACTGACAGAAGTATTGAAGCAGCACAGTTTGCATGGAATAATTTCACAGAATCACAGAATGGGTCAAGTTGGAAGGGACCACAGGAGGTCATCTGGTCCATCCTCTCTGCTCAAGCAGGGTCATCCCAGAGCACATGGCACAGGATTGTGTCATGATGTGTCTTGAATCTCCAGTGAGGGAGACACCAAAACGTCTCTGGGCAATCTGTTCAGTGCATGGTCACCCACACATTAAAGAAGTTCTGCTTATGTTCAGGTGGAATTTCCTGTGCATCTGTTTTCAGTCACCCCATTGACTGTTTGCCTGTGGCTGGGCACCCCTAAGAAGAACCTGGACACCGTCCCTTCAGATACTAATAGACATTGATGAGATTTCTTCTCACTTGTTTCTTCTCAAGACTGAACAGGCGCAGCTCTCCCAGCCTTCCCTCATAAGAGAGATGGTCCAGCCCCTTAATCATCTTTGTCACCCTTCGCTGGACCTGCTCCAGGAGCCCCATCTCTCTCCTGTCTTGAGGAGCCCAGAACTGCACACAGCTCTCCAGATGTGGCCTCACCAGGGCTGAGTAGAGGGGCAGGATCACCTCCCTTGACCTGCTGGCAATGCCCTTCCTAATGCACCCCAGGATACCTTTGGCCTTCTTGGCCACAAGGACACACTGCTGGCTCATGGACAGCTTGTTGCCCACCAGGACCCCAGGTCCTTCTCTGCACAGCTGCTTTCCAGCAGGTCAGCCCCCAGCCTGTCCTGGTGCTTGGGGTTATTCTTCCCCAGGTGTAGGACCCTGCATTTGCCTTTGTTGAATTTCAGAAGGTTCCACTCACTCATCTCCATCTCTCCAACCTGTCAAGGTCCTTCTGAAGAGCTGCATAGCCCTCTGGGGTATCAGCCACTCTTCCCAGCTTTGTGTCATCATTGAACTTGCTTATGTGGAAGCAGCTTCTCTCATTAGAGGAGTGCTCGCAAACTTGTATCACACCTATACAATTTCCTTCAACTTTTTCTTTTCTTCTGATTTTGTCCCTACTACTGTAGTTTATGGAAGAGTTTGTTTTAAATACCTCTAGTGTGAAAAAAATGGGAGGGAATCCATATGAGCAAGACATTTCAAGGTGCTCTACCTACATCTTTTACTGAAGAAGTCACTCTAAAATCAAAATGCTCTGTAGGCTTTAAACCTAATTCTGATTAGAACATAAACTAAGACAAACAACTTTCTAAAACAGAGGAAAACTGGTAACAATTTGAACCTTTCTAGGGGCAGTTACTGAAATAAATAGTTTCGTGGCAGAAGTGTTGCACACCTTCAGTAAGTCCCACTTCAAAGCAGAACATGAACTTTTTCTGATGAAGTTACAGTGAACTGAGAAAATTCATAATACCTCTAAAGTGCTCAGATATTATGATGATATTACCCATGCAAATAATTAAATATATAGATTAATTTTCTTTTTCGCAATTGAGATCCCTGTTTAGCTCACAATTCTTTTTACTTCAGTCAACAACTTTTAAACCACTTCACTTTCAGTAGTCTCTTATCCTTAAAATTTCCAATTAAATTTATGGTTGGAAATTATAGAGCGGTATAAAAAAGAAAAGATTGTATTTTTCAGCTCACTCTACGGTATAATTCAACTGGCAGCCTACAGCCTGATTCCTCAGAGATCCTTGGACAGGGGAACAGGGGAAGCATTTCTCTATTTCCTGTGAACAGGCGAAAGCAGAAAGATAATGGCATATGCTGGAGTACTTTGCTCTGCACTCTTTGGGCAGATGCCACTCCTGCCACAGAAGCATTACTCATTCATTTTCCTACTGTGGAGCAGCACAGTCAGCTGGAAAGGGACCTGGTGGACCTTGTTGCCACTCCACATCTCTGCAGGAGTATGTAAAACTGCATATTCTTGACAATAAATATAGCTGTTTAAATGTGCAACTTCACCCTTTGTTCATACACCTTGACTACTGATAATGGCCTGAACTGGAACTCATAAGGGCCCATGGAACTGGAGAAGTCTTGGCATTTGTTTAAACTTTGTTGCAAGACCAAAAAGCCATTGATACGCAAGCAGTGGCAGGGCAGGAGTGAAAACATAAGAGTTGTCCTGGCAAATGACAGAAACATTTCTTAGGTGATCATCTTTCAGGGGCAGTGTTTTGGAATAGGTTATGTTGCATAACTGCAGACTGTTTGTGCTTGGTTAAATAGGAGAGTAGCCAAATCAAACAATCACAGAATGATAGAATGGTGGAAGCTGAAGGGACCTCTGGAGGTCATCTGCTCCAAGTCTCCTGCTGAAGCAGGATCACCTAGAGACAGTTGTCCAGGGCCATGTCCACAGTACTACTGGTGTGGTCTCACAAGCACTGAGTAAATGGGAAGGATCACATCCCTCTACACGCTGGCAATACTTAGCTGACTGTAGCCCAGGATAACATTAGCCTTCTTAGCTACTAGGACAAGTTGCTGGATCACGCTCAACTTGGTCTTCAGCAAAACCTCCACGTCTTTTTCTGCAAAGCTGCCTGCCAGCTGGCTGGCACCCAGCGTATATTGGTGCATGGACTTGTTCCTCCCCAGGTCCAGGAATTTAAACTTCCCCTTGTTGAACTCCGTGAGATTTCTGTCAGCCCATTTTTCCAGCCTGTCAGGGTCCCTCTGGCTGGCAGCATGACCCCCTGACCTATCAGTCACTCTTGCGCTCATTCATACCAATATCAGAAAAACACATTGGTACACTTGAACTTTGTTTTAATTCATAGGTGGAGATAAGAAAAAGCAAACTGAAACACTGTACAGGTAGACTCTCCTGAGCATATTATGGGGCAGAGTAAAAAATGGGATTGGTGGTAACTGATGCAAGTGATAATCTTTCAAACTATAATAAAAACTGGTAATAAAGGAAGGAGGGTGATTATTTTTCAAAGCAAGTTAGGGTTTGGGTTGCGTTTTCTTGTTTGTTTGTTTTTTGGGTTTTTTTAGATTTAAAGACATCTATATAATATCAGTGGGAATTAATGGATACATAGCAGGGAGATGGATTTGCACCTTATTAGTGAGTCTGTTCCGGAAAATGCACATATTTCTGCAAGCAGAATGTGGTAAGGTAATACGGAAAGACAGAAAGAAAAGGATTTTATTCTTCACTACAAAGTAGTCATGACAAGCTTTTGTTTACTGTGATTACAAAGCCAATAATATAAAAAAGTGCCTTGCAGCCCAAGAACACCTTGGTGACAACAATAGATCATGGGCATGGATAGGTAGCAATGTACATAGTAACAGGGGATAAAGCACTGAGAAGGAAAGAAAAAGGATGTTGTCTACTTCCCAACTTTCTAGTCATCCAAATAAACAATTAGAAAATATCACATTTGTGTTTCTCAGCTTTTGCCTGCTCCACACCATTTCTTTCATCCCACTTCTTGGATAACTCAGTGTTTGAAAATGAAGTCTAAAAACTCAATGAGTTTCTCCTGATTAAAGGACCATGAGGATCCAACTTCAAACCTTCATGCAAACAAAATAAACGGAGTCACTGTGTGAGGCAACTGCCACCATGCTGGGCTTATGATTCTGGCAGCTACTTTCAATATTAAGGAGCAGGAAACAGGATGACAGAGGCCTTTCTCTACATACCAGACAGATACTTTGAGCATTTTGCTAACATTCAGAAGAGTTTCTCTGTGGTCTCAGAGGAGAGAACAAACAAGAATAATACCATTTCTGTTTCAACTTCATCAGTTGATGATGATGACAGGGAAACAGGAAAGGAAGAGTGACCTTACCTGCTCTGCCTTCTGCTCATCAGCAGTACAAAGGCCTGGAAAGGCAGAGGGAAGTATAACACGAGAAATTCACATAACTACAGGCAGATCTAAAGAAAAAAAGAGGTATCTTTTTAGCCTGTGTCTCATCAGGCAAACTTTTATTAAGTACTATTCATACACTGTATCTGAATTGTAGTATGCTAAAACACATCAGCAAATATGAGTACAGTTATTATTCCAATTAATTTCTGTGCCTCCCCTGAAAGATATTAATTTGAGATCTAATTAAAAAAATGGGATAAACAATTCTTTTGTTGAAAGGATGATGAACAAGACTGGTACAAAGTTGATTAAAGTAAGTAGAAATCGCTGCTTTCTAATGTGGGATTTTGGCTAATTCAGTGGGACACTGAACACCCATTTTAAAATCTTTTTAGCCTCAAGCAGGAGACATGAGAGGGAAAATCCCCTGCAGGGGGTAATGCAATGTGACCTCATTGGGACATTCCTACAGAGATGATAACAGAACATTTTGATCATGACAGGGCACCCTGCAAATGTACTAGTTAGCTAGGATTTGCTAAAAATTTTATGTGTGTGGCTTTTTTTGTTACAGAAATGCCAATATTACATGCAGTTGTTATTGCAATACTAGTGTGAGAATCATATATTTACCTGATCTCTATAATATGAGAACCAGTCACAAAATTAAAGGGGATAAAAGCCTACCTGGAATCCTGGCATTGATTTTAAATGAAGAAGTAAGAGTTTACCACCCAAATGCCACTGAAAAGTACAAGCAGTTTGGCATCCAAATCTAAATGTTGTCTAAATCTGACTAGGCTAAATGTTTACGTGCAGTTACATGCTCTTTTAATTGAAGAGAAACTGGAAGAGTCATAGATGAGCCTGAATCACAAATTAAATACCACAGGGCTAATTAGCTCCATCTAGAGCTTTTGTTTTACTGTAAACAAACATCTTTTAGCCTGCTCTATTTTAAGATGAAGACTGTACAGTGAGAAGTGGCTGTTCCTAAGATACTCATACCTCTGGGAGCAGTACTGCAAAATATACTCTGTATTCTTCAACTTTGACACAGAGGGATTGCCAGAGAGCTCAAACAGAGTGGCTGGGGCAGCACAGTTACCCGCTCTGCCTCTCACTTCATGCTGCAGCCTTACCCTCCCTGATGAGCCACAGCAATTGTTTATCTGACTGCCCTGTAAACCAGATCACTCAAATGCTTGGGGTTAAAACTAACCCTGAGAAGTCACAGGAAAATAACTTCAGTGACCTAGCTCACTGGTTCAGCTCTCATTGAGCTGCGTCAGCAGAGCTGGGGGAGTTGGGACGGTGAACTGCAATGCAGTCTTCAGCATTTCCCAAGCATCCTTCCCAAATATAACATGTAATTACACCCTCCTCAGCCTCTGCAGCCCTAGAAGCTGGACGTTTCTTACTAAAAATCCCAAAAATAACAAGGCCATGCTTTGGCAATATAGTACATTTGGCTTCAGAGTTCTTCACAGATCGTGGATGTAATGTATTAATTCACTTTGCCAGTGGTGACAGGTGAATTTTTACCAGTTGGCTGTATCAGCAGTTGTCTGTTGCCCTATAGCCAGCATGAAGCCACTGTACCAACACATCATCATTCATTACTGCGAATCTATACTCTGTTCAACGACCAAAGAAAAAGCAACTGTGAGCCTGTTCTTGATCCAGGCCAGATGCCTGTTTTGCAGCAACCCAGTCCACAGATCCACTGCTTGGGAGTGCGGAATTACAGGCTAGGCAGGGCTGGTGTGAAGCCTGTGCCTTACACCTGGCTTGCCTCAGCTCTGTGCCAGCAGGATGGGCTCACGCGAGGAAGCCCAGCAGCTCTCACCCAGTACCACGTCAGCTCGGCCGCAGGAGCTCTCAGTACTGCTGTGGCAATAGATACGGTGTCGTGCAAGCTTGGGAAATTGTTTTCATCCAGCTCTAAGAGAGTTTTCCTTTAAAAATTTGCCCGCTGTGTAAGAGAGTGAAAGCAGTGATGGATTGCTTTCTACCTGGCAGCTGACACAGTCGGCAAAGGCCAACTGGAAAGGCCTTCTCGAGGAGGGAGAGCTGATGTGCCATTCCAAAAGCTGTACTGGAAGGGGAACTTTTCCATAAAAGGTAATGCCGCAACTCGGAGATTTTGCAGGGAGATGTTGCAATGTGTCTAGGGCAGCTTCTGCAACAATCAGTTCCCAGTTCCAAATCAATCCTGGTAACAAGCACAGCTTAGGTTCAGATAACTGGTGCAGAAATAGCAGGACAAACCCCCACCTCACCCTTTGGTCATCTTGTGACACAAATACATTTGGTGAGATTACTTTGCACTTTCAGAAGCAATATTCACCTCCTTAACAGGTATGGAGCCTTTGTACATCCTTTGTACAGCCTTTGTCACTTTGCATGTCAAGATTTTGGATCCCTGAATAGAGCTCACCTGTCTTTTCACTATAATATTTCTGATCTTTTTTTTTTCCTGTTGATTATGCCCCTATTCCTTTGCAGATTCCAGAGAGGAGAAATGTCTAGCCAGGTTTTCTCTTGCAAACTACCCAAGAAAAGAAATTGAAGTATCTTGTAAATTCCAAACCAAGCCAGCATAAGCTAGTGAGTGCAAAGGACGGAAAGAACCATAATGTTCTGGAGATAAAATGCAAGGGTAAGAAAGGATTCTCTGTGTGTTCTTGCCTCCTTATGTGCATTAGAGATTCATTGCAGCCTTTAATTGCTGGTGCGGGTAGATAAAACAGAAGGGTTGAAGAAGAGAGCCAAGGAAAAAAATAATGGAAACCTGACCAGTGACAGGAGCTGATTACTGTTGGCAGACTGTATAGGTTTCAAATTCATGCTGTGACTTAGGAAATAAGTCCTGGCTGGGATGCATTTTTCTGGAATATCCCTAAGGAATATCTATCAGTGATTCATCTAAGCAGCCACTGGATATCATTACCACTCTACCAAAAATGAGGATAAAATAACAATCTGGAAGAAATGAAAGAAACAAGTGCCCCAGATTTTCTCTCCAGCTGTAGCAAAGAGATCACAAGGGTGGGTAAAGAAAGGAGGGGGGAAGGAGGAAAGGGCTGAACTTTTCATCTGCATGTCCTCAGTTTGCCTTTAAGCTGTGCACATCTAGTTTACTCTTGTCAGAAGCTACCACCACTGTACTTTGTAGCTCTCAAAGAAAGAGATAATTGCCTTTTTTACCAGTCACATGCTTACTAATACAGAACTTTATTTCTTTTTCCCCAGTCCTACACAGTAGGACCTCCATCATTCAAAATAGCATAAGCTTCACTAGAGATGTTAATGCACCATCCAGAGCAAATACAATGCACAGGCTTTGACAGGTTCACATTTTGAAGTCCCTTTTGAACTCACAGTTTCTCTCTTTTTTGTCAGATGTACAGTGGCCAATTATAAATTATGGCTCTTTCCTAAGGCCCCATCCCAACAGCTCCTATGGGTTATGTTCCTACTGGGTGTGCGTTACATTAGGCTGATTTTATGTCTCCAAATCGTTCTTCGGCATTTTCCCTGATGTGGTGTTTACCTAATACATAACTAATCATATGGGAGAAAATAAAAGGGGAAATTAATGCTAGTAAGAAAGAGCCTTATAAACTCTTCTTTCTTTTTCCTTTTTTTTTTTTCATCAAGGACATGCCAAGAAACCTATTTTTATCCAGAGCATCAGATACTCAGCTGGACCTCTAACAACAGTTCACTAATTTACATCAGATTCCCCATAGGGTCTATTTGATTTGCAAGTTTAAGTAGAAGATTGTTACTGAAATCACTGTTTATATATAAATATATAGTTGATCCAAAGAGAATGTAAATATCTATCACGAACCAAATTCACCCTAGATTCTCTGAAACTTGCAGGAATTAACTGCAAGAATTACACTTTAGAGCTTTTAAAACAAGAGATAATTGCCTCTTTTTTCTGTCATGGGTTTACTAATACAGAACTTTAGTTTTTCCCAATCCTCCACAGTGGGACTTCCATAAGTCAAAGTAATGTAAACTGTGTGAGAGATGCTAATGTTAAGCACTACAAAAATATTCAGATAGGCTATACAGTATTTCAAGTGTGAAACAAAGCCTGTGGGTTCAGGAAATATTTCCTCATCCAGTTCAAGGAGAACACGTAAACAGGATTTTTTAACTCTTCAGAGTCTGCAGCGGAGCTTTACTGTAGTGCTAATCCCCATAGTACCTCGAGCCCTGGTTCAACACAGATGTAAGGTGAACACTCCAGATTTGGGTGGACTACTCAGGTGCCCAAAGTTTAGTCTGTTTCTATTAACTTGCAGAGCTACAATCTAGGTCAATAAACTAGGATTTCCAACAGGAATCCCAAAGCAGCTTCTGTCTTCCCCTGCATTACCATGGGTCCTTGCTAGTATACTTATTTTCATTCAACTACGACATGGTCTTTTCCTACAGAACTCCACCTACTTCACTCTAATTCCTGCTAAAATTTTTTCTACCCTAATAGAAGGCCAGCTGAACAAAAGAGGATCTATATTAGAAATATGGATCTATATTAGATCTATATTTCTATCTAAATAGAAAGAGGATCTAGTAGAGGATGTTTAGCTTTTTCCTTTTCAGTATACTACCTATTAACGGGATCTAGGTGTATCCCACAGTGTTGCAGTTCCTGAAATAGCTACAGGAAAAAGAGACAGTGAAATGCAGAAGGCAGTGTGTTAATTCTCTTGTGAATTACTATCACAGTTTGCTACTAATTGAGAAAGTAAATAAAAAAAGTCCTGACAATATGTTCTTTCCTAGTGGGGACTATTCTCATTAAACGCAAAATAAAAGGTTGCCGCTTCTCTTTCTGACTGGAAATCCTTAACAGAGGAGAGAATGCTTCTCTTCATTCAAGGAAAAATGACCCAAAATTATATTAATACCAGGCTGAGTAGCCAGCTGCATTATGCAGTTTCAATATTTCCTTTGCCTTTCATAGCAATTATTAGGGAGCTGCCTCATCCTTAGGGACATTACTTCTAATGTCACACACAGGGTAGTTGTGCAACTCCATTTGAAGGGAATATAAAAAATTCTGCCAAGAGTTTGGCTCCTGGTTTCTACAAGTTCCTTGAAAGTGCCAGGGCTTGAGGATGCAGGCTGCAGGATGAGTGAGAAACCAAGTAAGCAGTCCTGGAGGATTAGGATGAGGGGTTACAAGTTACCAGAATGGAAGCAGATGAGGTGGAAATCTTAAAAACGTTGCAGCCTTCTAAGAAAAGTATATGAATTTACAGACACTGCATGGGCATTTGTACATTTTCAGCTGCTATCACACCTTCATTTGAAATTTAGAGATCTGCTTAAATTCAAAATACCCCTGCCTTCTTAAGATGCAGACTGAGATTAGTGTCACTGTCCTACAGTAACAAAAGTTTTACAGCCACAAGAGATAGGGACAAGAAAGTTATGAAAATGTTCTGGTCACTGGACTTCATAAACTGGAATCACAAAGTTCACTTGGTGGCTTCAAAGAAAGGCATAAAGAGCTGCAATTTCCACTGTTTAGATGAAGGCTTTTGTGATGAAGCAGATAAGAGGAATTCCAAAAAGAAGGAAGTGGGAAAAAAAGACCTGTTGCAGAGAAGAATAAAGTAGCCCATGTGAAACGTCATCAAAAACTTTGCTAGGCCCCTGCCTTCAGCCAAACATCAGGAGCAGCAAATTATGTTCTTAGATAAAGGAAGCAGAATACAAAGAACTCACAAAGATGTGGTGCAAAGGGTGTTTGTTTCTTCTGGGATGACAATATCAGTTGTCAAGTAGAAAGGCAGCAGCAGATTCACTGATTAGCTCAAGTAAATGCTAATAAGAAACTCTAGGTCACTTCAAATTCTGTATATAGCTAGAGAACGATCTTTCACAAGTGTCCTGGGGATTTTTCATCATTTTTATTACTATGCTGCTACACAATTTCTGCTGAAAAGGGAATGTATCTCTTAATGTGTAATATGACACTACATTTTTTCCAGTGACACAGTCATTTGAAAAGTTTCCCCCAACCACCACCCTCCTGCACACACAGAGAGGTGCAGTGGTTCACAATACTCTCAGATTTACCACTGTAACAGGTGACTCAAACGGTCCAAGTTACAAAACTAACTTTGTCAAGGGTAATTTGTGACCATATTGATTTCTGTGACCAGGTTACAGCACATACCATTGATGGTTTGATGACAAAACTGGAGAGGGGTGAGCAGGGGCAGAGGCAGGAATGACGAGCCCATAGGTAGAGGGAGAAATGACTTAAACTGCTTTTTTAAGAAAAATGCCATATGGATGTTCAGCCTTAGTGTAAGGGAGGTTTGTGCGTGTGTGCGTGGCTGGGCGTGTGTGCGTTGCAGAATTCAGCACTGGTGTAACCCCACAGGTCACCGCAGCCACGCAAGGAACTTACTTGGGACAGTATGAATCAAAAAGTGGAGGAGAGGGGGGAAAGCAAAGCGCCACTTTTTAGAAAACTACTCGAAAATTATCTACTATTAACTGTGTAAATAACCTAGCCTAACAGTGTATGTGTCAACATTGGTATCAGGAAAGATGAAGATTTGGAATAAGTCCTAAGACTGAAAACGAGGAACTGATCAGCCTGGGGGGAGTGACCTGTGGTTCTCAGCAATACTTATCTGAGAACTGAAAAAGATATGTCTGCATATCTTTCTTTAAAACCTTTGGTAGGAACCAGCCATGACAGGCACTCTGAATAAGGGGATAAAAGAGTGGTGTGAGCTAGAGCAGAGTAGGAGCCAGGTATGGATTTTATCCCCAGATTTAACTGAACCACTGCATGAAACTTAACTCACTTCATCTATTCATTTACCTTTTCAGCATTTGCCTTTCATCTCTATTTAGGTGACAAATCCTTTGGGCCAGGAAATCTGCAAACGGATGTGTGCATGTGTGCACTACTGAAAAATACACTGTGATTTTGATGTATTAATTATTTGCATGACTTTTTTAGTGCTTTTTCTCCCATTGCACTAGATATGTGCAAGCTGAGGTAGAAAAGAGAGTTATTTCTCCACAGGTTATTAAAATACAAAGTATGTTCATGTCAGACTCACAAGCAAGTTATTACTGCACAGTGAGTAGCCTACATCATCTGAGGCATAGTACCTGTTCACAGAGGCACTCTTAGTCATGAACAAATGGAAGATAATTCTTTTAACCCAGTCCACACTGAAAAGGAATTGAGAAAATCAAATTACATGGTGTTCTCTACCATCTGCGAGTACATACAGACAGTCACTGTGGCTCAGGCAGTGACAAGGAACTGGTTAAACCATGGTAACTTACACAGAAAGTCTGAGCCCTTAGAGAAGAGAGAATCAATGGATGCAAACAGACAGGGGACTGGTAGGAACATTAGCTTCACACAAATAAGGAATAGGTTTCGTGGCCAAAGTGGGGCTTTGTGACAACAAATGCAATCATGTAGAAGAGTTCTGCAGGTTACACAATAAATTAAAAGGATTTTTTAACAGAAAATTAAGTACTTCTTGAAAAATGTGTATATGTATCTTGTAAAATATTCCCAAAGCATCCAAAGCTTTGACAGATATGGAAAAATGCATTGCCTTCTAATTTTGCTACAATAACATTGCATGTGGAAAGGGGTAGTAGCTCCAGATTCTGACTAGTGCCCTGACTAACAACTCCTACAACAGCAGCATCAGATTATCACTGATAACCTTTCTTATTGGTTCCAGGGAAGTTATCAAGATTCTGACTGCAGCTGGATGACAGAGTGAAATTTGATCGTGAACTGATTTTGTTGTATAATGATTATTCAGCTAGAGGGATAGAATGTGATTTTTCATTTGCTGCAGTCCCATGCATGCAGATGTGTGCTGGCTCCTCATTTATCCTAATGATGTAAGCTTTAGTTTTTAAAGACCATACTGGTTGAAGTGTAGTTGATCTTCATGGTGTGTTGCATGGAAGCAGTCTCTGTCCTTTCAGGCCTTTTCTAGGGCAAGTTGAAGTGCTGGTTGCTTGCAGGAATGCTGATTAGTGCAATTATAACTTCAGGTACCTGTTGAGGCAATGAAACTCCCGAGGCATTAGCTGCTATTTACCCATCTTATTTGTTACGCTGACATTTTTATGCTTCTGTCAGGAATGATCAATCCAACATATTGGGAATGCAAAAGGTGAAGGATGCTGTTATATTATTTTTAACAGCAGAGTTTCTTGGTAGTTTGCCATGAGTGAGGGGTGAAGCCTGAAATACAAAGGTTTGGTTCAGCTGAACATATTTAAACTATCTGTGTGTGAAACTTACCTGCCATCCTTCAGCTTGTTACTTTCACAAAACAATTCTGTAATTACTGACTCCAAAAGCAACATAACAACAGCTGTTCTTGCGATATTTTAATACCACTGGAATTAGGAGAGCTAAGAAATTCAGGAGTATATGACAGTTTTGAAAATACCTATTTCAGTATGAGTTCAATCCAAAATGAGATTGTTTTTGCTATCCCTAGGCAAAAAAGGCATGGACTAAACACTGAAGGAAAAACTGGTGAGGGACCATGATGGTCAGGATTATTCACCTCAGATCTAAAGCTATTTCTTAAAGAAAATCTGTGTTTCTTTGAAACAGTTTACATGTACCCAGAGAAGCAGAGGAATAGATAGCATGGTAGTTGACTGGAAAATCAAATTTACAGAATAGTTTTGAAAATAAATTTTCATCTTCAACCTAGACAAGAAGACCGAAGTTCCAGTTTGCTCAGAGGAACTGCACGATTAATGAATAATTACAACTATTTCAAGATAAACCAAAAATGTTATTACTATTTTCTAATTACCATCATTCCCTGGCTTTCACCACTGAAATGGGGAAAGACAGACATTCAAGAAACCATGAAACCTCAGGAATTTGCAGTACCAGGCTCCCTACTTGGGAATCAGCTGAGAGGTTCAGGCAGCAAGCTAAGAAAAAACAGGAAAGTTTCATTATCTTTCCACAAAATCAGCAAGCTCTGATTCACATTTTGTTTTCTTTGTTAATGTAACATTATCTCACAGTGGGAATCTTTTTCATCCGAAAATATCTACGGGATAGGCAGAAATGGAGTAGTTCCTCATGTGGCTTATGAAGGAACCAATCAAACCATCTGCTGCTTTTCTTCATCACTTCTAGAAGGGGCTAAAACATGTAACAAACTCCAATTAGAACAAGGTATTCAGGTTCATTAGAATAATCTCCTTCTACAATTTTGGAGGCCTCACTGGAAGAAGAACATTGACAAAGAACAAAACTATTCAGAGACTGAGAACAAATATGCTATGCAGGGCTGCATGCAATCACTGGGATCCATTGGGCAAACCATCACTCTTCCAGTGGCCAAGCAGACCAGGAGGAACTGACAGAAGATGGGAAACTGGTTTGTGCTAGGTTTCTTAGCTATTTGCATCAAACTAGGACTAGGAAAACACCAGGGCTGTTTCAGTGCTATGAGAAGCACATCTTGCTTGAGGAATGCTAAAATGTAACATTATGTCAGTCCTTACAATCACCTGGCTAATCCTTGATCACTGCACATAGATTTACAGGACTGGGCTTAAAGACTTGAAAGATGTGGCATTCAATCTTGAGAAAGCAAGGCTCCCTGCCCCTAGGAAAAAAAAACCAGAAAAGAGTGAAGAGAAATTCTCTTAGACTGAGGTTTCCCCTTTATAAATTCAGAGTAAGGTCCCTCCTCATTTTTTTGAAGAGGCTCGGCAAACTGAAGTGTGGAGTTACGAAGTGAGACATTCAGATTGTTTCATAGATACTGCAGCTTGTAGTGCACCATAAGTGGCTGTTTAGTCTTTAAACCCCACATAGACATCTTCTATTGTATTTCACCTAAATAGCTTAGAGAACATCATCATATATTCCTAGCTCACACTGTATTTCATTTTTGTGCTGGTGACTGAGATTCACGGGCATTTTGGTCACAGTCTGCAGGGTTTGGATATTCCACAGAGACTGCAGAGGCAGAAGTTGCCACTTGGGATCTTCATTCTGGCTAATTCATTGTCAGTTCACGGGCAGGAATGCTTGCTTAAGAGAAGAGCCACAGACAAGATAGGTGTCAGATGGTATGTTTTACCTGGAGTACCCATTCTGATTTCTAAATATGAGATTGGTTCAAGAGCTGCAAAAAATGTTTGTCCCCTTTTCAGTCTTGGAGTCTTAGATTTGCAAACATTGAGTTGTTCTTTGAACCTTCTTATATTCTCCACCTCATGGCAGGGAAGTTGTTTTCAGCCAAAGCTGATCTTGATCAATTTTCACAATCCTAGCTGAGCCTCACTCAGCTAATGTATCAGGTATACAAGACTCCTCATTGGTTAATGATGTGATCTAATCTGGTAATTCTATTATCATTATAGCTGTCAATAGAAGAGGGCTGAGGAAGAAAGGCACCATCCTGACAATATCTCTCAAAAATGAAAGAAGTTTTCTTCACACAGCTATGGACTTCAATTTGTGAACCACAAATTCATATAATTGATTAGAAGATAAATATCTTACACACATGTTATGGAGAACACAACAGTTCCTGCACTAACATTTCCTTTTTAACAAAAACACAGAAGTCCTCCTTCGATATTAATCTGAATAATAACTCTGGCTGAAAAAATAAAATAAAATAAAATAAAATAAATAACTAAAGCAGCCTTATTAAAGCTAACCAGAATATGACACATCTAGGAATGAATAATGCCCAAGGAGACCTCAGGGTTAGAGTGGGAAGTGAATCGACAATGCAATATGGCAGGGAATAAGAAAGCCTGCAAATGTGGTCTGTCATAAAGAGAGATAGACTGTGTCCACAAAGCTCCCATGGGAATGCTCTGCAAATACTCACTGAGTTCCTGACCTGTCATTGCTGAAAAAAAAAAGAAAATAATGAGGGAACTAGGGGAAGTTCAAAGAAGAGCAACCAGAATGATCTGCAGGCTGGAAAAACTCAGCTGTGGAAAGACTAAAATGGCCAGATAATGGCAGTGGTACATATCTAAGTGGGTTTTCCAGGTGATTTGCTTAAGTAGAGTTCACAAATATATGCAAAGCAGAATCCAGCTTCTTTACACTGCTTTGCCTTTTGTAGGTATCATACAGAGTCCTTAAAAGAAGAATTCTGCCAACACAGTGACTGTGCGGAATAGCTTGAAGGCTTTCTTAAGGAGCCTGTTGTCCACAAAAATCTGATTTGTTACCTGGTGTACAACAAGGCAATAATTACACACTCAAGAGAGACATTGATTCTTTATTTCACAGTTGTACAAGCCTGGGTGCTTGGTGGTATTCCACAAATCAAGCACACCAACAATCAAATTTTTACTATTTATACATTACAGCAAACAAATGAATTCGTGTTCATTGGCTACAAGTTACATAGTTCTCTATTAATTAGTATCCTATCTTCTGTTGGTTAATGATTCTCTTGCTTCTCATGCCAATTAATCTGCATGCTCAATCTTTCTTTTCTTTTGAGTTGTTGGATTTCTTGGGTCGATGGTCCGTGAGTCGGCACTCATGATCTCTCCCTGCCAGAATTACCTTTTACCCAGTTGGAGCTGATTTCAGCACAATTGCTGAGTTAGCTTTATTAGTTTATTCCTTACCTTGTCTCCCAGTTGTCCTTGTGGCCTACAAATTCTGCATTCTTTGTGTCCACTATCAATGGATATCCTTTTTCCCAAGCTCTGGTAACCTTCCCCTAGGTCGGAGATCACTGTAGCACGTCAGGCCCTAAACCTTAACAAGGCAATTCTACCAACAAGTAATTTGTTTTTCTAACACCTGGACATCACTTAGAGAGTGCTTGTTAGATGTGTTTCATGGATTAAATCTCCCTTCTTGTTGATTAGTCTTGAGAGCACACAAAGATCAAACTTTAAAGAACAACCTTCCTTAAGAAAATTTTACATTGTTCACATTTTACAAGCCCAGCACCAGTTTCAGCTATGCTGTGGACATGGTGCTGCAGCACTGTAGAAATTACAGCACAAGCAGCAAGATTGTTACCTGAATTCCTGGCGCTCAGGGTATTTAAATCATACTAAAGCCTTGAAATAGTTCAGAAACAGGACACAAAGATGGCTTAGAGCCAGCACAGACCCATCCTTAAGACATACAGCATGCAAAAATTGTGAAATTGTGGGTAGGAGCAAGGGAAGAAAAAGGAATAGAAGAAGAAAGAAAAACAAGATGACTTTAGATTTACTAGCAGTGAAAAAAATCATAAAGGTCAAACATAAGACTGTGGAGATGTGAGAGGCAAACGGCAGAAAGCTTCACTTCTTGCAACATTTGCCATGAATCTTAAGGGGACACTGTGCAGCTGGAGTGGACTCTTGTCAGGTAAGTAATAAAGTGGCAGGCAATTTCCATCTTGTGATTTAATATTTAGGTTAAGAAAACCTAAAGCCTTATTTCAGGCTGTATTTAGGGGCTTGTGGGGGGGAGAGGTTGTACAAAATGCATGCGTGCAGAGAAGCTCCACGAGTCCCACAGCAAAAGCTGAGATTTCAGACCGTTCTGCATTAAGATTACGGAGAACCTCCTCAGTGGGGAGCCTTCTGGGAAGAGAGGGACCAAGCAAAGGCAGGCACCTGGAAAATCCCCCTCCGCTGCTTTCCATTCACATAGAAACCACCACATGCGATCACCCCCACGAAGTGCCATCTCCATTAAAAATTCACCGAAATATCTTGATTCATCAAGTCCAGGAACTTCCTGGGAAGTGTGGGAAAAGACCAGCAGGGCATCTCAGGTGTCGAGAGAAGGACTTAAGACCAGCTCGGAGGATGAGAAGCCGCACAGCACAAACACACAATTCAAACAGAGGAACATGCTTCTGCCTCCTCTTTATCCCCCCTCCCCCGATTTTATTCCGCTTTAGCTATCGCTACCAAACGATTGGGAAGAAGCTGGCTCCTCTCCACCTCAAGCACGGAGCTGCTCTCTCGGGGGGAAGGGGGGCTCCCTGGCACAGCCCTCCCCCTCTGCCCTCCCACCGCATTCAGTTGCAAATCCCTGCCCGCCCGGAGGAATCGGCTCCGCGCCCGCTCCGCGCCCCCCCGGCCCCAGTGCGGCAGCTCCGGCGGCCCCGGCAGCCGCAGCGCCGGCGCCAAGGGTGCGGGTGCGCGTATGTGCGGGTGTGTGTGCGCGCCTGCCAGGGAGCCAAGCGGAGAGGGAGGAGGAGTTTGGCTTTTTTTTTTTTCCCTTCCCCCTCCTCCTTTTTTTTTTTTTTTTTTTTTTATTAATCAGGAGCAGTGAATGGAAACCAATCAGATAGAGAGCCCCCTCGGCTCGGGCTGCCTGCATGCCGGAGTTAAAAAGTGCTGCTGGCCGAGCGGGAGCCCTAGTGCGAGGCGGGGAGGCTGAGCGGCGGGAGAAGGGGCCGGGGAGCTGCGCTGCCGCGCCGCCGACCCGGGCGAGGCTCGGCCGCGTCGTCCCTGCGTGCCGGTAAGGAGATGCGGCTCTGCACCTCTGGAGGGGCAAGTTGTAGCTCTCATCAGCCAGCTGCCTTCTGCCTTTTTTTTTTTTTTTCTCTCTTATTCTTTTTGCCGTGTTTATTGGGAATGCTAATTAAGGGGGGCGGGGGGACGGACGGACGGGGGGACAGCACTTATTTTGCAAAGTTGGCAGCTGTCTTGCGGAGGGCTCTGCGCCCGCCGCCGCGCCGGGGTGACCCCCCCGGGGCTCCGCGCCCTGCCCGATGCTCAGGGACGTGTGGGACCACGTTTGCTGGCGCTGTAAGTCAGGCGAAGGGATGCGGCGTTTTCCTGGGATTGTCATAGCCAGCAAGACACTTCGGGCGAGGAGAGGTGGTGAGAGCGGGCGAAGGGTCGTGTGTGCTTGGAAGAGAATAACAGTAATAATAAGTAATAACAACAACAAAATGATGAATAACTAGAAAATAATAATTTTAAAAGTCTGTCTCGGTTTCTTGATACTGCCTAGCTGCTGTGAAATGAATACAGGGCAAAACCCTTCGGATCATGAGCGAAATCCGAGGCAAAGTGCAGAACTGAATGTAGAGCACAGTTGAAATGAGGCGCTCCCTCAGTGAAAAGAAGGGGGCAGAGCGGGCAGATCTGGGGACGTTGCAGGAATTGACAAATGTGAAGTCTTTTATTTGATAAAAGAACGGGCTGGGGAGTGCTGGAGGAGGTGGAAATAAGAGGGTAGGCGTACAGGCATTTTTACAGGAAAGAAGTTGGATAATTGCAGAAAGCAAGCACTGAATTTGGTGGTGTAGTAAATGTTTTAAGGAGCTGGTAACATACTTTCTGTGTCAGCTAGGTTGAACTATTTATGTATTCATATGTATATAACACCTACTTAGATGCACACGCGAGGAAGACAGTTTGCATACTACATCTCTGTATTCTTATGCAAAAGGTTGAGTCAAGAGGTAAGCAATAGCAGTAGAGGTCAGTGGCTGTGGAAAGGAGTCCTGTCTCTGCTGCAATAAAATCCATATTTTACGGAGAGTTAAATGCAGTACTTTTTAAGTGCAAGTGGATGGTCACCTAAGTAACTCCTGATGACATTCAAGGTTCGAGAAGTTTAACGACCGAAATTACTCCCAGCACGATGGCACAGCTACTACTTTTATACAAATCAAGAAGATAGGGCACCTTTTTCCTTTTACTTGTGTGTGGTGTGGGATTTTAAAGTTCTGTTAGCACTGCATGAGAGATTGAGTAGTACAAGTTACTTACGGAGTGTAAGGTCAGTCCTTTCTCCAAATTTACTCTTCTTCTAGAACAGCTGGAATAGAGTATGGTTGTTGTCTGTTCAGGAATCTGTGAGGATGGAATGTACATCCTACGTGTGTACCTCATGAGCTACACGCATGAACATTTGTGCAAGGAGAACATTACAATCAAGAGCAAGGTTATTTCCATTCCCTTTTGTCACAGGACTGTGTGTAGTAGCATTCTGGAAATGACATAATTCCAAGGGAATAAAATTGCTTGATCGTGGAGACCTCTTTGGTTTTAATCAAAATAGGCGTAGCTCTCCCAGTCAAGATAAAGGCTTATCTCATGTATTTGCTGGGCTGAAAAGTCTGTTATGCAGACAGTTCTGTGCAAAAGTACTTGCATGTTACTTAAAACATTCCATAAAATTGATTAACATCTGTTCCTGAGCAATATAATGCTATGGGTAATGGTGCATCCCTATTCAGTTCTTTTTTTCTAATTCCTGTTTAAAGGCAATAAGTTTGCATGTCACAGGAGAGTCGGGTAGGGCTCGGAGGCTTGTGATCACGATTAAGTAGATTCCTTTATCATGGATATATACAGTTTTAAAGGCCTGGCAGCAATGACACAATTGGATAGCTCCTTTAAAGAGCCCAAACATGCTAATAAAGACTGCAAGGCTGAATCTCTTTTTCCTCTTCTCTCAGATGTTATCTGACACAGCACCAGTAAATATATAATCTCATATGCTTCTGGCTTTCAGCTCCACCATAATCTTTCTGGACATATTTCTAGTGGTTTGCAGTTGACTTTTGAGCTGGGGGAGGGAAGACGAAAGCAGCCAGTCTTTTCAGAATAACGTAATCAGAGCAGCAATACTTTTTTTTCCCTTTTTTATTTCCCAGAGAAAATGGCATTGATTCAGTCATGTTGTAGCTCTCTGCAATTATCCTTTGCAGCCATTTAAGTAACTGGGGTCCCCGTAGGGACTTATTAGTCCCTCTAGGTATTTTAGTTTTCACACCAGTTCACAGCTCTTGCATATCTCCATGCCAGCACTCTAAAGATTGCATTTATAGACATGGTCATCATTTTCTAACCAAGTTGTTCAGCTAGAAATGTGCATCTTTACTTCTGACTCTTCTCTCCCTCCCTCCCTCCCTCCCTCTGTCCCTTCTTTCCTTGCACAGCTCTTCCATGCACACAGTAACCTGCCGCTCAAGGCAGCCTTCCCTTTCATAAAGTTTGCATTTTGCCATCTGCTGTTTCAATAATATTTAGTTGAGAGACTTCCTTCAAAGCAAAACATACACATGTTAAAAAATGTGGGGTTTTTTTTCCCCTGCTTTCTGCAGAAGATCTCAAAAGTAATGTGAACTTGATAGAAGTTATGAATATGCCTGTACTCTCACCAGCTGAGATCTTTCACTAAATGAGCAACCCTCTTCTCAAGGGCACACTGGGTTTCTCTGGGCAGGAGCCTTCCTCCAGACCACTGTCCCCTCAAGTGTGCTACATCATCTTTTCTTTGACTGAAGAAGTTTTCAGCATGCTGATATGGTGCTTATTAATAGAATCCTGCAGTATTTTGGGGTTTGGAAGGAACCACCGTTGGGTTTTCTGGTGGATGCCCGTGTGCTATGTGGTGGTCAAGCAACATTTATCTGTTGTTAAATGAAATGGTGGTCCCTGTCTCATGCTTAACTGAATTTTTCAGTGTGTCACCTGCCCTTTGCTGACTACTTCTAAATTATGTTACCTTTCTAGTGCAGTCTTGCACTAGATGGCTCAAGATGTGCAGGAAATTACTTATGGATCTCCTTGGAAATGGTGGCTAATTACTAAAATGAAAGGTAGCTGAAATCTATAAAAAAGAGTGGGTAGAATGCACTGGAAACAGCAGGCCCCACTGTGATGGTGCCTCATCTTACATAATGGTTGCAATTCCTCTAGTGGCTCTGCTGCAATTATACCAGAATGAAGTAGAATTGGTTTTCAGTATCTTTTGATTATCATAAGTGTGCGGGAAGGGCTTTGCCTTGGAAGCTGGGTGTTAGGGAGACTTCTTCATTAACCCTTTGAAGACTTAGATAGCTGCAGTAACTGTTCCTATGTCTTCAAAAGCTTTGCGTCATTTGGAGTTTACTTATTTTTTCCTTTTTCTTTTTCCTGTATAATTTCTTGGGTTCATAGCTCTTAGAAACAGGGCTGATAAACTCAGTTGTGGTTATCCTGACTGCCATGGTGGGGCCAAATTCAGGATCTTTTCAGCATAAATCTTTAAAGTGAGTGCCCCATCCTGGGCACGAAGCAAAGAGTTCTGCAGCACGCAGAGCGCATCTCTTCTGCTGACTCTGTGCAGGATTCAGTTTGCAGTATAAACACGATTCTCCAGTTTAAATGTGTTCTGCTTGAGATAAAAATCCAGTAGCAGCTGGTTTGCTCATGCTGCATGCTTAGTCATGGCAGACCTTTCCAAGGGGTCTGAAAAAACTATGCTGAGTGAGGATAAAGGTATGGCATCTTGCATTGTTTCGTTTGGAATGGGGAGAGATGAGATGTAGACTGAACATTTAGTATTAAATCCAGCTGTTAGTTGTTTTTATTGTGTAACAAAAGGTACAGGGCAGATTATTAGTCCCTGTTTTAAAAAACACCCTTGGAGAATGCATAATTAATGCAAAACATCAGCAGAAAAAGTCATCCTCTCTGAGTTATGCTGTGAGTGATGCCGCAGTGGAATTAGGTGCGGAAAGGCTGTATAAAAGCATTTTTAAAGTTTGAATGTGAGTACTTCACATCCAGTTGGGCTTTCTATGCTGTAAATCTCAGCCTAAGAGTTGCTTTTTGGTTCTTCCCCAATGACTGGTTGTTATTGGCATCCATCCAGGCTCAGGTTCCTAAGTTTCTCTAGGGCACTGCTGTCTGTCCTAATCCTGATCACCCATCACCTACTTCCCCTCCCCATTTCAGGCAGGCTTATCCCTCTTTGTACCCATGACCATCTCCTTATTCCAGGTGGGGATGATTGCCACGGCTGTCTTCCACTTTATTTATTTTCCTGCCTGTGCATTTGGCACTGAAAGGCCCAAACAAGGACTGTAAATATTTGAGTTTATGCTTTTGTTTGTTTGTTAGAAAGACCATTACCAGAAGAAAATTAAGATAACTGAAGTTCAGGAGTGTTTATAGAGTGGTGTGAATTAATGTTACCGGTTGGTACATCCAGTCTTGTGGAGCTGCCTGCTCCTTGAGTATTTTTCTCTCTCAAAACAAACCATAAAGGATAGTTTCTTCTGCAGCTGCAACCCTCTTAGCAGCAGTGAAGAGCAATGCTGATGGGGAAGGGTGAGGGGAGCCTGTAAGCCCAGTCAGGATGGAAAAGGCTCATCTGGCATGGTGTCCTTCCTGAGTTAGTATGGTGGACCTCCAAAAAGAGGCTTTAAGCAAAGAAGTGATTGCTTAACTGTGATAGTGCCAGAGCACTTGATAGCACCATGCTGAAACATCCAAGATGCAGTGATACTGCATTATCTTTCCTCACACCCAGCCACAAGACACACTCTCCATACCCTCCTCTGCGCCCGGCTCATAGACAAAAGTGCATATACATTTCCGTCTGGT
Organism: Corvus kubaryi; assembly: GCF_017639235.1. NCBI lineage: Eukaryota > Metazoa > Chordata > Aves > Passeriformes > Corvidae > Corvus > Corvus kubaryi. The sequence goes on along the minus strand of NW_024582056.1, from coordinate 895,907 downwards.
CTCATTCAGGAACACTGCCAGCCTTGCTATGTTTTAAGTAACCTGTTCAATAATGGCTTTATTCTGGCATTGTGGGCAAATATTTTATGGATTAATTAGCCTGCTTTGTCAGGATATGCATATATATTTATATATAGTCAGAAAATGCTTAATTCTAGCCAGCGTGACTATCAGATTTGATTTGCAACATAAATACCCATCGTAACCCCCCAGCTCTTCCCTAGTGACACACCGCAATGCACAGAAGAGAGCACTTTATGAATGAGATTCGTCCTGTAATATCTGGGTACCGTAATTCCTTTCAGCTAAACTAATTTCATTATCTTGCTGTAATGTTTACAGCTGCCTCTGAGATAATAGGTAGTGTATCTTTCCAGCATTCCCCCTTCTGCATCTAATCGCAGAGCCAGAGCAGGAGGACCTAGGAGAAGGGTCAGCAGGAATTGAAAATCAGCTCGGAAATTAAACACTAGTCAGGTTTCCCCAGGTAATGCAGGTGCATGCCTGTCTGGTGGAAAGCAGAACCTCCTGCTCCCTCATTACAATTGGCAGCTAATAGCTTCTATAAGCACAAAGGCTGCTTGATCAACACAATCATTAGCATGTAGCTCTGCTTTGTTGTGAGGGTAACACCAAACTCAAACAGAATACTTGCCTCTGATGGTAACTCCACTCAGCATTGAAGGTCATGGTGATCCAGACTTGCATGAGAGGCCATGGAGTGGTGAGAGAACCACTTGTGCCTGTGGGTCCCAGCTGGGGTGCTGACACTGTGTTGCACTGGGGCCAGACTTTGTACTGACAGTCTCACTGCAGGGAAAGCCCTGTCGCTTAGGAAGATATCCATGTGTCCTCCTCCCTCATCCCCTTAGATCCAATATCATAGCAAAAATAATTAAAAGTATGGTTGCTTTGAGTTTTGCCCTAAGGACTCAGGTAAAATCTGTTTCCTCACTGAATTGATTCTCTTTGAGTGCCTGGTGGTTTGTAACTTTAGGGTGTCATTAGTCTGGCAATCATTATTTGACAAAAGTATCTTCACAGACAAAAAGAAAATGATATAGCTTGAAGTAGTCTGAAAAAAAAAAAAAAACCAAACCAACCAAGAACCCACAGATACTCAGGGGACATTTGGGAGTCTCACTTCAAGTAAGGGACAAGGTATTGTTCATCGACATGAGGCCTTCATGCAAGACCTGTTCAAGTACTCCACAACTCCACGTCTTCACTACACAGCCCCACTGTGAGGCTGGCCTGGATAATTGGCCATGTTTTACAGCAGGGGAAGTGAATCACCACGGAGGTGAGTGACTTGCCCAAGGTCACAGGAGGAGATCATAACACAGCAGGGATGCTGAACCAGGATCTTACAGCAGGTACAGCTTGCAGTCAACCCTCCTGCCTCCCTCCTGCTCTCTTTAGTTGTTGGAACTGATCCAATAATGGATGGGGGGAAAAAGTCAGATTTGGGTCCTTTTTTTTCATCCAAAAGAAAGCCAATTATTTTTCTCAAGGACTCCTTGCATCTGCTTTGACACTCTCTCCCCAAAGGATTTTCTGGGTGTTTTTTGCTTGTTTGTTCAGCCATGTTTTCTGTGGAGGGGAAGGGGGAGGCTGGGTAGCTCCAGAGCTGTCTGAAACATGACTGAATGTCTTATTCCCAGGAGAAAGTAATCTGAGCTGTCCTCAAGCAAGGTGGCAGTGACCTTACTCTCTGCATTGGCCGAGTTGGACTGGCCACAGAATTTCTTTACCATTCCCTGCCTCATACATTCCCACCTACTTATGCCTGTGTGAGAGAAGGGGATAAAAAAAATCTCATAAAAGGCTGCCTATTCTGCATGCTGCTCCCTGTGGTTTGGGGCAGCCAGAGGTCATACCACACTATCTCTCGTTCACGTCCATGCCTGTATGAGTTCATTTCAAAGCACCCCTGCTTTGTAAACATCTAAGGAGTAGTGTTCCTAGCACATAGATATGAAGGTGAGTCAAAGGGAAGTTACTTGAATAAGGACATGGTGTATACACCAATACCCCTGACACAGGTATTGATCTTAGTGTAAATAAAATAGAGGGAGAAGTAGAAAAAGATGCGTAAAAAAGACACAGTAAATTTACAATTTATGTGGCCAGTTTAGATCGAAGTAGTACCAGGTCCTGAGCTCTGTGCCAGCTAATATGACCTAATGCTTTTGGAGCTGGCCTGACAAACTGATCAAGCTCTACAAGAATTCAAGAGAACCTATTTCCTCACTTTCATAGTGTGAAGAGTGCTCTGGCAGATCACAGAGCAGGAATATATAGAGGTAGAATCTCTTTCAGGGAGCAAATTTCTTTTGTAAAATTCGTGCTCAATTTAGCTGCCAGGGCTGAAAGGGAAAAAGATGCAGAAGCAACTCTTAAGTCCACCAGCCAGATCCCTTTAAGCAATTCATGCTGTGCCAACCAGTTTTATAAAACCCTGTATTTCATCTAAACTCCATTTAAGTCTAAATAATATGAATGCCCTGCTATGGTATTTCCCTTCTCACTGCTGATAATTACCAAGTTATTTCTGCCATAAACAAAGCATGTTCTTCTCTCTCTTTGACTTATCTTATCATACCTGGTCCCAGAGCAGTCTTTTAAAAGTACCAATAAACTGCACTGAAGTCCACAGGGCTGTTTGAATACTTAAGTACCATTCTGGATCAAGATGTCAGGATTTGTAATGAAGTGCTTACAACTTTGCAATTATTTTCACAGTGACCACAACATGACCACCAAATATTTGTATAATTTATATCCCTAAATAATAGACTACGCAAAATGGGGATGGAAGGAAAACTTGTGTAAGGAAGAATCATCATTTCCCATTGAAGCCCCTTCAGCAATATAGCCCTGGATCATTTGTACAGCATGGGGAAGGATTCTCTGCTGTCTGACAGCTCCCATCAGCAGTTGCAGAGGGGATAGAGAAGACTGGACTGAGATTTTCACTTCCTGGCTCTTTCTGCTGGCATGTAATGGGAAGATCCTTCCTTTGTGCAAGTGTCACTGTGCATTGTATCTCTAAAATCAGTTCTTAGCTCAGATTCTTCCTCCTGGTGCCTGTGTCTTCAGGTCATCTGCACTTAAGAGGAAGCAGGGCATAAGCATCTGAAGAAAAAAGCTGGCCTGGTGTATCATATTTATTAATATTTACAGCCATCAGCACAATTCTGCAGACAATCTAATCTCAAGCATCTTTGAAATTCAGTGATTTTCAGAGCAGTGTTTCCCATCAGAAACAGAAGTGTGCACTCTGATTTATAGGAAGGATTTCTCTTCCTCTTAGGAAAAAAAACCAAATGCAACAAAACAACACAAAAACAGGCTCCCACTTTTCTCAGCACATAATTTATATTGCTATTAAATGAAGTGTATTACGATATTGTAACATGTTAGGGTCTCTTGCAGGATTTCTGAAGCAGCTACTCATTAATCCACTGTAATTCATTTTGGATATCTCAGATATCTCAAAGCTACTTGATATCGGAGTTACTTTAAAGTATGACAGAGTTTTCCTTAGCAGCAGGTTGTAATTTCAACCAGGCTGGTAAATGTGAGGTCAGAGGCTGATTGCTGCAAATCTAGAAGGTTAAAATATGCTGTACATCCTTCTTCCCTGTTGCAATAACATCCTGAGTCCTGGATGAGCAAAAGTAAATGCTGGGATTATTCAGGAAGAACAGGTTTCATCCTCTTGGGCTGGTCATTTAATATTGTGTGTTTTGTGTTTATCACAAAAGTATTTATATTTGTCAAGCTGGCATTAAAACCAGCCTTCATGTGATGCAGACACCTCCGGCTCAGATTTAGTTTCGAGCCCTGACCCGAGCAAGTATCTGTTACGTCTCGTAGGCTGTGGGTCTCTACGGAGGGAGCTGCTGGAGCCATGGTGGTGCATGGGGGGGTTGCAGTGTTAACAACAGGCATCCTGACGTGGGCAGGCATCCCAGCACTAGAAGCAGCCAGAAAACTTACTCTGGAAGCTGAATTGAGCAAGGCAAGCACAGAGACTAGTGCATACAAGTGACAGCAGCTTCAGTAGGTGTTTCACTGGGGCCAACTTGGTGCAATCCAAAACACCAGAGGTCTTTTGTTAAGTCCCAGAGTTAGTGTGGTTTGCTGCTGGTGATAGAAAAGTACCAGATTATAGCAGCTCTGGGAATGGTGGGGTCAGCATAAGGAGGACATGCTCAACCAGATGGTGTTCAAGTCCTATTCTTTACTTCCTTCAAAGGTGACATAGTGGAATGTTTGATACTTTTTTATATACACTACTGGTGGTAGTGCAGAACTCATGGTTATCACAGCTTTATTTCCAGGATATGTTGCATAAAGGGTAGTGAGGACATGCTTTCAGGTACCACCCAACTTTCCATATTCTCCTTCCCTTGCAGATTTCTCTTCTTCCATGGGAATGTTTCATGCTCATCTGTTGTTTTTTAAGGTAACAATTCTTTGCTCAGCCCTGTGCATATTTGAGTCATAGAATGTTTTAGGTTGGAAAAGACCACTAAGACCACCAAGTCCAAGAGTGAACCCAGCACTGTCAAGTCCATCACTGAACCATATCTCTAGGTGCCAAATTGCCTCAGGGAGGCCAAGGCACACCAGGAAGCCAAAAGTTCAGTAGACTTCAGTGTGTTTGAAGGAGGTCCTTGTCCTCACATGGTGGGTTCATCATAGGGCTGGATGACCTTGTTCCTGCAATTGCTGTTTTACAATTGACTTCCAGCTGCCCAAAACAAAGCAAAGAGACCAAGCAGGATTCATCTGCAAACTGGGATAGGATAAATTATCCCAGAATATTCTGAGTTGGAAGGAATCCATAAGGATCTTCAAGTCTAGCTCTTAAGTGAATGGCCCGTACAGGAATTGAACCCACAACCTTGGTGTTATTAGCACCGTGCTCCAACCAAATAATTGAACTGAGCCATTAGAAATAAGTTGCTAATGTAAGCAAGATTAACTTGATGAGCTGCCTGAAATGAGATATTAGAGATGATAGGGAAGAGAGAAAACTTTTCATTTAGATGGAAACAGGACTGATTAATTAAGCAGTAACGAACAGGGAACCTTGCCTTGAATTGATATGAGGCTTGCAGTGCTAATTTAACACAAAGTACAGCTCCCAATTTGTTATTAAATTAAAATGGCTTTTAAAATTGTTTACTTTTTTTTCCTTTTCTGCTTCTGTGTGGCAAAATGATTATTCTGGCTAGTTAGAGAAACCAATCAGAGCAGCAGAAAGTGTAGGTTGAAAGAGGGAAGATTGTTCTGTTGTGTAATTAAGAAATATACACTAATATCCATGACATCATGAATAAGCACTTCAAAGTAGTAAGTATGCTCTGCATAGCATATTAAATGAAACAATTAGTATGCTAGCAAGCTGCTCTGGACATACACTAAAAAGACATCACACTTCAGGAAATGACTGTTTCTTATTCTTTAGTCTAAAGATGTGCTCACCTGACTGACAAATAGTATTAAGAAATAATGAGGAAGAAACATTCTTCCTTTTTGTCCTTTCCCCTTTTCTCGCAATTTTCAAAGCAGTTTGAATTTGAGAGACTTTGCAGTTGCTCCATACAAGGGAACTTTTTCTACCCCAATCAAATTATATGATAGAAGTGTGAGACGTTGTATGTGATAGACAAATCCTATGGAACAAGAGGGAAAACAACCTTGAAGAGACATTGCTTTTTTTAGTCTTAAACAAAATACATTCTTGACAGGAATGATTCCTTGTAATTTATTGTAGGATAGCTCAACAGTAGCAATTTGTCATGCGTAGTTATGTAATTTGATGGGTTCATTTCTTAAATGAATTATGGATTATGGATTACCTCTGTATATCAACAACAGAGCTGTATCTTTTATGTAAATATTCCCTCAACTTTTCCTTCCTCTTCCAATCCATTTTCTGTCATACAGAGATGACTTTTTTCCATCTAATCTTTCAACTAATAAGGTGTTTAATAATTTAGCAACCTAAAAAATGAGCATATTTCAAAGGAGTTAGTATCAATGGTAGTGTAAGAGCCTCAGGCTACAAAAAAGTGGATGAGGTTACCAAAGTTTTAGAGTCAGGATCCCAACTGTCTTTCTGCTTCAGGCAGCTATTTTATTAAAGTTGGTATTAAACAACACTGCCTAAGGTCTGATTAACAATTTATGACTTCCTAAGAAGGATTAACAGAAGCCTATCATTTTTATATTTAAATCTTGATTTGCATCTAAGTGAAACCATACCCAGGTTTATATTTTCATTATTTATTATTTTTATTATTATTATTGCTGCCTCTGAAATATTGCTTATGTGAATATTGCAGGCACCAATTTGTTGTGCTGATCTGTTGGTACCTCATCCCCTCACATGTGTCAGAGGGACAACTTGCTTCTTGCATCCTGTGATGGGCTTGATCCTGCAAAATGATGGCTTTTGTCTCATGCTGGACTCAGTTGTTCTTCACTATCCCTGAAGTCCACTGGGACAGAGGGTGATCTGCAGTTGGCAGTCAGGCTGAGATCTGCAAGACCAGGAGCTGAATGTTGTCCAGCTAGCATTACTTTGGGGAGTAAAATCCAGATGTACAGGACCAAGGCTCGCCTGACATACCTTCCCAGAGGGGAATTTTCCTGTTTGACATTTACTTTGTGCAGCAAGTAGCAACCCTGTCCCAGTCTTTTATAAGCCTCCCAGTCCTGCTTATGAGGTTGCTTCTAGGCCACCTCTGCTAGGAGAGAAGCACAGGGTGATTCTGCTGCTATGTTCTGGGATACAACAGAGCAGGAGCTGTTGCTTTTTGCTCTTACTGAGGCAGCCCAGAAAGGAGCATGCTACCAGGTGGGAAAGGGGTGGGGAGTAGATACCAGTAAATCTGCTGGCCAAACATTTCTCACTCTCCTGTGTAAGAAATCAGGCCAAATACATGCAGCTTAGTGGAACAGAGTAGAATTTATTCTACTTCTAGCAAGGCTATTTTTGATTGGTTTTGTTTAAATGTTCAAACAGACAGTAATAACAATGGCCTGTTCTGTTACCTATTTTCAAGCTGTCCTAATTCCCCCCTTGACTATCCCCCCCAAGTTCAGCTGCTCTAGAAATTTGTGTGGCTTTTTTTCCCTTGTGTATTTCCATTCCTGATACTTGTCAGTGGATTTAACACTCATTTCACTAAGGGCTGAATGTGGTGGTCATAGTGTGTAGAGCTAAGGGAAAAGATTGCCAGAGAGGGGCTATGAGCTCCACTGACTCACAACAAGGGAGACATTATTTTGGTCTTCCTGCGATCCTCTCGTCACTAAGACACTAAGGTTCTAAAGAAATGTTGATATTTAAGGATCTTCATTGCTTTATTTCAACTCTAAACATGTCTATGGCTTTCCTTTTAATCAATAGCATGGGTTTTGTCTTGGTCTTGAGGGCTTTTAAGTTTTAAAAGACTAGAGCTGTAATCTGAAAGCTGCTGGTTCTTCAAAGCAAAAGCTAGCATTACGACATTCAGAGAAAGATTTCTCATTTTCCTGGTTTTTCAGGATGTGCTAAACTGAGTTTTAGTTTTAGGGCTGCATTCACATTTCAATAATCTGCTGTTACAAAGACTCCAAGAACTGCAATCAGAATATTTTCTGGTGATGCTTGCCTTCAGCCTGTGCTTGTGGGTCGTTATTGACTGGGATTTAAACAAGTGCTCAAAAGATTGTGCTGAATCAGGGAGCAGTACCTGTGAGGAATAAGCCCCTTCGATGCTGTATTAACAACATTCAAGGTTTCTAGCTTATTCTTCAGTTCTGACTAAAATTTTATCCAGTCATATTCTCAGTCAAAAGAGGACAAACGAGTATTATTCCATTGACTTCCAAGGAGCTGTAATGATAAATATGAGCTGAAAAGCCAGACCAAGGAAGCAGAAGAAAATGCATGAATAAATTATCAATAGTGGACATGCCCAGGAACTTAGAGCAGTCAGCTCCCCTCACTCTCTCTTCTTTCTCTCCTGTTAAAAAATCCTCAGCCATGTAGCCAGAGAGCAGGAGCAATATCATGGGACTTCTGTGGCCAGAGACACAGAAATCAACAGTGCAAGTGGATGGTTCATACCTAATCTGTGTGGTGAATTAGTTATCAAAACTATTCTACAGCAACACATGTTTATTTGTATGACATTATTGTCCATGGGTCCTAATTGTGTGAAGCAGTGCTCTAACCTAATAGAGTCCCAGCTGGCAAGTATGTTCAGTGAAATCAGTCTTAGCTGCAGGATTATTTCACCAAAATATGGCTAACTTCACTGGAACTCATATTAGAAGACAGTGGTTAGTTGAGTTCCACCCTGTAATAGATGTGTCAGTTAAATTCCATCAGCTACACTTCTGTCCAATTAAAGCACACTTATTAAAAAGGTATCTGAATACCTGCTGTGTTATGATTCATTCTGTAGCCACTGGAATGGTTTTTAAGTCTTCTGTGCACAGAATTTTCAGGTGAGGTCAGTGTGATTTTTCATTCACAAAAATGGCTTCCTGGGTCCCTTAAATGAATCAGAAATGGAAACAAAAAACAGGTCTGACCATAACACACAAGAATGTCTTGTGTGTAGGAACAGCATGGTATCAGGCATAACACAGGATATCACAACTCTTTAAAGAAAATAACAGAAAGAAGTAAGAAATAAAAAGTGAGGTACAAAACATTTGCTGGGAGTCACGGGAGACCATACTGTGTGACTTCAGTTGTCCTCAGGATAAATTTTGCTCTGAGAGCAACACATCTTTCCACTGTATTTGTGGGTAGGACTGTTGCCAGGAAAATGACCTCTTCTTTGGGCTTTGATTTTCCTATTCTGTGACTGCATGGTCAGTTCCACCTTGGTCAATAGCTATTTTGTGGTTATCCCAGGTTGCTTTCTGCATCAAGGTTAACAGAGTTTTGAGGGAAAGGTTGTCTGTGTCATCACAGTTTGCAGATACGGAGCATCCGTCAAAAGAACTGCTAAATGAAAACAATCTGTCAGCACCCGGTTTGTAAACATCTCTCAACCTCTGCTTTTGGATGCTCATTACTAGTTGATTTCTACCACAACAGTGCTCTAAAATGTTCTCAGGTGGACATCCTTTCCAGGAGAATGTGTGGATATCAGCTTGCAGTGGAGTGTCAGCTAGCCCAACTCCAAACATAAAGCTAAATACCTTCCTGTTTTGAAGGTTTTACAAATGATCTCATCTTGACATGACTGAATGAGGGAAATACACAAAGTTGTGATCTCTTGTCATCTGCTCCTGCCTAATTTTCTGAATCTCTTCAGGACGATCAGACACCCAACCCTGCACTCACACACCTGGCTGTAAATGGGGTCCTGGTATTCTGCACGTTGCTGCTTGAGTCTTTCTGCTGCTTCAACCCAGCTCTGAAATGTGTCCCTCCAGGTTAGCTTGCATAAACATAAAGCCCCAAATTAGCATTGCAAGCAACCATTGCCCTCAAAAACCAGTAGTTTTTCTGTGCTCAGTGCATATTTGCCATCTGCTAATGCATTAAAAAAAAAAGAAAAAAATCTCGGCCAAGTGCTTAATTTGGAGTAAATCCATGTCTAACTCTAGTAACTTTAAGGAACTGTCATTGCCTTTACCAGCTAATGAAAAGGCCTCTGCAGCTGCAAAGCAGAGAATGCTTCGGAGCATTTGGGCTGTGCATTGTTTCTGCCTGTCTGAAAAGATGCCAAAAGGAAGGAATACCTTTTCATGGAGGCAGCCTTCTGGTTGTTGTCCACTGTGCAGAATGGGGTGTGTACCTATGCACTGCAAGTCTTCTGTACTGCTTGGCTCTAGCACAGCTCACATACCTATGTGATATAAATACTCAGCTTTGCTTTCTCAGCTCTAACCCTTCCCATGCAAAGTCAGAAGCGTGGACACTGTGCCAAAAATAGGATGCTGAATCCTAGCTCCTTGCAGAAATGATCTCTTTAAAAGCCACAAGCAAAGAGGGAAAAGGATCTGGAACCATCTCACACTGTAAAGGATATTTTAGTTGTCTAGTGGATATTTTTCTTCTATCAGGAAAAAAAGCCCCAAACACAATTAAAAGATTAAAATTATAACACCAGTTCTTGTAGTCACCGGAATAAGTGTTTTACCCAGAGTCCTGCTCAGGACAAGTAGCATGTGACTGCCTGGCTTGTGCTACACCATTACTATTCAGGCCACTGGCACTGGAAAAAAATACAGAATGTCAACACAAGAAATGTCAAATGGTAAGAATTTGTAAAGAATATGTTTGTATTTTACATCTAAAATTCTGTCTATTTTCAAAAAGAAAAAGAGAGACTCCTAGAATTTATCTTTTTCCCCCCACAATATGATGGATTGATAAATCACTTTGGAGGGAGTGATATTTTTGGACAGAATAAAATACTCTCCAGAAGTTTTTAAATGGTACTACTTGGACAAGGTAGTTCAGTAAGAGTGTTTCAAAAGGCCTCACAAGAAATTCTGATCTTTATTTCACAGCTTGCCCTCACGTGCCTGTCTCTTTCAATAAAGTGTTATTCGGCCATTGAGAACACCTGGCTTGCTGGCTGGTATCACACGTCTTTCAGTATGTTGATACCAATGTAGTTGTTATTCCTCAGGGGATTGGCAAGCAAACGGGTGTTTGAAAGCCCTCTACCTTCAAGGCCCCTACTCAAACCCCATCTGGAACAGATGCCAGCAGTCAAAAGCACCATTAGTACCACCTTAATGGCTCTTCACAGGACTGTGTAAGCAAAACAAGTATTTATTCCCTTTCATACAGAAAAAAAAGATGAATAGTAGTGGGTTGTACCGATAGCATCATCTATTGAGAACTTCTGTGGCACTGGCCCATGAACCAGAAGCAGAAGTGGTGTGGAGGATGGCACTGCCAAGTGATCTCTAGGCTCCTTGATGAGGTGGGCTGAATAAACTCTCATTGCTGCTGTTTATGCATTATCTGTACTGTGGACAAATAAACCTTCAGCCTCTGAAGCTGACAGTGTCTACACTGCAGAAACATTGCACTCATAAAAAGATTTAAAAGGGGGGGAAAAAGCACATTCTAAGGTAGCTGATTTACGATGGAGACAGGCATAGGAACATGTCCTATACTTTTGGGCCGCTGAATTGCTGAAAGAGCATGTGGTCTGTGTTTTCGCGTATCTGCAGAGAACTACAGGGGAGTCTCTAATCTCAGGGTGGAATTTACTTGTCTCACATTCTAGGCATACAGTGAAAGACCTGCAGTATATATATACCTGATGCATTTAGGCTACATTTTTAAATTGTAAAACTTTGACTTGAGATATCTCCTCTGACGGAGGAGGAACAGGAAAGGAGCACTAAAGATACAGGTTTGCAACCACCCATTAGACACCAGTTTTTAAAAAGGAATCTGATAACTTGAGGTTTGAGTGTCAGTGCCTTTCCTTTCATGAGTGATCTCATGCTGAGTTCAATTTTTTTTCCTCAAAGTACGTTTTATCACTTCCTTTTAAGGTCTTTATACCCCAAAGCAGATCACTTGCAAGTTTACAATCGAAAATTATTTCATGAAGCTAGCAATGACTCACTGGAATAGGTATTTGCAGACCTGGACACTGGGGTTTGAAGATTGTCTGAGTGTGCAAGCTTTGTAGATATACACCCTAACAGAAGCACAGGCATGTAAAAAAAAGCCCATGGCATGTAATTGTAAGTAAAACTGATTCTTGCCCTCACAGAAATAGATGCATCTGCATCTAGAATGCATTTATCTGTTCATGCCATACAGACATCTTTTTCTTCTACTAAAATCCAAGTCAGATCTAAAACTCAGCCTTGAGTTTCAGTTCATCAGACGTGCACATCAGTATTCTTCCAAGGAAAAGGCAAAGCCAAACCCAATGAAATTTATAGCAGTACATGATCCTATTTTCTGTCATTTAGATTGTCTGACCAAATGACAGGACCTACAATCACTCTTAGTTAAATTGAATTATTGGTCCTCCCTCTCCACTGGAGATCCTGGTGACATTTTCAGTGGACTTCTATGAGTTTGCAAGGTTGAGATTTTAACTCATAGAATTTAATGAAATTGTCAGCTTATGTGACTAGAATTAACGAGTATTTTACATTTTAGGCTTTTGGTGGTGTTTGTTTCTTTTGAAAATTTACTGTGTATGTCACTCCTTGTTGTCCACTCAGCATTGATTTCCTTAACGCTCTGATCTGTCAAAGCAAAGATGTTTTTATACATGGATTTTACTAAAAAAGTAAAATCTGTAGCTCTTGCATGTGAATAAAGCCTTGAAAACATGAAGTCTACCAAAGGAAAGAATAGAAAAGAACAATCTTAGGTTATTTTTAAGTCAGTCCAGTTTACAACTAACTTGGAGACTTGGAGGTGGCAATGCAGTAAAGTTAATTGCAATCATTTATAAATGCCTTGCTAACTAGTTGCCTCTTCATTACCAGCAAAATTATCTCTCAGCTTTCTGGAGCAGGGCATATTTCAGGACTGCACTTGTCCATTCCTGTGGTCTCACTAGTTCACCCGTGTGCAGCCTGGCCAAAGACACACAGATGCCTTGGTCACAAGTAGCTAAATAAAACAGAAAAGTATCACGTAAAGGTGAATGGTCATGATTGCAACACTTAACACTTGCGTGTTCCTCTGTGTCAGAGTCCTTCACAAGCAGGAACTAATTACAATACATTCAGTCATAATGGGATGTTCAAAGAGGTGCTAAATTATGCTCTTCTTGAAATAAACTGCTGTGCTGGGATAGGAAATCACTAGATTACAAGATAGAAGGCAGCAACTTTAGGATAATCCCTCTGTAACCTCATGCACCCAGGTCCCTCCCATGAGATGGCACACATCCACGTTTCCCCAGAAACATCTGCTTGGGAGAGGTTTGTCCCTTGACTGCATTGCTTCTGCTTCGGCTTTGCTGGTGCAAAGGGGCTACAGGAACTTCTGCCCTTGTCTGTTTGTGATAGGACACAGAAGAAGGGTTGGGAAAACATTATTTAATGGCCACAGCTCTAAAGAAAGCTGACTAACCCCTAAAGCATTTTCAGTTACATATTGCAGAGCAAGACAAAAAAAATCTCTTTGCTGCTCTGCTGTACTGCTGTAGCAGAGTCATCCTCTGTTTTCTCCTTGAAGTATGTGATGTCACAAAAAATTGATTACTTGGGCAAAAAGAAATAGGATTGCAGGGAAAAAACAGATTTGTTATATTAACCTGATTATAGCTTCAGGTAATAGATAACCTTATGCTTTATCTTGTGGGAAAAAAAGATAGCTTTTTTAAACACTTAAAAAATTTCCCATTTTTAATGAGGTGTCTAGAAACAAAGGAAAAAGCATCATCCTTTTTTTTTTGCATTTGCTTACTTGTAGAAAAACCTTGAAAGAACAATTCACATTTCAATATAATCTTTTTTTAACTTTAGCCAATAACCCTTTCCAGGAATTAAGTCGACTGCATGGGAGAGGTGGTAACAGATACTTCCTAAGAGGTAACTAAATTGTGCATGTTGTGCTTGCTCAGTACTGAACTCCAGGCTCTGTGCCGCTGCCCTGGAGCTGCTCCTTCGGGGTGCCAGGACATGGTGATGCAATTGCTGTGGCCCCTCAGGGACCAAAGGCATGCTGGATAAGAGGGACCCTACAAAGTTTTAGGCATTAAATGAACTTTAGAAATGAACAGGAGTTTCTCTTGTCTTGGCCAAGCTCCCGAGCAACATCTTCATGGCATTTCGGAGCTGGCCCAGCACACATCGCTGCGGGCAAATTTGCCTTTCCTTGTAAGGGATGGTGTGGAGATGAGCTTCCCTATCCATGGATGCTTCAGGCATGGATGTTCTTAAAAATATATGCAGCCACTAAACAGCAGTGGTGGATATCGTAGTTACTGGAAATGTTCAGGGTTATGGAAGAACACCTACCCCCAACTTTAGTTTCTTGACATTAAAAATTGATCTTGAAATACCGGCCCTGTAAAATCCATTGATCACTGCTTCTAATGCAAGAGATAAGGCATTCCTGAACCTCTTCAGTGTTTGTTGTATAGATTTAATGAAGGTGGATGTTGCAAGTTTCATGGGTGGTAACAGCTTAGGTTGTATTCTTTCTGCTTGTCATTGCTTAAAGCAGCATTCGAAGGCAGTTTCCCTGGGCTAAGATGCTGAATGTCTTTTTCTCCTCTCAGCTTTCTAAAAATTAAGTGTAATTCAACTCCTGTGAATGATAGCCCGCAGATAACAACCTAGCCCAAATTCCAACTGGAGCTCATTTAAAGAGGTCATTATTCCTTTTAATTAAATAAAAAATAGGAAGTTGGTCCTTTCTTATTGGCAAGGAGTATTAATACTTTTCTCATCAACCCGTGTTCAGTAAATCCTATAACTTAGGTGAATTCTAAAAGGCATTTTAAAGGTATTACTGCACAATCTTTCCACAAATAACATACATGCTGAAACCTTATCCTTTTCTTTTATTTTTTTTTCCAAAAGCTTCCTAAACCAATATCTATTTGACCTAAGTTTTCACGGTTATCAAAGCACTAAAAACATGGAAGTTATTAGATTATTGCCAGACCTAGCATAGCTCATGATCTATTTGACTAGAAGTTAATTTTCTAAAATGCTGTTTTAAGAAAACAATAGCAAACAGAAGGTGTTTACACTCAGACTAGGGTAATACATTAAAAAGAAAAAAATAACCAACAAGACAGGGTCAAAAACAAACAAACAAAAAAATCCCCAGCTACCCAAATAGACTGTGGGAAATGAAAATGATTAAAAAAAAAATCTCTGATCAAAAAAACATCTGCATGCTAATCCTGGTGTTTTCAAGTGGAACAACAGAGTAAGAGGAAAAAACCCACACATTTGAAAAGAAATGTGAGAAGCAAACAAAAATATAATGATGAATGGAAAAATAAGACCAAGTCAGAAAAATTCAGAGAAAGAAACAGATTGAATCTGCGCGTTCTTTCACAATAGAGCTTCTGCTGGTGTGACTGCATATTCAGCAGTGTGAATATTATAATTAAAGAATGTCAGCTCAAGCAAAATGTTTTAAAACCTTCCTATTAATAAGCAGATAAACTGCTTAAAAATACTGATTACATTAGGAAAAAAGGGAAGTGTTTGGGTTTTATGTTTCCATTCCTTTCATCTGCTGGAATACATTTAAATAGCAGATGTCTCTCCCAGGCAGTGTTTGATAGCAGTAGTGTTGATTTTGATGCCGAGGTGGTAAGATCATCTTTATGGAGGGGGTCAGTGCTGTGCTGCAGTTCCTGGCGCTGGCTGGTACCTGTGCAAGGGCCAAGTCCTGCGCCAGGCAGAGATCCCACAGCAGCAGCCCATCAGCAGGATGGACGAGGTGCTGGTCCGGCGGGGCTGCTGACAGCGCCGGGGAGGGCTGGGGGCTCTGCGCAGCGCACTTGGCTGCGGAGCCCCGCGGGCTTGCTCTTACAAGTGCTGCAGACAAAGAGCACGGCTCCGTAGGATGGCAGGCAGCAAGTGCTGCGCTGCGCAGCATCTTATCCCGGTTTGGGAACCAGAGCAGGAACGCGTGACAGTGAGCTCCCCGGCGCTGGGAAGCGTGGATGCGAGGTCAATGCAAATCTCGCTCGTCTCAGGAGTTTGGAATTTTTCTCACACTGCATTGCAATTAAAGTCGCTGCTTTTTTTTTTTTTTTTTTTGTACTGGCAAGGCAAAGCTATCAAGGTACCAGACAAGTGCAAAAAAAAATTAATTTAAGCTAAAATGAGAATTAGCTCTGCTGCCCACAAGTTAGCCTAGACAAGCCCAATCTTGCAAATACTTACGCATATAGATAATTTTAGAGACACAGATAATCTCAGGCCCTTATATGTATAGCCAATCGCTTATCATTCAGAGATTTAGGGAAGATCTAATCATTACATGCAATGATCTTAAGGAAGATCATCATGACAATCAATGTAGCTTAAACCCACACCTTTTTACATCTCTTTAAGATGCTGTTCCAACACAAATAATTCAAAGTTGGCTAAACTGTGAAAAAGTGGCAGTTGAAAAATAGCTGCTGATGTATATATTCATCCTAGGCTTGCAGGAAAACATTTGTCCTTTGGAAAGACACTCTGAGCTTGCTTTTTTAGCACCCAAAAGTGTCAGAGTATCTTAAGATTTTTGTCAGGCTCTACATGTGAGGCTGCAATGCACTTTTTTTCCCCATTGTGGCCAAGCTCTGTGTTGTGAGCAAGACAGTTTACCTGAGATGTCATTACAAAGCGTGAGAAAATTGTCATCATAAATCACCAATGTGAAAATAAAGACAGCCTCTGGGACTGCAGGATTTCTTCCAAAATTTTCTCCTAGCTACGAGAACTGTAAGCTAGCACTAGGTTTCAGTCTTTTTTAGTTGCTAAAGTGCTGTTCTGCATTTCTAGGTTTCCAGAGAGTCACCATTGCAGTTACACTGTTAACCCAACCTTGAAGAGCAAACAACAGCACCAGCAACAGCCTGGTTATGAATCTGTAAACATTACCTCATCCATTTCAGAGAAATTGTTAACTCTCTTTCCCATTCCAGACCATGACATACAAACTGCCCACTCCAGTGCCAACTGTTTAGAGACCAAAAACTTTAAACATTACAAAAAATAATTTTAAAAAATCCAGAGTAATAAAAAGGCACATAATCACAGTCTGGTGACACCCTGATTAGGCAATTTTCGAGTCATTCAAAGACAAAACGAAATACATGTTTCTTACTGTATACATTTAACTTTCTTTTGTATAGAAATCTCAACAAAAATGATGAAAGTTTGGAGTTTGGCAGATGAGTAGAAAGAAACGCATTCCATTACACATTTGTGTGGGAGAGCTATGCCATGCAATATGATGCACATCCAGATGAACAAAAGCTTCACATTTAACGGGCAGGATTTGGAGAGAACTCTGTTTAGTAATGTCAGTTCTGAGTATAATTTCTTCATCCTCATTCTTCCATCCAGTTGTTGCCTTTCCATGCTGTAGTAGTTTTACAGTTTTGTATTAGAAATTTATTTACCTCACGTTCACAGCCAGTCTCCCTTCCTTCCACAGTTTGGTCATCACTTTTTGGCTACTATTTCTTGTTGTCTGCTATTCTGTTTTAGGCTACTTAGTTAGAAATGGTTAATTGGCCCTGGTGTCTTATGTCAGGGAAAATAACAATCTTTTAACTGTATTAAGCGCCCACAAATATTTCACTTCATGCTAATTTCTCTGCTTTCCAGCTGAGCTGTTTAAAATGCTAAAAAAGTCCACCCTTTTTTTAACTACAGTTAAGTAGTTTACTAGGAAACAAGTGTAAGGGTTAGCTGTTTGTGGTTTAAAATGTGTATCAGTGAAGGAGATTGGGGGGGGGGGGGGGTGTGTTTCTTCTGGGGTTTTTTTAACACTGGCGGCCCTTTCCCTTTCACTCTTAAATTATTTGCCGATATCCCATCAAAGCGCCGATTTAATTATTTTTTTTCAAAGTGTCGGCGGGCCGGGCCTGAGGCCGAGTTCAGTCCGGGGCCGCTGCAAGGCCTGGAGCTCCCCCCCGTGGCGGCTGCGGCCGGAGCTGGGGCCGGGAGCGGGGCCGGATCCCGCGTCTCCCTCCTTGGGAATTCTGCACAAGTCGACCGGAATTTCAGCCCTGCCATCAAATGCCAACATGCGTTGTTAAGACTGCACTGAGGCTCCGCTTTTGATTTTTTTTCCTTTTTTCTTCCAAAAAACCTCTTTTTTCCTCGTTTTTGCTGTGCCTCGTTTTGCAAGGTTTTCTCCTAGAGCAGTGAGGAGGGGGAACATTCCGGAGCGCGGTGCAGTCACCCTTCAGAGGCCTGAGCATCCCCTTGTGCTGTGCCTCGTCTCCAGCCCCAGGGGCCCTGGGTACCACAGCCCTTAGGTGTGACCCAGGGGACGTGGGGTGCCATGGCAATTGTAAGGTCACACTCCCTAACAGAAGAGGAGCCTCCATACAGGAGAGCTGATGATGGACCAAACACAGCACAGTCAGGTAGTGGGGGGCTGAAAAATACCCCATCTTCCCCTTGAGCAGGAACAGGGGGGGCACTCAGCCATGGGACGGCACCGTGGAAATGGCTTAAAAGGTTTCGACACCAGCTGAATGTTGCCATGCTGCTATCAGCAATTGGTATTGATAGAGCACAGTGTTAAGTTCAGTGCCTGGATTTATTCAAACTGTTCTCCACTGACGTGTAAATGAAGTGTGCTTTGTGTCTCAGTGGCACCTGTGTGGACCTCTCTGTGTTTGAGTGTGGGGACAAAGGCTTTTCCATCTGAGGTGCTGTGGCTGGCCGGGTCTGAGCCCTGCAGAGATGCCTCCATCATTTGACTACAGCCCTTGCCTGAGCGAGCTCCAGAGCCTGTGTATTAGGTCAGCCTATGTGCACCTTGAGTAGTGAAGAGGGTGGTTTTGGCCCTTCTTTGCCACTTATATTAGCAATGTGCAGGCCACAGAGGATAAATTTTATTTTCTTTTTGATCAAGCACAAAAAATAACCAAGTTAACAAGCACAAGTAGTCACAAGAGCTGATAGCATCAAACTCTTCCTCAAGTTTTTTGGTGTTCTTTTTTCAATACATATAACAAGGCAGCATACTTTAACTTGGACACACTGCTGCTTCTCGCAGCTTCAATTCACAACCGGCTAGCATCATTTCAAAATCTTGGCTTTTGAATCACACATAAAGCTCAGAGATTTTCCCTCAAACATCCCAGCCTTTCTTTACTTTTTACTACCCCCAGTGAGAGTACTGAAGGAGCACTGTATCATGCTCAGTACATTATGCCCATGTTCAGAGTCAAAGTGCAGTAATATGGACACAGTTTTGCCCATCCATTTCTATATGATGGTTCCTTTAACAGCTTGTTAAAGCACTGATGCAATTGAGTTGCATTAACAGGGACAGAAAATGGGTTAACAGTTTAATGAATGAAAAATCAAATGCCAAAAAAAGCCCAGCCTCCAGCTAGCTAGGTCTGAAATACCAATCTTTGGCTTTAAGTGATTCTTCTATTGTTATTCCCTTTCCACATTCAGACCCTGTTTGCATTACTGTAGATTTGCACCATTCATCTGGTATAAATCTGCCCTCACTCAGCCCTGGAAGGCTTATCCCAAAATAGGTGAATTCTCAGACTGAGCAGAGCTTTCCTAGCAATTTCTGTATTACCTCCCTGCAGAGAGCGTAAGTCAGGACTTGGTCTGAAATGTCCTTTATCACCCTGTTGAATCCCTGCTGTGTTTAGCAGCTGGCACAACTTTAAATAGCCTTCAGACTACGCTAAATATTGCTGAATTTCTAGTGTACTTTCTGGTGCTATGTTCCCACAGCACTAGAAGGAATCATTTGGGACACTGAGTCCAGCTCTTCCACAATCACAGGTCTCCACACAATACACATCTAGTTTATGGGAACTTCACTACATCCTGTAATCCACCTGAGACCTGAAGTATGAGATGCAGGAGCAGCTTAAAAATGGCAAAAACATTGCAGTAAAGGAAAGGAAGTGATCAAGGGTATGACCTGGAAGAAACTGACAGAGAACTAGTAGTATATAAGGACGTAGTAAAGCCACCTTTAACCTTACCTTTGCTCCCCAAGCTGCTCTTAAGCCACAGTTTGGCATGAGTCAGGCTCCCCTATGCTGCTTTTGTGCAGTGCTAACTTCGTAATCCTTTCTAGAGGTCTGAGGCATTGACAGATAGATTTGTGGGACTCATTTTAAAGCCAGAGTGCCTTGCAACCGTGTAGGAGTTTGCAGTGTGTGGTTTCTGCTGAATCATGTAATGTCATACTGGTGAGCTGAAAAATGCGTCATAAAATAGGTTGGTTTGCTACTGGCCAAAAGCAAGATCTTCCTCACCATGGTGATGTACTGCCCCAAGTCTTACATCCCTGTCAAGATATCCCCTTCTGAAATACAGGAAATACACCATTCTAAAGTCTTTGATGTGACAATAATGGCTTAGGAGTGCATTCCCTCAAGCTGTACCTATACTTTTCCTACTTTCTTGCTGCATTTCCACTAAAAAAAAATGCTACAGGCATAGTTAGTATCTTGATTAATTTTTAGGGCCCACTGAGAAGGATTGTGTTCCTGTCA
Organism: Corvus kubaryi; assembly: GCF_017639235.1. Taxonomy (NCBI): domain Eukaryota; kingdom Metazoa; phylum Chordata; class Aves; order Passeriformes; family Corvidae; genus Corvus; species Corvus kubaryi. The sequence goes on along the minus strand of NW_024582056.1, from coordinate 875,709 downwards.
GTCATTCTGGTTTATTTTAATGAATAATTAAGTATGTGAATGTGAAATAGATTCAGAAATTATTTTCAGGAGCTTGAATTTTACTTGCCAGCTTTTCCGTTGCTTATTAGTTCAATTGACAATGACATGTTATTGCTCACCCAATAAACTTCTATGCAATACTGGCACAGTGGCAGAGTTTCATTTTTCCCAAGAAAGGAGCAGTGCAAAAGCAATAACAATTTATCTTCTTCAGAAGTCTAGTTGTTTGCAAAAGTCTGGAAAAGTTTACGTCCTCATTTAGCAGTATGCCTAAAGCTTTGTATTGCAGTTGAGCCAAAAGAGGCAAATGGAGAGACATGTTTAAGAGCACTAATAGGAATATGCCCAAGAAAATAGTCTCATCAGGGCACACATAGCTGTTAGAACCAGTGATAACAAGGGAAGGATCTTGAAATTTTCTCCTATATGAAATACAGCAACCAGAAGGTCTTAAGCAAAGGCTAAAAAAAAACCTGTTAGCAGTATCTGTAACATGCAGGAATCCTGCCCCCGCTCCCGTTTCCTCCTCTCCCTCATGTGCTTGCAATATGTTGTAAGGGTGCAAGTGTGAAAAAGAACACATACAGAGTTACTCGTAGGCAGTGCAGACACTTGTGATTTTTCTTGGTGTGCGTATTTATTTTTGATGGCCAAATTTCATAATTTGGCCATTTTCATGGAGTTAATTGGGCAGTAGGTTTTGCATCTGACACGATTTTTTTCCCCCTGAAATCTTGCAAAGGTATTAGAAGTTATGGTCTCACTTGAGGTGGATCACTGGGACCTAATTTTCCCTGTTATCTGAATATACTTTACACTGAAAGCCGTCCTTGTACACATACTAATATACCCATATACTGACAGTCACCATTTGCTCAAATAAAACCTTGTAAAAATCAGTTTTATTTAAGAATATGGATAATTTCTGACTTGTTGACTTTTATAATAAAGCAAAAGGTCTTAAACTGCTTTGTTTGGTGGACAGGGAGTGAGCAGTCTGGTAGGGTTTTGTTTGGAATGCTCTGACAAGTGCATATTGTTTCACATGTTGTATGGGCTCGACTTGTCTTGCATGTTTGTGCAACCCTGTGGGATCAGCAGAGACAAACATAGTTTGTCAGGTACCTGTGTTTCACTGGTTCTCATTCACATCTCTGTTGTAATTCCTGCTGCATTCTACTCTTACAACTGCTTTGCAGAACCTTCCGCTGCTCTAAGCTTTATGGCCCCATCCCTAAATATATAAATATAGAGTATAGGAAACATGGGGTTTTTTGTCTAACAGGAATATGTATTGCAGGAACCACCGCTACACATTATCCTGCTAAACCCAACTTTGCTGGTGTCCAAAAAGGCATGTGTGTGGACAAACAGTAAACTGGGAATGAGAGTGCCTTGGGCTCCCCCTGACTTCTTTTGGAAAGTCCACAATACCTCAGATTTTTGGAGCTGAAAGAAGTCTGTAACTCTACCAGATGAGGCTGGCTCCCCATATGGAAAGCAAATTATCCCCATAACAGCCTCTTACTGGGGTCTTTGACCATTCCTCTAAATGCAGATCATCCACCAGATGCTGGCCACCTTCAGAGAAGAGACACCAGACTCCATCTGCCATGTATTCACTCTCACACTGCACAACAGCTCTAGTCCTACATTCCATATATCTTTTTCAGTGCTTCAAGAGTTCAAATTCTGACTCAGGTTGAACTCTAACAAAATAGCCGTGGCCTGGAAGTGTTATGGTAATCAATCTTTTAACAAACCAGGTAGAAGAGACAGAAGAGCACAGATGTAGCAAATGCCACTGCACAGTGTGCTCTCCCGTTACCTGGAGGCATTAGGCTGTACAGAGGCATAATGTCATCAAGCACTTGGTTAATTCAGCTCCTCCTCATCCTCAGTACTACCTTGCTAAGAGGTATAATTGAGCTCTTACTGCTGTTCTTTTCAGATTTTGTTGCTATGTGTTTTTGTAAAGTCAAGCAAATAGAAAAATTAATGACAGCATGTGAATATACCACAGAATAATGCTACTTAGGGACTGCTGTGCCCTTGTTGCCAATTAACCTTCATGTTCATCACAGGCTGCAGCCAGCTGCATCTATCACAGTTACTTGGGTTGGGGGAAAACATCCATCATTATTACACAGAGATATATATGTTATTTTCCTAAAGCAGCATAATCCTCCACTTACCAAAGAGGGCCTGGGATGGCTGGGAGGAAATGAAACTCAATTTTCCCTCACATCTGCTTCTTCCTTTGGTATAATCAGCACAACGTGCACTAGGCAAGGTCACAAACTTTGACAATGTTCATCACAACATGCAATTTCTCCATTCTAGTGCCATTAACTGCTCAGCAACCTCTCTTTCACCATCCCACTGTTTTTAATCTGCTAGAGCACTTCAGAGCAGGAATGGGAAAGCTCGCCTCACAGACCTCTTTCCAAGATCACTGCCACACACCACGCTTTGAGAAAGAGTCAGCAGTGAACCACTACCCCATTTGTTTCAGTGGAATAGGGAAAAGAACATCACAGTGGGATGCAATTTCAAGTTTGCTGGCCAGCACCTGAATCTGGAAAGAGATTCTGATACCTTACCAGCAGCAGCATTACAGGCATTGTAGTGTCTCCTCTGAGTAACATCCTGATAATTTGTAGAGACCTGTAGCTGACATGTAGAGACAATGGGACCAAAAGCATATTTTTTTCCTTTTATTTTTAAAAGGGTAGAGAGTCAGTGATGCTATTGCCCTCTGTTACAAAGCTGGTTATTTGCAGGATGGTATGGTCAATGATGCACTATTTCTGAAAGCCTCTTTGCTTAACCTGCATTGTTTTGGCTGAATTTTTGTTCAAAGACTGTAGTTTGTTTGAAACAGAAATGAAAGCGAGGCATGCATATCTTGAGACAAGGGCAGGAGGTTCTTGTGAATTGTGCCTAATATTATTTCATGTGGTGCTTTTTGTGCTGCAGTTGCTTCCTTCATAAAAACAAACATTTCCCAAGCTACCTCCCTGTAGATCCGATGGGTTAGATGCACTCCCACTGGCTTTGCTGACTACCTCTCTCCCAGATATTCATTGACTCTCTTTCCATGTAGGGCCCTTCCTCCCTATCTCACAAGGAAGCACCTCCACTCCCCACTGCCTCACTGCCCCTGGGTAAAGGTTTGCCATGCCCAAGGATCAGAGCACCCAAACATCAGCCACTTGCTTTAAAGTTGCCCTTAGCTCAAACAAGGGGATGTAAAAGTGAGTAGAAGCATTATGAAATAGGCAAGACAGGCCACAGGTGCACAGAAGTAAAAAGATAAGCAAGTCCCTGTCTTCCAAGCAGCAACATCAGCTCTAAATAGCTCTCTCTGTATGTATCCAGCTGACGAGCTGACAGATACTTCACAGCCCTCTGGCTGAGGATTTGGTTCTTATGCAAACCTATGACTTCAGATTGCATTCATGCAAGAGGATCTGGGATTTTTATAGAACCAGATGCATCTTTTGGCAGGAGGTGTATATGCATGTGTGTGGAGTGGGGGCACATTCAAATTCAAATTCTCCTCTCCCTTCTCTTTCTCTGTAAGGGAAATTGTTAACCAGGGAAGACATTTATGTTCCCAGAACATTGTTTGCTTTTCCTAGTTTCAGAAATGCTTCTGTACTTAGCAAATGGTGTGCTGGTCTCCAGCACAGAGGATAAACAGACATCCTACCCCTGGTTTGCCAACATGTAAAACAAAATGTGTCACTGGAGAAAAACTAAGGCTGCTCTGAACTTGCAGGACAATCAGAAGAGTTCATTCTCCTTTGCTCCTACCTGAATAAAAAACAAAATGCCTGTTTGGAACGAATAAGTTAAATAAACTTGCTGGAAACATAAAACCATTTGTTTCAATGAGTGAGAGATAAGGTGCAGAAACCCATTCCTCACCTGTAATCCCTACTGTTTTTATGTGCACTGAAAAAGTACTTCTATCAGCATGATGCCAGCCCATCATTTCTTAGATAATGATCAACATTTTCTCTGTTATGCTCTCCTTTTTAGGCCTCGATTCAGCAAAGCATTCAGGTACATCTTTACGTCCTCTAGCAGCCTTCAGTAAAAGCATACAGTTTGAAAGTAAAGTGCTCTGCTAAATTGGGTCTTTCACAGAACTAAAGAGAAAGCTCACACAAGAGCAAAGCAGCTTTGCTTTCCTTCCAGTCACACTTGGTTTATTCACTTGCTCTTGCTGTGTACAGCTGTGGATTGCTGGCAGTATGCTTGGATGGAATTTGCAGGATTCACAGCTTCAAAGATGAGATGTGCCAGGCTTTAGAACAAGCTTGTATAAACACAGGAAACCAAAGCATCCATGTAAACAAAGGGAGGTAATACATATATTCACACCTGAGCAAACAGACACACTCGTACATGCAGCAGCAATGCTCCAGCAGGTTCTACAGCATTCACTGTATCAGCAGACACAGCTCTCATTTCTGCTGTTGCTTTTCTCTTGGCTTTGTAATCAGAGAAGCACTGGGGCCAAGCCTGCTAGTTTTGCAGCACACTGTAAAATGTATGAAGAGGTCTCAAAAGCTCTGACAGGGTCTCATCTATACTGAGCTATCTTTATAGTTGTGCTCAGGGAGTGCAGTATACTGCATTGAATTCCTGCCTTGTTTTTTGTTGTCCATGTACTTTTTGTGTTTTCTGTAATTTTTGCCTGTAAGCGTGGATTTGCCAGCTGTCTTGCTGAGATCCTGGGGGAAAGGAAATGTTTGATTTTTGAGGAGACAATGAAATTTAAAAATAAATCCTGTAATTTGAACGACCTGTTTAGACACTATCTATAATCATAGAGACCAGAAGAAGAAAAAAACTTAGCATCACAAATACTGAACATTTCTGAACTCGGGCACAAAAGAGCTGCCAGGTATCTCGAGTCTTCAGAGGAAGCAGGTTGCTTCATTGTAGTCTTCTCTGCCTCAGTGCCTTCCCTACCCTGCCATTAACTACACCAAGAAGTAGCACTACCTCCATTGCTGGTGTAAGATGAGCTAGATTGTATTTCCTGCTCAATTACAGACTGGCATGTGCAAGTCACCCCAGAGGTGACTTAGTCTTTTGGGGGCCACCCTCAGTACCAAGTAAATACTGATTCTGAACACACAGTCAGAACACGTGGAGCCTTTCATGTCTGAGCACACTTGGCCAGCTAATGTGGCAGGCTTCTGGATTACCCAGGCTCACCGTCATCTCCTTAGAGTTGGATAGGCTGACCTCTTGTATAGCCACAAGTCCCATTTACTACAGTGAAAGGTAGAAACATTCAGCCATAATCACAGTTGGCTCAGACTTGACATACCCTTCTGTATGAGATTTACAAAGATTTAATGTTACTTCAAGAGACTTGCAAAAGTCCCTGAGGGAGTTCATCCACAGGAGTTAGATTCCTTCACAGGATGCACTGAAGTCAGATGGGTGCCTAATTCCCATTAAGTTAACTTGCACAAGTGTTTTTATAAGTCCCTCTCCGCACTATTCCCTCTTGGCTTCCCTTCCCTCATCTCCTTCCTCCTTCAATCTTTTAAATAAAGACAGCACTTAACATAAAGGTGTGTTGCAAGGCTCTTCTCAGTGCCTATAAAGTGCTTTTCAACTCTGGCAGAAGTGCGTAAGTGTACAGAGTTCAATGAAACTGGAAACAGGGGATTTTTATGGAGATGATGTGCAAGCTCTGTTCTATCCGATACATTCATCTCAAATTTCCCAGGTGTCAACGTCAGAAGGCTAAAAGATGGTGCTGATTCCCCACGGCTCTCCCTGCCTTTTGGCACTGCAGTTAAATCCCCTGAGTCTGATTCCCATTTCATCCATTTCTGCATGACTGAAGCAAGAGATGTGGTTTTAGCAACAACATGAGATATTTTAGCTAAAGCTGTGTAGCTAAGTCTTAGTTATACTTTGTTATCTTCAAAGAAAAGACAGATAATATGCGAGCAACTGCATTATAAACAAAAAAACCCAGAAAGAAAGTAGGGAAGGGTGGAAGCAGGCAACTGACAAACCAGTAATTTGTTAACAGGGAGATGAAATGCAACAACAGATTTGTTTATCAGACCATTCTATTAACCTCTAATGGAACATTTCATCATTTATAATTAAGCTTTCCATTTTGTTATTAGACCTTAATAGCTAAATTGGCATCTTGCAGACTAGGCCAAGAAATACAAGCAAGCACAGGAGTTCAGGCACAATTCAGTCCCTTCATCAATTTTCCACAGAAGCTGCATCAGCTCCCATTTTTTGATGTGGCTGAAGTCTTGTTCCTACATCCTTTTCTGGCTGTGTTGTGCTGGTGAAGGAGACCTCCTCCCTCCTCCACCTGCAGGCTACCTCCCCAGAACTGTTCACATAGACTCCTTCCTGGGAGCCCTCCCCACGTCCTTTGTGTCAGCTGTATAGGTTTGCTTTGAGATCTGCAAGCTACAATGAGTTTATTTAGACTGAGATAGGTTAAGGTATAGTACAGCTTAACAACCTTCCCTCTTGGCAGGGTGTGCAGATGAGCATTTGGTGACAAAAACTAAGCCAACACAGCTGCAGCTGAGAGAGAACATGTGGACAAGACTTTGCTCCTCCGTCTGAGCCCATTCAGTTGTGTAAGGTAGAGCTGCAGTGCTCTTTATGCTCCATCCATTTAGGCGGGAGCAGGGAAAAGGAAAACAGGAGAAAGAACTTGAGCCAAAACTTTCCCTTTGCTACCACGCCAAAGAAAGGCTGGAGAAGGGTCTCAGATGTGGTGGTTGTGCAGTCAGGTGGGCAGCCTGGGCACTATAAATATTAGAGTGTGGTACTCAGCTTTAGCACAAGCGGTTGGAGGGGATTTCGCTTCGAGAGCCCCACCAGATCACAGTGGCTGGAGGTGGGAAATGGACTTGCATGCTGTTCCAATATGGTAGACACATTTTGATGTCCCAGCTGAGGCTCCTGAGGGGAAATAGGAAAATGAGGGTCTAGCCTGTGAATCATGCCAAGTGTTAGCTGCCACATTGCCTGCCTGCATCAGATTTGCATAATTTTGCCCTTTCTCAATAGCAGAAGTGCACGCACCTGGAGGGCTTTGATGACAGAAGTACAAGTGCCTGGGGAATTTTGGCACCACCAGGGTCAGCTGGCAGCTGAGAAGAGGTTCTAAATACTGAGCCTCAGGGTCCAAATTCTCTGTCCAGGAACACTGATCATATTGGCTATTTTATTTCAATGGTTGGACAAATATTACTTCCATAATCTGAAAGGTGCTTTTGCACTTCGAGGAACCCACTTCCTCAAATGTCACTAATCCATTAAAAATCCCTCATAATAGCCACTCTTACTTCATTCCTTTATCCCATTCTTCCTAATGTACTCGTCCTTTTAAAAGCAGACAAATTAATAAAGCTTGTTCCCAAAACTCTGCCAATTATGTAAGTGGAGACTCTTACCAGCCACGTTTGGGAGAAAAAGAGGCATCAAATTCCCTAATGCCAGAGCAGATACTATGTAAAATTGGTGTGTTTTCACCACTGATTTGATCCAACAAACTAGGTCACTCGATGACCATCTTCCATGGGTTTGTGACAGGTTTCATGGGGTAGGGGAAGGAAGAAAGTACAATTTGCCAATTGGAAACAGATTCCATCCTACTCCTCTTGGAAGTGCATGTAAGAAATCCTCTGAATTTGAGTAGGCATAAGAAAAAGGCAAAATCCAATGAGTAATAAAGTACTATTTTCTCATAAATAAGAGGCTCTTATTAAAATGTTATTGAGTAGTAACAAACAAACATGAAAGCTACAGAGCTGCATTTGACATGAATGTCTTTTTAAAAATAAACAGACATGTTTGATTATTTGTAATCCAGTATAATCCACTGTGTAATATTAAATATTTTAGGAGAATTTTTATTCCACTTGTTCTCAGCATGGTTGGCCTGAAGCCAAAATGTTGTTATTTTTAAAGACAACATTCCACTAAGGGTTTTGAATTTCTTTCATGTTGGCTCTTTTTATGGCATTTTGAAATTGATTATGCATAACAAATTCATAGGAGAGGATAAAAAAAACAAAACCCACAAACTATGACAGCATAATTTCTCTTGTGTAGGTAAACTCCTGGTCTTGTTTCCCAGGTTTCTGCAGCAGGAGAGACTCTACAAAGTAGCTGCTAGGAGAAATAAAACAAACCTGTACATACGGAAAATGGTTAAAATCCTGCTTCCACAAAGCCAAAATATAATCAGTTCCTTTCTGTGCCACTACCGGAGAAGGAGAAGCAGATGAATTTTTTAAAACCCTGCAGAGCTGAGGGTGCCAGTGGTGAAAGAACTTGCCTGAGCCTCAGCCAGGTATAGAAGCCTGGAGAGAATACAGCTTGTCTATGGACTGAAACCAGGGCCTAGTTAATTTCATACAATTTTGAAGACACTGTTTAATGGCATTTTGGTGCCAAAAGATCCAGTAAATCAGTCTCTGCAAGAAACTGGATTCAGCAGTAAAAGCAGAGCAATTTTTCTCTGATAGCATTTCACTCCCTGGCAGAGAGCATGCTTTTGCTCCTCCTGGATGTACACCTAGCACATCGAGTTTGCTACGACTGCTCTGTTCCTCCTGGTCACAAACAGGTATTTTGCACCCTTACCATATCCTCCTTCCCACGACAGACTGCCACAGCCTCTTCCATCTGCCATTCTCAATCTCAGCACACTTCAGGTCTTGAATTTAAACATCCAGAATTAACCATGCCACATTTGAAAGTCTGGTGCCCAGCCCCAACATGCATTAGTTTGGCTTTCCACTCAAGAGGTGTTTTGTCTCAAATAATGAAAATGCATTGTACATTCAGATCAGCTTTCATTGCATTTGAGCCCAGCTAGCAGGCTAGAACACAGGTTATATTTCCAAATGTTGTTTGACAAACTTATCAGACTAGAAACATGTTTTCCTTAAAGAAAATGGAATTTCTCCAACATTAACCCATCTCCAAGAGCTGGGACTTTAATTAAAATAACAATTACTGCAACATTTGTAATGAAATTGCTAGTCTGATCATCTCACGTTCCTGCCCTACTCAGGCTTCTAAGGTGACATCCCTTTCTTCCTAAAACTTTCTGCAATGTAAAAAACAACCTGCATGAGCAGCCCAATTCTCTTGTAAGATATTTGTATAGGCCTATAACCTCTTTCGGGGATTTCTTCTTAATTTGTATTCATTCACAACCAGCAGAGAGAATGAAAAGTGTGGCAGGGAGAAACTCATTCCAGCAGTTCTGCAGCACCCTGCAGCTTAGCAAAGGTAATTTGTGTAGTTACAGCTCTGCTTTTATTGAACACATCTGCAGCAGTCATTGGATTGGGATGTTTCCTTAAGAGCTCCTTGAGAGCTAGTACATGTCCTGGGTGGAAGGTTGAATTTGAAAAATGTTCATATAGCCTGTGACCAGCTATGAGAATACAGAAGTCAGATTACTTTGATCCCATTAAACCACAGAAATACTATAACACGCACACACACACAAAAGAGAAACAATAGAAAGGGCTCATGGCTAACAGCTATTTATTTGTTATGATCTCACCCTAAAGATTTTCACGTTAAGGCTTAATGTGGTTTGGTACAGAGGTGAGCTGGGGCATGGGGTTGGAGATCAAGCCTATAAATAACAGTAAGTATAAAAAACAGCCTGAAATTTTGTTCAGATCATTTTTCCTTGTCTAAAATAGAATTTATGGATTTTGCCCTTCTACTATTAGGATGAAAATAAAGTAAGATAAAACAGCCTTAAAGTGCAATTAGAAGCAATTCAGGATAAAATGCTAATCATGACTAAACAAGGGCAGCTGCAAAAGGCAAAAGAGGACTGACCCACAGCAACAAGGTTGATTTTACCCAGCCAAGTGGATGAGGAATAGGGTCAGATACCTGGAGTGTTCATGGGGTACTGTCCCCTCACAGTGGCCGAAAGACATGCAATGGAAGCACACGGTCCCTTTTAAACCCAGAAGGAAATTCTGTTTGACCAAGCCAAAGTTGTCTGCCATTCTTTTCCCATTCCTCCCAGGCTCTGAAATGTTCAGAAGCAAAATAGTGACCCATTCTACTCTGATCTTCTTCGTGCAGTTTTGTATCTTAACACCATTCCTGCTACACCTAGCACTACAAGTATTATGTTCACATATACTCAGGGAAAAAAAAAGATATTTAAAAAGTGTAGATTCCACACTACACTACAAGTTTGTCAAAATCTGGCACAATAGACCAGTTGACAATTAATCTTCCTTTCTCCCCCAGCCACAAGCTGTGCTTACATCCCTCCACATCAGAAAAAGCACATTCATCCATTATCTGTCTCTTTCCCATCCCATTCACCAAACAGCTGTAATAAAAAATCCCACCTTATAAATTACTTCAGAACACAAAGGGGAATCTCTCCATTTTGTAACAACTTGGCTAATTTAAAATGGAATGAGGATTCTTTTTCCCTCATGTTTTATGCTAGCATGTACTTTCTAGGACATCATATCTTGTTATCAATTTACAGCAAGTATTCATCCAGATTACTACAGGGTCCTCCAGCAAATGCAGAAACAAATTGACATTAAGAAGCCACATGTTCTCTGTAGGGAGTCACCTTCTGCAAACCTTGCCTGCCCATAAGTATGCATATAAATGCGGCTTCTGGGAAAAAAAAAAGATTGAATTCTTATCTTGGGGGAATAGAGGAGGGAAGTTGTACTATTAATAAATCCAAATGTTAGGCTTAACAAAATATGCAGTTTAAGCAGGGGTGATATATTGCACTCCCCCTTTTGAGAAGGAATGGCAAGGCAGGCCAGACATTGCTATTTTTTCCTTGAAGACAACTCATTTTCCTTCATATGCTTATTCAGGACACATGACTTGAGTGCATTTTAAGTGGGAGCCCCCACAGGAATGCATCCTGGCCCTTTCCCCACCATGTCAGTTCAATGGGTATGCAACTGCGCTGAAGTGAAACGCTCTCTTTCCCTGTTTAGCTTTCAAGAGCAGTGAGGCGTGTTGCTTTTTAGGTTTTTTATGACGGAGAAAACCATCTTGTCTGTCACACCTTGTGCTGCAACTGGATGAATAGGGACCCAGCCATCACTCCCAAATTTTCCGTATTTGCCAAAGGGTCTGTTTAAGGAGCTGATAAAGGAACTTTAGAAGCCCCAGATGCCACCAGGAAGGACACACTCCCTCAGACTTCATTGCACAGGAACTGAATTTCAGCAGCTCTGCTCACGTACTTTATCAGCCATGGGCGCATGTCCGAGGATGATCTTGGATTTGGAGAGATAGAGGCTAAACTGCAAAACCCAGGTTGGTGTGGTGACTACAGAGCTCCTCAGGACTGCCTAGGCTTTGTCAGAGGCCACTTCAGGCTCTAGAGCACAGCTGAAAGCAAGGCTGCTTAAAGTCACCCTCATCCACGTTTCCCTCAGGCATCCGTACAGGCTGCACCTCTGAGATGCGGCTCCGAATTTCAGTCAGCCTTGACTAATGAATTGACGCTGTCTGTTTTGGCATGGGGCACGTCCCTGCAGTGCAAAACTGCTGAGAATAGGGGCTGCTTCCAGAGCAAAAATTATCTTGTGACCAAGAGAGCAATCACAGCCCTCATGACTGCACACAGTGCCCTGCCTTCAATGCTGCTCTGAGAGGATGGCACAGGGGAGGGACACCCACTTGAATCCCCTGCTGGGCTGGAACCCAACCCCTGCATTGACGGTGGGTATGTCAGAGTGCTGCTGGCATGAGATTAATATAAATGCATGAAAAGGTACATCTGAGGGGTGTGCCCTGAGTCTTCCTTGTCTGGCTGCATCCCAGGATCACAGCTGGATAACCAGCTGTGTCCCAGCTCTGAAGCACTGCCAAGCTAGAAGCCTCTTTGCTGCCACTCCTCTTTCTCCTTGCTGCTACTTATTATTTTCCCCTTTTCCACACTTCTGCTGCATAAAAATTGCCCATCTGACAAAGAGTCAAAATCTCATTATGGGCACCTGAGGACACACCTTTTATGCAGAGCTGACAATTGGAGTTTATTGTTAGTCTAATTATTATTTCAGCAGTAAAACCAAAATTAATCAAACAGTTATTCCAAGTCCAGCTACAATGATGCTAACATTTATAGTCCATATTATCTAATTATTGCTAATTCCCATTAATAGTACCCAGTTTGTTAGTCACCAACCTCCTATTATCTACCTCCTTTTGCTACATCACACTCACTTTTCTTATGAGTAGCAAAAGCAAATAATTAGCACCTTAAATTCTTCACTGGGAGGAATATCTTTAGTTCTGGGTCTGCTTGGGGTTTTTACGCAGCCTGTTAATATCACTTTTTTAATTAGTGCCCAACTTTAGTTACTGGTTATTCACTTAAGAGGTGTTGGAACAACACGCATGCTGTAATTTCTTTAGGGTAAAACCACGCAATTTTACAGAGTGAAGATAACACCAAATATAAGTTGGATATTAGTCATCTGTTGGGCAATTGCTGATTCAGCCAAAACAAGCTAATATAAGCTGAGGACCAGGCAAAGCCCAAAGTGACCTGTGTTAAGGTAAAACAAAATCTGCAAGATTTTGGTAGCAATGGTAACATTTCCTAAGGTTCTATAAAAGCTGTGCTCACACTGGTACTGCTGATGCAGTCTTGTACATGCCCATTACATCAATGCTTATGTCAGTAAAACTCTTCTTACTTGTTTTTTCCAGTTACAGCCAAATAAACTGCAGTTAAAGTGTTCCATGTTGTTCCCCCAAACACCTGAGGTTTTCTTTCAAGCTGTTCACATCTGATAGAGTCACACTTCCATTTTGAGGAACAGTGACTTGTGGTTTTAAGCCTCCATCCTATTCTGGATACTAACATCAAGGAAACACGTGAGCTATTCAGCACTGAAATTAAAGTGCATTTTCTACTGACAATAGTAGCATTACAATAGCCATGATCAGTTTAGGTAGTAGTGTACAGCACAAAGGTACAGACTTAAATATATATATTTTTTAAATACATATATGTACACATGTAAGCTCAACACTTGGAATATGGGACTAAATGACGTATCACATTTGTGACAAACTTCAGGCATTTATAAACAATGGAATGAAAATCTAAACCCATACATCTTAGACTGAAGTAGGTCAAATCTTGTATTTCCATAGACAGACTGAATCTTGGGTAATCCCTACTGCTTTACAAGTGCCCATGCTTGAAAAACAGTCATCTTACCACCTACAATCTAAACCAGCTTGCAGTAAATCAGAAGAATAGGGTATTGGTTAGCGATTATGAGAAGGTAGAAGAGGCAGATAATTCTGGGGAAGACTTCCCCTCAGATTACCTGTGTGTACCCAACACCTGTGTGGTGGCTAAGTTGGAAGGGCTTTAAATAGGAGAAAGAATCTAATTTCTGGTATAAAACAGATAAATTATGGATTTCTCATGTAACTGAAGAAACAACATTTCATCACAAGACAATTAAATAGATAATGTGTAGATAGGGCTAACAAACGGCTGGTATAGCCTCAATTTTGTTTTTAAACTTGTCTTCATCCAGCAGGCAAGAAACGTCATAAAACTGTAAATGTTTTACAGCTTCTTTAAGAAGAGATCAATAAAAGCAAAGTTGTCAAGACTTGTGTAGAAACACATTAAATCTTAGAGAGTAATGACAAAGAAACTTGTATGTATTTATAAAGTTTATCCATGTTCAGTTCATAATAATTTCTCAGACTTTCTGGTGTCCCTATAGCCTTCTGTTTCTGCATTAGGTCTAAGATGTCAGGGTGTAAGAGGTTTAAATGCCATTGACTTGATTGCAGTAAGAGTGAGGTTTCTAAATGCCTTTGAAGGTCTGGTCTTTATATTCACTTTCCGTGTTCAGGAACGGTAGCTTCGCAGTTCTCACAGAATTACGCTGAGGATAAATACAGTAAAGATTATTAAGTGATCAAACTCTTTGGTAATGGAGACTATGTGGGTACCTTAGGTGAATAAACACTCATGTTTGCAGGACACTTTGACAATTTTCAGCTTACATCAGTTGCCCATAATGAGAGGTGGGAAGGAAACAGGAAAGCAGAAACTGGGAGGACTTTAGGATCAAAGCTAAGTGACCTTGATGAGAAGAAGTCTTTTATCTCTCCAGAAGGAAGCAGCCCAAGCCCATGAGAGTCACAACGCGCTAGAAATTCATGCAATATTTAAGATACTGAAGTAGAACATACTATGAGTGCAAATAAGTGCAATTTTTAGAAATGTTTGAGATTTAACTAATTGCATTCTTTATTGCGAAAGCATGGATTTCTCTGGATATAGTCAGCAAACATTTGATCACTTCAAGTCATACTTAAGTTCCAGTCATTTAAGCCCTTGTCAATCAGGCTAACAGAAATTTTGCCAATAAGAGTAGCAAAAATTGAAAGAAGCAATAGTAGAACTAAGAAACATTTTTAAAAAATTAAGAGTGACATGCTGGCTCTACTGACACAAAATTCTTAACAGTTTCAACAAGATTGAGGCTGGTTGTTTCTGTTCACTGCTTTCCATAAGAGCATCAGAGAAGTTTAGTTTTGGCTCAAGAAAATACTTAAAATACATGGAGTCTTTACATTAATGGAAGAATAGATGATTTACCCCTCTCTGATGTGAAGGGAAGCATCAGAGATTGTACTGGCACCTCAGTTGGTCATGTTTCTTTTCTTACTGGGAATAATTTTCTTTAGCATTAACTACTCAGGGGAATGCCTGATGAAAAGGATTTTCTGAAACAGAAGTCTCTCTTGTCCAGATTAGTATCTCTTTGTTTTTTAAACAGGGACATCTGTTTACAGGCATAAAAGCTCAAATCATACAGAAGTGGTTTCTTTTAATTCTGCTTCTCCCAAGCTACTTCTCCAGTGTTTTTGATCTTGGCTATCAATCCTGGCAGCTCCATGGAATTAATTCAGAATCAAAATCAAAAACTCCAGTGAGCAAAGGCCAATTTTGCTGTCTTCATTGGCTTGCACAGAGCAATGTTCTACTGAATCCTGGACTGAGAACAACCACTTGAATCACATGTTCTGTATTTTTAGGATTAGCTCCTTCAGTTGTCTGAAACATAAAAGCAGAGCTGTCCTAGAAGCTTCTAATCCCCAATTTGCTGCATATGATGATCACAGTTATTTAGCATTAACAATATAGTTAAGAGTTGCAGCATGGCTTCAGCTCCCTTACATGGAAAACAATAGAAAAGAGTCTGTCTGGAACAGATTTTAAAAATAAAGCACCATATTCAAGTGTCCATTACACAAGGGGAAGATTTCAGTAATTCCATTGTAGACTCCACTTGCAAAAAATACAAACTCTCTATATCCCAAAGAGATTCCACACATAATTGCAAAGAATTTAATGATACCAGAAACACCAATTGTTTTAAGTCAGATTGCAGTCTTTCCTGTCTTTGTTGATGTTGTTTTCTTTTTTTCCCATTCCTAAGAAGAAACATTTTTACAGGCATTTGATCGCATACATTTTATTGGTTTCAATGCCCAGAGAAAACTCCTCACCAGAGGAATATTCTTTAACAATACAAGCAAAGGAGTTAGTCACCTCTATCGTATTTGATTTTCACAATGTATGTATGCAGACCTGTATGAACCAAGAGAAAAAAAGGAAAAAATCTGCCATTCAAATTTCCTCAGTATTTCTATTTAAGCAACTCATTAAGGTTTTCCAAAGAACTAGTGACATAAGTGGCATTATTAAATACTTCAGAAGCTATTCAGTCATAAGTAACATTATTCTTTTATACATTTTCATATTCTGAGAAACATAAAATTACTAGCAAAAACATATTAAAAGGCCCTTCTCAAAGAAGAAAGCCACCTCTCAATGAGTGATTTGAAAAGCAAGTATGTGTGTTTCCTATTCATGAAACTTCAAGAGTTTCAGAAACATCACTCACTGTTCACAAAACCTCGGTTAAGTAATGAGTCATCGTGGCTGGAAATATACACTGAAGTGGTAAAGTTTATTGCCTCACCTGAAGTCGCAGGTTGAGTGTAGCTGCTTCTGCCATGCACTTGAACAGTGAATAAATATCATCCTACTGGAAACAGAATGTCCTACTTGTCAAATGGCTAGAACATCCCTGCCAGCATGGCATGGTATTTATTCACCTGAATGAACCACAAGCATGCCTTATTCCCATTTTAGTACTCATTATTCTGTCCTAGTAACTCTGAAGTGACTCAGAAATGGTCAGTCCCTCTCGCCACTGCAGCTGCTTCCTCATGGTAGGCCTCCTGGGGCTGTCCCCGTGGCTATCTCCACCCTCTGCCATCCAGTCTAGCCCTGCTTGAGAAGGTCTCCTAGATCCTTAACAGGATCACAAGTAGGATCAAAAGATCTAAGAAGGGAGGCCAGCCTATCTTCATTAGTTCTCCTCTCTTTTGCTACAGCTTCTTAAGCTGTGTAGTTAATAAGGGTAACATTAAGAAGCTTTTAGAGAATCTAGAGCGTTTTAGTGTAGCCAGTTACTATCACGATCAAAGAAATAACAGACCTTTTCATCAAAAAAGAGACATGACCTCCTAATCTACAGTTCTTTTAATAGCACATTCAAAATGAAATCAGTCTTAATGGGCATCTCTTTATTTGCTAGTTGATTTCTCCTGTTGGAGCATATTTGCACAAGTGGAGTTCATTTGCCCACACTGAGCTGCGCATTGCAGGTATTTCTGAATTGGTAGCACTCTGCACCCATTTCATATTGGTAAATGGCCATGAAAGTCTAAGAGAGATAAGAAAGCTCCTGACAATCAAATGTGAAGTCAAAGTTTAGCTATTTCTATCGTGCCCAGGTTCCAGTACCTTATGTCCCACCTCGTTTGTTTTTGCCTAACTTTGCCTAATTTCAGAGTGGGAAATTAGCATATGTTTCTGTCAAGAAGTCAAGAAAAATGTACTGAGCACTGAGCCTCTAGCAGAGAGGAAAATGCAAGCAGCAGCTGGTGAATAGAAAACTGCTTAAGAAAGACAACTGCTTTGCTCTACCACAGATGAAATGGGGCACACTGGGAACAGGGGTAGCGAGGAGAGTCACTGTAGTGGAGAACTGCAAAACGTAGGCAGAAAAGATTAAGGTCACTAAAAGAAAAAAAAAAAAGAGACAGCAGCCATACCATTTGGGATTGTGGCTATCCTAGAAATGTGAAGTTACAGACAGTTGTAAATAAAAAGTAGAAAAGAATAATCTCTTTTGTACCTAGGAAAAGTGCATATGTTCTAACATGCTTAAATTAGAATTGTGGGAAATCTGCTTACCTGTTTGCCCTCACTTGCTAAAATGGTTCTGTTGTTACAGTATCTGAGTTTCTTCTGAAGGAAATAAATCAGGATTTTAGCAATTAATATCATATTTCACAACAATATACACTGCCCAAAGCACATCCAAAACACTCCTGTCAAAGAATTTTCTTTTACTTGTGTCTGTTATTGAACTGCCTAATTGCTACTGTCAAAAATAGTCAGTCTTTGATGAGAAGATATGCCTGTGCTTATTGAAAAGACACCTTACCTCCTCCTTTCTTTTATTCCTGGCTATGCATGTGGCAGTATCATTATCACTCTACAATACTTGAGGGAGAACTGCAATGCCACTGAAGCATCTGCAAGCCCAGATTTTTCTCCTGTGTTTGGAGAGTATCGCTGACACTTTGGCTTTGAATAATTGCTATTCAGCACAGAAAGGATCTGTTGCCTATGGTTCTGTCTTATTTATGGGAATTTGTGGATAATTTTCCTCAGATGGCATGAAGGTAGATACCTAATAAATGGTAGGCCGAGTGTGCATGGAATAAAGCAAAACAGGGTATCTCCCCTAGAGCAAGAAAAACAGTTTTAAGGGAGAAGCTGACCAGGTTTTTCTTTAATGTGTCCAAAGGTTTTTAGTAGTTTCCTTACCTGATATTGTTGAGTGGTGGCATCCCATACCTTCCTCAGACTGGAGTCTTGTTTAAAATAGCTCTTATTTTTGCTTTACAACAGAAAGCCTAAAATGTCACTGATCACTTCTAAGAGCCTGTCTAGGAGACTTCCAAATTCCAGTGTCTAAACAGAAATATAACAACAGGTATTCAGACCATGTAGCTTTTTCAGTGGGAGACAAAGCACTTTAAATTAGGCACTTGATGGTCACCTAAGAGTCTTTCTATTGTCTGGATAGGGAAGCTAGGCTCCTTTTCAGACAACAAATTTTGATGCGTAGTGTAGACTGAATTTCTTTTTGCCGACATGCCTGTTTTGAAGAGCCTGCTAGTTCTGTATTCTAACATACCTAAACAGATAAATAAAAAGGGTTAGGGGAAAGCACAACCTTATAATTTGATGGTAGCTTATTGCATGTCTGAGAACAACAGTAACTTGGACAACAAGATGACAACACTGCAGACTTCTATCAAGTACTGCAACAAGAAATAAGATTTTCCTACAAGCATTTTCATGGCTTCAGGGTTGCTTTGGGTACTGCTGAAAACTCTGGCTCTAGTTCCATGCACATCTGCTACTCTCTGCCATTAAGGTATTCATCAGGAATAAAAAATATGCATATCAGATATGCATAGCAGTAGGAGCACTACTGATTTCAACTACTAAACGTAGTTGATTGCTTGGCTGTTTTAGTCTTCTCTCTGTCAAGGAACAACTTAATATAATTTACAGTATTAGTCTGTATTATCTGCTAGTCACATACCTGTCCCTGGTTTAGATTAGAAAGCAGCATTAGCAGGGTGCTTCCTGCTGCAGGGGGACATTGAAATGCTGTGGAGGCCTGTCCCCACATCACCTGGAAAAGGCAGAAGAAGCTGGAAGCATTTTGCAAGACCAGCTCCTGCTCCCTGTTAGTGCCACACAAAGGTAGCTCACAAAGAGGACAGGATCAGCTAGAGCTGTGTCTGTCCTTCCTCTCCCATATCACTCCTTGCAGAGGTGACCAGCCTGTGGTACCTGCGTAACGTCGCTGCTCTTGCCTTCACACCCAGAGAACGTCAGATCCTTCTCCAGGTGCTCCAGCTACAGTGTCCACATATCCTCCAGCTCACACCAATGTCCAGCCAGTACATGCAGCAAAGGTGCTTGTGGTGCTTAAAGCACAGGTAGGATGACTTGGACTTCCATCAGAAAGGAAGAATAATATCCTGGTGATTAGAATACTGCTGTATGCCTCAAGAATCTAGGTCCAGGTTCCAGCCCTTCCATAGATATTCTTGAATGACCACAGAAATGTCACTTAATGCAGCCATACAGTGAAAACAAGATTTCCTTTTCTGTGTCGTTCCTCTGTCTTGTGTGTTGAGACTGTTTTTGCACAGTGGATGAAAGATACACGCCCAGTGTGGCTAACTACAGAGACTGAGATGGGGCATCTCTGGAACAGTATGACATTAAGGCTCTTTTCAAATGCCAAGTGATAAAAAAATCAAAATCTCTGAGAACAGACAAATATCATCATCAGTTCACTCACCAGCTATTGAATAAATCCATACAGTCATCTTTTGCCATGGCCATTCACGAATCAAAGAAGGAGATACATTTCTCACTTTCCCTCTTTTGTCAGTGTGTGCTTTTGTGAGGCCTGGTGCTCTCACTAGGTCCACTAGGATTAAATCAGTTGTATTGTACAAAACCACCATGTTAATAGTCCCCAGTGCAGGATGGAGGTAGTAGTTATCTTAGTATTTCTGCTGCATTTAGTTATTTTTATAGTTCTGCACCTTTTTTTTCCTGCTGAGAGAACTGAATAAAAAAATGACTTTGAAAGACATTATAATCAACGGCTGCTGGCTGCAATTACATTGTGTACTTGATGTCTTCATAAAGTACCTCTAGTTTAAACCCACAAATCTTTCAGTTTGAATTCTCTCTTGGCTCTGTTCTGTTTTGTTATTTCAGTGGTGTATTTACAGGAATGATCGCTAGAGTATATGGGTTTATATAACAAAGAGATAAAAAAAAAAAGCTATCAGAAGATTAAAATTTCATCAGCTATCTTTGCACTGGAAAAGTGACATTTTGTTCCATTTATGACTGATATTTACAAAGGCAAGCCTCATGGACAATAAAGAAAAAAAGCATTTGGGTTTCAGTGCTGTAAAAGCTTATTCACACTTGAGAAAATTATTAGATGGAGACTTTCAGATTTAAATGGTCATAAGAGAGACATAATTGTAAAGTGAGCTCAAACTCAACAACTGTGTTTTAAGTCCAAGTCAATTATGGACAAGTCTGCAGTGTTACAGCTTCTGAGCACATGAAACTCAGCTATTACTGAAAATACCCAGCAAGAAATTCTTTGCTATATATGAAAATGTACTAATATGATTTATTAAAATATATTAATATGACACTGAAAAGAAGTGAATATGCTAAATTTGGAAGCTTCTATTTTTTGAAGTTAGATGGAATACTTTTTTTTTTTCTTTGTGCAACTAATGTCACTTTAACCTTTCCCCCTCCATGGTAAGAAAGTAATTTTTTTGCAGATTTTCCTTAAAGACTTAATCATTTCCCTGCAGTCTTGCCTCCAGGCTAGAGGAATCACATCCTCCACGTTAGAGAGGACGGCCCCAAGGACACCCTAGGGTCCTGGCTTCTCTGACTCAAATTCTCCTAGGGACTTGTGAATTGCTCCTTTGGCTTGGCTTTGCAATAAGGTAAAATCCAAACAACAGATGACCAGATCCTTACCTAGAATGTCTCATTCCATACCACAGACTCTCATATCTGAGACAGTAAATGCAGAAGTCACTACTTAGCCATTTTTCTCCTCCCCTATTAAGGCTTTCCTCACCTTTGGTTCCTCAGGCTTTGACAAAGATGTTGATGTGTTCCCCTCTTGCAGACCTGACAGATTTAACACTAGCACGTGACGGTTGAGCCAGGGGAGAGTCCTCCTAGCAAGGACTGAGTAGAGAGAGTTCCTCTTGCTGCAGGGTCTTGCTGGGGGACTAGAAAGTGACTCTCCTGCATAGGGAAGCTGTGAATCCAGAGCCTGCAGTCCGGTTACTGTCACTGCTAGTTGGCTCTGTAGAATTGTTTGGGATTTAAGCAGGCTCAGTTTGCCTGACAGACTTAACTGGTGCTGGCTGGGTAAGCATCTAGAAAATGTCAGAATACTGTCAATGCGTTCCCACATCATCTACAAAATTAAATATAAATTAGAGCTTCCAGGGTAGAACCCTCCTTTTCCTCCAAAGATACTGGTGGTAAACACTTCATACAATGATGAAGCCAGGGACTAGTTTGTATCTTTCCACCAAGAACTCTGAATTAGAACTGTTTCGGGGGCAGTAAAGGCACGTATACTTGTGCATTCATAGTGTAATCTGCTAGAATGAGAGAGTAGGGTCTATTCTCTGTCTTGGTGCATCTTTCTCTAAGAACCTAAGTGTCGCGTTCCACTGTGGGGAACTGCGGAGAGTTCTTTTAAAAATTGATGGGAACGAAATTAAGCCTAACGGGGCGAACCTTGTATCTGAGAACCGTTTATTGATAACAAGAACAGAAAGTAAAAGGACTTGCCCAAACGAAAGAGGGCTAGAAGAGACAAGAAAGGAAAACGGGAAAAGAATGGGGGAGAGGAGAGCGAGAGCGAGAAACAGGGCGTTAGCAGCAGCCCGGCAGGGCAGTGCTGGCGGTGTCCCGAAGGGGCTGTGCCGCGGCCGGGCCGGCTCTGGCCGAGCCTGCGCGGCTCCCGGCGGGCTGCTGAGAACTCCTGGCTGCCTCCTGCAAGTGGCCGGTGTACGCTCCCTCACCCCACATGCCTCTGACGACCCTGACAGCCAGAGTTGAGGCAAACTAAAATGGCTGAATTCAAACTAAAGTGGCTTCTCACACCAAGCAAACTCCATAAGGATTGATGCAATTTGTTGTGTTACAGAAATAATAAATAAATAAATAGTCACACCTCAAGCTCCAAAACATTTCCCGTGCTCAGTTTCCTATATATTATGCCAAAGCGTATATTAACTTTCACTTCCTCATTCAGTTGCTGTGTGAGAATAGCAGTGCATTATCAGTTCTTCAAAACACAATTGATGTTCATTCCAGTTTACTAATGGACCTTAATCCAAATCTGCAAAGCTTTGTATCCAATGCTCAAACAATGAAACTGTACCTCTCTGACTAGAGAATAAAGGATCTATTAAACTGGCACTTTGTTTGAGTAAAGGTTGTATCAGAAACTTTAGAGACACCGATGGTTGCTAGCCTATTTAGAAGCTATTTAAAATCTAATTATCAGCAGCCCATAACATCCAGGATGTATGAATTCATAAAGAAACATAATTGTTTCTGTAAAAAGCATAAGAGTCCAGAGTCTAGTCTGCTTTATAAAGCATATTCCTTTGAGAGTCTGCCGATGGAGTGAGTACTGTGGGGCTGAACAGAAAGGAATGAAGAAAATCGCTTTTCCCTCTCCTTGCTGATGCCTCTCAGGCTCTTTTCTAGTCTGGTTTATTCAACAACCAGCTGGGAAGAGCATTACAACCCACAGTGCTGAGCAGGAACAGAGCTGGAACCTCTTTGGGGCTCCTCATGTCAAGAATCTATACCTGATGCCTGTCACTGTGCCAGAAAGGCATCTCCAGGGCAGGGCTCCCTCATTCATAGGAGTGACTCCAATGGATGCATTTCTTTTTTGATTTATGGTTGAAATACTTGGATATTGCTCTGGAAGGATGTAAATTTGCACTGAGTTCTCACATTAAGACATTACATTAATGAAGTATTGGAGGAGAGGGTGAATATGACTATGACTACTATCGCCTGGGGGAAGTAATTTTGAAGTTGATACTCAGTGATTAAGCAATTGTCTGAGCTGTTAATCCTTCAAAGAGGCATGGACATAAACTTTAGATCTGCAACTCATCACAGTGAAGAAAGTTCTGTAGCTGCAAGTTACATTGCTTTTATGTTAACAGTGATCATAGCTAAAGTTAGACTGGGATTTTTTTTTAAGTCTGGATGTGCACATTTCTTCTTTTCTCGTAAAAAGCCAAGATTTGCTATATATTTGAGCTGACAGAGCTAAGCCAGTTGTCTGAGGCTGTTGTACACTAAAATTGTTTTTCACTCTTGACAGTTGATTAACACAGCAAGTTCCCCAGCCAGCTGACCAGCTGATGTTTGAGAGAAATGCCATGTTTAAAGTGCCTCCTTTTACCTGTCTTTGTGCAATGTGAAGAAAACAAATTTTAGCTCCCATCCCCAGGTCCCATCAGTTATATTTGCACATCTACCCTTAAAGAATCTCCCTGGTAAATGACTTGTTTTCAAAATAAAGAGAGATTGCAGAGACCTCCCTGGAGCATGAGACACTGGGACTGGAGCACAAAATGGCATTTAAGAGCCACAAGAGCTCGCTCTACTAAATCCTCAGCTCAGAGTGTAGTGCTCTGTCCTTTTTATTCACTCAACTGAATTTATCACTATGCCCCATGAAAGAGTAATCAGCACCCATAGGGCAGAGACACCGTGGGTTCAGTTGGTACTTACCCCGATTGCACGCTTGAGCCAGGGTCTGTAAAGGTGTGTCTCCTTTCTTGCCACTCACAGGGAAGCTGCTGGGGCTTAGCTGCTCTGCTGCATCATGCAGGCTATGCAGTCAAGAAGGACGTTACAGGATCATGCCCTTATTTCAGCATTTTGGACACATCTCTGCAGGGAAGAGTAAAAGGCTGTATTTCACAGCTATGATATCATTCTTGTAAGCTATAATTCAGCATGAGCCACTATAAAACCTTTCCCATGACATCAGAGCTGTGAAATATAGCTGACTTCAACTGCAGAAAATTCCCCCACAGGAATAATTGTTTCCTGGCAATTGGCGTTTGAAGGACTGATCCTTTAAAAGGCTGGCACAAATCCCGTCTAGGTAATGCTGCTCCAGGCAGCATTTCTCAGGAAATGTTAAGTGCAGGAGCAGAGGTATGGAGCCCCACCACAGGATCTGGCCATAAGGGTGGTGGGATGAGCGCTAGAGGAGCCTGTCAGGTGATGATTTTCACTCACTTATGCCTCAAAAATCCAGACCTTACTAATAGCAAAGTTGTAGGTTTGCTCACTCCCTACCTCAGACCCTGCCTGCCCGGTAAGGTAAGACACATGTACCCAGCCAGAACCACTGTCTAATCCATCTTTCCATATCTGCCCTCCAAACACAGATCATCCTGATGATACATGCATCTTGATACATGGTAGATCACTGGGTCTGCCCCTACTTGGGGCAGTACTTATCTCCCCTGGGCAGGCCCCAGTCTCTCCCCAAAGCAACCTGGCAAGAAAATGGAAGTCAAAATGTTGTATGAGACGTAATTTTCTCTTCCATATCACATGAAGGAAGATGTCCACTTGAATACAGTCCAATGAGAGGCAGGGTTAGAATGGATGTTGGCAGAGTGATAAAGGACAAGACCCTACACAGATTGGAAGGGTACAGGAGGAGGAGAAGAGAGACTATAGGTATGGAGAAAGTTAAAGCCACCTCATCTCTCCCTGTCCTGGTGCCTGAATCTGCTGAACCTGCTGCCTGTGCCCTGCTGTAGCAACCTGCACGCTAGTTTGCCACTGTTCCATCAGTTGCAATTGAGCTTAGTCATGCCAGCTTTTCCTGTTCCTCCTCTGGGAAGGCCTTGTTGTGAGCAGCAGCTCTGTTCTTGCTGTTCTGTCTCTGTGTGTATAGATACGTGTATGTGTGAATACACCCAGGGTCTGTGTCTCTCACAACACTCAAAGCTGTGTGTGGACACAACTCCCATGACCTGCAGGACAGAGTTGTCTTTTCCTATAGAAAGCTCCCTGGCTAACAGGAGGTAACTACAAATCTTCCCTCTTCTCCAGAAGAAAGTAAACTGCTTCAGAATTAATTGTACTATTTACATTCTTCCTCTTAAGGCTAAAAATCTTTTTCCTTCTCACACAGATGTTACCTCTTAACGGAATTTTACCTTTTGAAGCAGTAAAATAATATTGTTTGAACAGTCCTGTTCCATTACCTACTACTCATATAAAAGCTAAGTGGTATTTCTTTATAGAAAATGATTTATTAACAGGAACTCTGAGAGACTTAGGGTTATTTTATACAATTTATTACCAAGAACAACGACAGCCGGAAGAGTAGCTAACCCGAGGGATTGTAGGTACTGTAACTCCTTCAGCATAGCTCAAGGGCTAAATTCTGTCTAATGTACGCCTTTAAATAGGTAAACACATAATAAAGGAGAAAAAATGGTCGTTGATATAGAATATGATCCAAGTAGTGTTGCGTGAAATGCAGTGAAACAAACAAACAAAAATTTTCTCTTCCATTTTGTATAGTCAGATTGTCATTCCACAGTCTTTCTTTACAAATACTGAGAGATGCTGTATTGAATTTTGAGCTGGTTCAGAATGATTTATTGGGTTTTGATCAGAATACTGAAAAAAAACCCCAAAACTTTTTTTCAAAGAGCATCAATGAGAAAGCAAATGAAAGTTAATCACATTATCCTTATCTGAGATTATAGATCTGTTTGAACTAAAAATATAATGAAGTGTTTACAACAAAAACATATGTTGTGGAATGTTTCTGTCAACTAATTCTGATTTCTTCACATTATAAAATGTTCCAAAGCTGTTCATTAGGCATTCTGTATGACTGGTTACCTGAGACATATAGTATATTTTCTTCCTTCTGAATAGAAGCTTTCAGCTTTTTTAAAAACAGAAGAACCGTCAACACTACAGTGAGGTACTGTATCTGTAGCTTTTTGCATGTTGAAAATTACGCAGTATTCAAAGATAGAGATCATTTTCATAATTATTTTGTAGGTGCACCAATATTTTATATTAATAATAGTAGGAAGAAGTAGCTAGTAAAAACCCACAGGTAGCAATGTACTAGCTGGGGTTTGTTTTCTATTTTTAGAACTTATTAGTGAGACAATGTGCTTATATAACTATGTATGTAAAGATTCAAAACTCAGTACAAAACTCTGGCAGCAGATAATAAGAAAACCAAGGTGTCCATTTCGTATGCCATAGCAAGCAGGTCTGTTATGTATGAGATAATGACAAGTACACACATTTATTTCTCTAACCTGTTAAGCCAGGCCTTTCTAAATGAAGTCAAAGGCAAAACTCCTTCAATGTGAGAAGAAAATCCTGGAGTTAAGTCCAGTCTCTTCAGTCCATAACTATAGCAACAGAATGCATCCTGGGAAGACAGTGTGCAGTTTTGCTAGCATTTCTTTAATGCAATAAGGTAACCTCATCAAGATCCCCAATCAGAAAGGAATCAGTTACATCCCAAAGTTCAGGCAGTAAAAAGAGAAATATCTGGCTTGCCTTTATTGATGAAGGGAAGTAAATGGAGTTAAAGGGGAGCCACACATACCCTAAATCCAAACATCATGACTCCTTCTGCCTACTCAGATCATTTGAAGGACCATTTGCGACATTTTGATTCAGAAACAGCCCAGGTTTTCAACAATCATTACTACTCGTCTGCTTTGTGGACTTACTTGCTGCGGTGATGACACTTAAGTACCTTTGGAAATGCTAAAAAAGTCGTTATTTTTCTTTTCAGAGTTCCTTTGAGACTGCAAAGACTATTCAAAGAAGGAGGACGGCATGAGATTGGATTCAGTGCAGTAAAGTAGGTTAGTTTGAGGACAAGACAAAAAATCATTATTTAGACCATCTTGTGTTGCCGTGATGAGAACTTACCATTGCTTCTGGCTGCTGTTTTGGGCTGGTCAGCCCCACCAAAGTTTCTTAACTCCGTTATCCAAGAGGACTAGTGGCTTTCCAGAAAAGGAAAAGGTTTTGGTGTTGTCCGGAAACAGCAGGCAAGACCTCCATCGTTCCAAAAGGAGCTGGATGTGGAATCAGTTCTTTTTATTGGAGGAATACACAGGAACTGACTACCAGTATGTTGGCAAGGTAAGTTTCTTTCATATGCATCTAAGTTTTGATTTTAGAAGCACTGGAAAGCCAGCAGTAGCAAGTAGGGAAGAACAGTGCCTGCCACAACTTCTAGTTCGTGTTCCTGTTTGCCCAGCTTCTGCTGAGGAGTAATTCAGCGGAAAGGTTAGTACGTTTCAACTTCAAATTGTCATCAACAAGAAGTTCTTCATTTAACCAGGAAGTCCCATGGCAAATCATTGGCAATTCTGTTAAAGATTTTCCAATTTATTTTGTGTCTGGAAATAATGCAGCTTAATTATAGGCCAGATTTTTAGCTTCAAAATGGAATATGTGTTTTCCCTCATGCTCATTAATTTTGCTACAGTCAAACTACATAAACCAGAAGAGGTTTAGGTATAAGTTAGGATTCACAGTACCTGAATTTTTGGTTAGGATGGTCTCTACCCAGCAAAAGGCAATTATTTCCATTTTTATTCCCCACTGCACACAACAATGATGCAGCCATTTTCTGAGGAGGTTTCGTGGTGCCACTGAGGACTGCGTGACGTGACTTTCACACCACCAGCCATGCTCCTACAAAGCCTGGTTGAAGCACACTCTGCCTATATACTAAGAGGCACCAGGCAGCTGAAGACTTCTAATCTCAAAGCATGCTGACAGTTGGGAAAGGGTTCAAAAAAAGTTTAAAAAAGAAAAGTCACAGCTTAACTCTGAGAACAACATCCGCCTCCCTGAGCAGCAGACCCCCATGTAGGTAACAACCATTATGTGAGCTGTAGAGCTAATGCATCTGTGTTAAGAGCCTAAAGAGAGTCTATACTGCCCAAGGTGGCATAGTCTGTAGGAATATGTCTTGCAGAACACAGAAATTGTGCTATTGATGATGACATTCAAAGCAGAAACAATACAGCTTAGTTTTCCAAACTAAAATGGGGTTGTGTCTGATCCTAGTTTGATCTCTCAAGCCTTTTAGCAAAGGTTGCAGATCACAGTGGTTTGACATTTTATCTCCCTCTGCAAGCTTCTGAGCATTCCCATGAGAGATGGTGGCTGCTTTTCTTTCCTGCCAGTCAGCTGTCAGTCAAAGTTGGATGTGACACTCCTTTCCTGCTAAATGGCTGCAAGGCATGATTCAAATGAAGAGCTACTCAGAGCTGGTGTAATACTCATAGAACTCCAGCCAGGATAATCAGCATTCATGAAAGGAACCACTGAGCCCAATCTACAGGAAAAGGCCAAAGGCAGAGAGTCCTCAGAGAGGAGAA
This sequence comes from Corvus kubaryi, assembly GCF_017639235.1. Classification (NCBI taxonomy): domain Eukaryota; kingdom Metazoa; phylum Chordata; class Aves; order Passeriformes; family Corvidae; genus Corvus; species Corvus kubaryi. Next base: position 847,425 of record NW_024582056.1, on the reverse strand, counting down.
TTAGAGAAGGAAGATAAGAGGGTAAGAAAAAAAAAAAAAAGAGTAAGAGAAAAGAACTAGAAAGACAGAGGTGGAAGGAATGGAAGCTTTACAAAGAGGAATCAAGATGGAAAGGAGGGGGAAATGATACTAAATGGGAGTAGAGGATAAGAGCTGGGAGAAAGTTTCCCTAAAGAGAGCAAAAACAAAAACAGAAGATGAGACAGTGAAGGAAAAAAACCAACAGGTATGAAACATGGAGTCAAGGAAAAAAAAAAAGGCAACAAATTGAAAGACAACAGTCCTCCACACACCCACACACTCTTGTGTTTCACAGTCTGCCGAGGGTGGCCAGGGTATTGGGGATCTTTTAGTTCAGAGATAGTTTGTGGTCCTGAGATGAGTCCTACAGTCTCTCATTTTCACTGGGAATTTTGACATTAAACCTGCTCAGCCCCACATTCTTTCCACTGCAGAATTAGAGTACAAGCTATTGACTTCAGAGGGACTGATGGGGAAGTGAATATTCCTGCAGGATAAGTTTGCTGAGACACAGTTAAAAAATGGTCTAGTTGGGCCAGAAAACCAAGACAGTTTCAACAGGAGTCGAGAGAGAGAAAAAAATGTACGTTATTTTTAAAAGTTGTTGTTCCGCCTATTTGTACTTTATTACACTTTCTGTTGTAAAGCACAGAAAGAACACATAATGTATAAATGTCATTGATTCTGTGTTCCTAAGCCGTTCACAAGTGGCCTTTCACACATCTTTCAAATGCCAGAACTGCTCACACTCTTGTAACTGAACAATTAGCCAAGAGGCATGGAAGAGAAGCCTTTTATTATTAAAGTTGAAGATTGGTGTGAGGGGAAATGATAGAAACATCTAAATGTCTCCAAATTGAGGTAACCAGGCAATTTAACTGAGCAATTAAACTTGATTGATGTGGGCAAATGAGGATAATGATCATTTTTATCAAGCTTTTTTTTTTTTTTCCTCAGAGGACTAAATGTTAACCTTAAATATGGACTTAAAAATGCTAGGAATATAAAAAAAGAAATGTGAACAACAAAATCTTTTAAAACAATAGCAATATATGTATATAAAGGGGAATTGTGCTTATTCCTTACTGTATAAACAGGCAGACATGAATCTTCTGGGGTTTTTTGTGTTCAGTGGTTAAAGCTAGTGGGCATTAACATCATAACTATTAAAAATAAAAAGATTCTATATAAGCTACAAAAAAAAATCTTTTACTCATGCTAGTTTCACTTTTTTCTTTTCATTTTTTTAGCATCTGTTTAATCCAAATATCTACATCAAAATATGAGATTTAAGAAGTCCGTTGTGAAAGATTCTAAAAAACAGTGCTATTTCTATGAGATACCCAAATTACAGTTGTAAAATTCTGTAACTGTTTATAGTACAAAAAACATATTTGCATCATAGTAGTTTTAGAGAGTAGGGAAAAAACAGTGAAAGGGAATGGATTCAGGTTTGAGATAATAAAAAAGAAAGACAATCTCTCTGAAAACAGAGCTCAAGGCAGTACTGAAGACAATGCTGCAGCATCATCTGAGTCACAGACCAGGGCACTGTCGTTCTCCATACCCTGTATGCTCTTTATTCATTGAACCCAGAGCTTTCTGTCCTTTAAGAGTTAGTTGTCCAAGCACATATGAAACTCTTTTTTTGGTAGCCATGGGTACTGTCAGCTATTAAAAAGTGCTCCCCAGTTTTGTATGCTGCACACTTCATTGTCAGCCCAAACATGCAACTGTGTCTCACTGGACAAGGATGTGCAGCTGCCAGGGAGACACTCACAGTGTTACAAATACAAGTTTATGTTTGCTGACACCAGATCGATCGCTTTATTATCCATCCTTGTATTCCTCAATTTCATTCCTGTATATTTGTGAAATAAAGTCTTTTTTAAAAGAGTTGGAATTCATGCCTCCAGTCACTAGTCTCAGACCCAATAATAAGGAACTTGAAGAAAAGTTCTAGACCGGAATTATTCATTGCACTGCTGAATAACTTGTGAACTATAGCTATGCATTGAAGTGTGACTGATGGACATAGTGACATTTTAACCTGAAGATATCTTTTCTTCTGGTTCAGAAATTATAGCACTTGGCAGGGACTCAATCCAAAAATAAAATACAGGAATTACATGAGCATCAAAGTAGAGAAGCGTCTAGCACTACTACCTAGCCAAAATTTGCAACATCTGGGTTAGGTTTTAAATGAGATCTAGTTGTACCAGTGACTGCTTAGTGCAATTTTAAAGGGCTGAGGTGAATACATCTTTAAATCACAGGTAAACAATGAAGTAGTAGTGCAGCTGCATATAAAAAAATACACTGTGTTTTCTAGATATTTTCAGATATTCAAGGAGTAAAAAAAAAATGAAAAATTCTGCCCTGTTCCAAGATTATACTCACAGCTATAGTTACTATTTGTATACACTTGACAGCTTTGACATGACTGTCCCACTGGCTATGTAAAATCCATGTACTGGCATCCATCACTGAGTTTAGAGCACAAACCTAGAATCATTGTTACATAAAGGGATAGGATTCCATTTTCTTTAGGACTAAAGAAAGATCTGAACAAGTCTTAAATCTTACTCATTAACCCAGGAACAGCTTCTGGCAGTCTGCAATGGAAAGGACCAACTTGCTTTCCTGGTAACAACAGGCACAACTGTGGAATGGTTTGTAACACTCTGTCTGTCTGGCACTAAAAGGAAACTTCCAGACATACTTTTCATTTTTGCTGCGTCTTATTGATGTTCATATAGTTCAAGCAGTATGCTCGCCTGGGAGCTATCTGATGTTACTACCTGTACAACCCATCATAAACAATCAGCCTCTGCTGACAATTCCATTTTTCAAGGAAGATAAAGTCAAACGCCTGCTGGTATGTGGCTTGGCAAAGCAAAAAGGATACTGTGTTACTGTAGGCAAAACCAGAATCTTTTTGTTTGGTGTTGAAAGAACCACTTGGAAAGATAAATTTCCCTCTGTCAAGGAATGGTTTAAGGTACTGTTGACCGTGCTTTGAGGAGGGGATGAACTAAATGTTACCACAGTATAGTTTCAGCAGTGTTTTCTTTCTTTTGTCTGATTTTACTTCTGGCTACAACTATTCTGAAGGCAAGCACAGCAGTGTATTTCAGCAGAAGCAAATAAAACAAAAGGCAGAATCCCTCCAAGTCATTGCAAGTAGGGGGACTAAGCAATGTACTGAGGCAAAATTATCTGGCTGTGAGCACACACGAGGGGCTATTTAAAGAAAGAAAATTACTGTCATGTAATACAGTCCATGCCTTTTCAGCATTTTAGGAGGTAATGAGTAACATTACTCCAATGCTTAAAAGGTATCGTATCTTAATTGTATGGCATGATAACTAGCAAGAGAAATCTTCCCTTTCAGCTTTTAGTGCACTAGTGTTCTGCGCTTACCTTTAAAATTTTTCTTTCCCAAAAAAAACAAAATGTGAAAAGTCAAACTAAAATGACTCCCCCATCTGCACTTTTAACATCCTTTATGCAGCTTTACTGGCAGACACTTGCTCAGTATTTGTTTTCCTTGCCTTGTAACTTGCACTATGATATATGCCTAATGCCTTCAGTTTCCTGTTCCAAGTACAGTGGCTATTCGGCATTTTTGCAAAGCCTAAAGTTAAAAGTTACCCTTGTATGTTCTGTTTATTCAGAGAGTATCTCAAAGCAATTTTCCATTCATTTTTGATGATCAGAATAGCCTCTCTCAGGGTCTACATTTTGCATTCTGCATCCAGAAGAACTGTAAGCATTAAGACCAGCCTTTTACATGTGACAAAACTTATGTACAGGGAGGTTAAGCGTCCTTCTGCACAGCTAAATAAAGTCAGAAATTTCAAAACAGAGATTGAAAACAAAAAAAAAATCAAGAGTTCCTAGCCCCTTCCCCGCCTCCCCAATTTATATAATTAGGTCACCTGCCTCACACGTCAATAGACTGAGTACTTGTCATTCTCTTAAAAAGTAGAACAAATGCTGTGGCACATCTGCGCTTCCATTATTCCTCATCCATCAGTCATATTTTATGTTCCACCACTTGACTTTCCCAAGTGCCCTTCATTTCTATATTGAATTGCACACACATACACACACTTGTCTTATATTCCTCTTCGAAAGATTTACTGGTGCTGATAGAAGTTCTCTGTACTGCCGGTCTCTGCGGAATAGAGATAACTCCGTAATGAGGGACAGTTGAGAGGTTAGAGGCCCAGGGTGACAATCCAGAAACAGCTTGCGGGTTTTAAACCATCATATGGGGGCTAAGAAAGGAGATAATGAACAATGGGTGGGATGGGCAAGGATGTTATTCAGAAAATGAAAAGGCAGGAAATACAGCATGGTTAATGTTTACGATCATCATAATTGTGAATCTACTTGGCATCATCCTTGCATCCAAATATATTACACAACATAAGAGCCTTGCAACCATCTGTTTCAAACAAACCCCATTTCCTACATGATGGCACATGATGGTACTTACAGTGTAACGATACATAACCTCCTCCCCTACTTCCCATTCCACCTACAAAGCAAGCAAATCCTGGGACCCTCAAGGCAATAGTTCTGTTAATTCTTATTTTTCACTTTTGTGTCCCAAACAAAACGATTTTATTTTCCTCATGCTAATTACCCACTCATACTAGTGCTTACATTTTGGATCACATCTTTCCACAGATTATCCTGTTCTACTCTTGTTAGCAGTCTGCACATAGTCCTGAATTGTGTGTCCCTAGACTTCTAGCTATAGAAAAACAGCTGAACATATTAATCTTCCTCTCTAGAGAGAGACTACATGTGAAGTTCATGCTTTATTATGGAGTATTTAGATCGCTGTTCTCTGGAGCTGCAATTATTATTTTCTTATTTGTTTTTGTAACACAGTAGCATTCTCACTATGAAGCTCCAACATCATGAATGTAAATTTTGAAGGCTAGCGATAGCTAAAAAATAAAATGCCTCTTTCAGGCTTAAGACAGCCGTTGTTACTTCACCATTTGTTGTTCACAGTTGGCTTACCAAATATAGTAAACCATAAAGCTTAGAGAAATCTCTTTATTAAATTCAACATATTGTCTGTGCCTCCCTTTTCTTTTGCTGCCATTTCCCTCACTGGTGAGCATCGGTTCACAGTGGGGCAGCAGTGGGTTGAGAGCTGTGGCTAGTCAGTGTAACATTTCAAAACACAAACTGAAAATGTGTGGTGATGTGAATGCCTACTGTCGATCCATATGCGCTAATGCAGACTGTGGCTTGCTTTCACCATTAATGGGGTGAAAGAAACCTCAACATGCACTTGCAAGTACTTCAGGATGCAGTGAAGCTTGTAGTTATCATGAAAGTCTGAGGTGGCAGATGAAGGAAAGAATTGCCCTCTAGAAGGAAAAGAAAAGGAAAAAATATCAGTCCTTTCTCTCTTGTCTTCTAATTTCATTAAAAAAAACCCACCCCAAAACAGCAAAACAAAGGTTGTAAAGAAATAAAATACTGAGTGAGCTGCTAGATGTAAAAAACTTACATTAATGGAGAAGGGGGAAACATTAGCAAATGTTTATGTTAGAACTATAATTCCAACTGTTTTCTTTACAGAGCTGTTTATTTTGGAGTCGTATCATTTGATAAAGTCCCTCTATCCCCAGCTTTCTTATGCTATGTGGTACAGGGCAGGGCTCCTGGAGAGCTCTGCTGAAGTGGCCTCTCTGTATAGGAATATTGTCCCTTTGGCATTTTTTCATACTTTGTCTCTTTGTGAAACATCAAGTGGTGTTTCACATTCGATGTCTGCTGGAACAAAGAAGGTTTTAATGTGTTGCTCAGGCTCACATAATGATCATTCAGTCATCTTCAGCATATTTGTCATCTCTGCTCGTTCTATATCTTCATGTTGGAAGGCGACATCAAGTTCAGTCAAGTCATTTGCATACCTTTTGTGTTTGGCATCATCTTATCATTAATGAAAGGTCAAGTTCCCCCCAAAAGACAGAACCAAACAACATAGCTGTACTTTTGGCTCTATGACATACTTCCTTGTACCTAGCAGCCCTTGCAGTCAAGCTGATCGGGGCACTGGCAGAGGATTTAAAGGGCATGCAAACTGAGGTGTCAGAGCACCCATTCGTAGTTCCTTTCCACTTCATGTAGTTTTACACATTTCAGGTCAGTCACTTAAAGCACAGTTAATGCTTCTTACAACTGCTAAAATTACTGACTATGGGAATAGCATAATTCCCACATCTTGGGAATAACAACTGCCAGGGGGTTGCCGGCAAAGAGTTAATGCCTGTGGAAGAAAACTCTTGCATGTATATTCGTGGTAATTGTAGACTCATGTGAGCTTGAGCCTCATGCTACTTCCAGGCAGATCCTGTCAGGATCTACGCCATTCACCTTATAAATATCTGTTATTTTATGTATGGAAATATTTTCTGAACAATTTCCTTTAGAATTTTTAGGCTGATAGTATCACACCAATTACATGTGCTTCAGAGAGAATTCTTTTCTTTCATGAATAATAGATATTATATAATTGGGAGAGCATAGACACAAGTATTCTCATCAAAAGAATTCCAGGTTCTCCAGTCAAAATTAATACACATTCCTAGATAGGCTATGCTGGATCTTGAACCTGAATTGGTGTGACTTCCCCTGTTTTCAGAATTTAAGTACTTTCCCCAAAGACTGTGGCTTTTCAGACATTATAGAAAGAAATATTTTATTACTGTCGCTGTCCTTAGATGCATCTGATTTTTGTTACAGAACTGTTTCAAATTTACTTAAAAGGCTTCTGATTTATTAGTTTTTGTCTACTGTGGATAGTGCTTCACTCTACCAGAATTTTCTGTCTGACTCAAGGCTCTTTGGGGCCTCTGGGCAAAGTGCTGTTCCATATCCCTGAGCAGTTCTCCTTTATTCATGACGAATGGGTCCAGCATAATACACCCACTGGTCAACTCATCAATCACCTGGGTGAAGAAGTTGTCTCAGGACATTCTGCAGAAACCTGGGCTGCTTGCACACAGACATATTGCCCTTCCAGCAAACATAAGAATGATTAAAGTCCCCCAAGAGTACTATGACCTGCGATCACAGGGTTTCCTCCCTAAAGAAGGCTGCATCTGCTTCATCTCTTTGAGCAGACAGTCTGTGGCAGATACCTAATGTGATGTCTTGTGTTGGTTTGTCCTCTTATCCTGAAGATCTCAACTGAAATGTCACCTGTTCCAAAGCAAAGCTCCACCTACATGTGCTGATTATTTGCTAATCCACCTCCTTGCCTTCCTGACCTGGCTTTTGTAAGGGTCTACATCATTCTGCTGCAACATTCAGGTCATGTGAGCTGTCCATTTACAGCTTCACTAATTGCACTTTGAGAAGTACTTATTTGGAAGAAGTATCTTCTCAATGCCAGACTTGGCTGAAGTTTCCCATGAATATTTTTCTAGTTGAAGAGTCTTCCTCAAGAGGGTCCTGTTGAGAGATAAATGTATGACCTTTTATATTGCATCTACTGTCTCACATATCCTTGATTATCTGGTTATATAACACAAACTTCTGTTTAGAAACAAAGTTGGGGAACATGAGAGAATGGAAATATTTTTCCTTTTCCCAGCTTCTGATGTATAGAACTAAATGACAGGGGCATGAAAACAGATTAAAGACTCAATTAAACCTGTGGATATGAATTAGTTTCCTTTTTGTTAAGTCTTCATTTAAATCTGAATGTGGGTTCTCATTTGTTTTAGCGTTTGTCTTTATCCTCCCTTCTTCATCCCCCTTCTTCCTCCCTGACACACACACTTTTATATAGCATATAAAATTCATACACACATTTCAGGGTTTGATTGTCAGCATCAAGCACTCAGAATATCAAAGGGTCACCTTTGTCAGTAAGCAAAGGATGAACATTTGCTTTCAAGTGCATCCATCAGGGAGTAGTCAGAAGCTGTTACTTGCCAAAGAAGCCTGATGTTTTATTCAACTATATCCCAGTAAAAACATTTCTGGATATAAGGCCAAGGTTTCGTTTTGTTTTGTTTTGTAGTTCATCTTTCAGATAGATTCCTCCTACCCCCACAGGAGAACAGAGGTTTTCTTGGAATTAGAAATGTATGTGCTCATATACCTTGATTAAGATGCTGTATTTGCTTACAGTTTAATTATAAAGCATTTTTAAAAGTTCATGATTCCAAAGAAAACATCTTGTCAGTGATTAAATAGATAATTCTGACCAGTGATAAAGAGTAATCAACTGTCCCTGGGTGACTTCCCAGAGAAATCAAAGATAAATGAAGCTGGACATACAATACAGACTGATTTCACTAAATCTACACATCACATAATTTAAAGAATAAGGCAAATATACTAAAATTATTATTGCCGTGCATGTTTGCTGAATGTACTCTTCTAAAAAAAAAAATATTTTCTCCTAATCTCAGGAGAATACCTGCTGCCATTTTCTACTATATTATTCCCTTTTTAAATTGACTAATGCAGTACAGGACAGAGGTCCCATTATAGTCAGTGGAAGGATATTAGGCTATTGGAATTCACTTCCTCTGACTTGGAAAAAAGCTGTAAAGAAAGTTGGTGCTCTTGAATTGTAGGTAATTCAATTGTAGGTTCTAGTTGAAAAATGGGGTTTAGGCATGCATGCCTTCATGAACTCCATGTATTCCCATTGAATGTCATTACAAGTCAGGCACTTAATTTTCTTTAACCTCACATATGAAAGCACACATACTACTTTCCAGGGAATTTTTAAGATACCTCAAAATGCTACTTTAGCTAATATAGCCAACCTTGGAATGCAGAAACTCCCCTGCCTGCCCATTCAAACCTTTGGTGACAGTAACCTTCATCTGGGGCATAATAACAAAAACCTGAGAACAATTAGATTTTCTACCATTGGATTAAGGATAGACCATCCCCCCACAATCTAAATACAGCAAGCTGTGGCAAAGCCACAATATTGCTAATCTTGATGCCAGTTAAATGATGCACAGTCTTTCCATGAACTAACACAGAACAAATTACACCCAAGGTTCTCAAATCATGTTATAATCATTGCATACAGAACTGGACATTGTTAACATTTTACTGCAGGGAGAATGTAGAAGCATCAAATGGTGATCTGTCTAAGATTAGGCAGGAGGACTGTGACAAAAACAGTATTAAAACTTGACAGTGTGTTTGTGGTTACAAGCCTGTCTTTCCCTTACATAGCTCGTGTTTTTGTCGAAGAAATACTCTTAAAGGTACTTCACTGAGTGAACCTTGTTTGTATTTTTTTTATATATACCAAGAAAATCATCAGTGATGTCTCAGACTAAGTTTCCCATTTAGTCTTTAAGTCTCACTGTTGAAGCCAATGACTGACTGCTCAGTTAGGGTGGTAGATTGGCAGTGGTGGCAATATCTGTCTCCTAATACGCCTCGTATAGCTCTTTCAAGCATTCAGAGGTTTGAATTTTCATTCCTGATCACTGAATTGTATACACTAGATAAAATAGTTTTTAAATCTATTCTAAACTTCTGCTCAGCTATTCAAGAGAGGTCTCCTAGTACTTGAGCTAGGTTGTGACAAGTCTAGAGTTGGCTAAGTCATTTCTACTTTTTAGTAAGTGAATGCTAATGTGTAAACTGAAGCAAATCCTCATGTCTGTCAGGTCCTTTTGCTACTCCACAGTTGGAAAACACTAGCAAAAATAAATAATGCTTGCTTTGACAAAGAAATCCAGGTGATTAAATAGATGGACCAAAAGCATAAAATGGATTTTAGACTGCCTTGGCCTTCCTTGAGAGAAGAACAAGATCTCCACGCTTTTGTGAGGGTAATTGCAGAAGTCTGTATGATGATCTATTGTTACCAACACTACTGTTTAGCTGAAGAGAGCTCTTTGATCTTTCAAAGGCATACTGAAGCCCAACTGCTCTAAGTAAAACTGGGAAAATTCATATATACAACCCATGGATTTTTTTTTTTTTTTTTTTTAAGTGAGAGGTCAGTTATTACTCAGAGTCAGAATTGTTTTGAATTCCTTAGAGTCTGAAAGGAAGACTGCGTCTTTCTTAGTATTATACAGTAGTTCAAAGAATAGCAAGAAGTTTGATAAAAGGACATGAAACTCAAGGGCCCATATGTATAGGGATCAGACTTGACACCACGGTCTCTTGTTCCTTACAAATTAAAGACCTATTTGTCTTTGTAAAGGCAAACTTTGTAAATTCCTGCTATAATTTGGCTTAGAGATAAGAGGAAGAGGAACAAATAAAACTGCATTACCACAGAAATGCTAAGTAGCACTCAGCTCAGGAGAACATGGAGGTACCTTTACATGGTTTGTAGCTTTGCCAGATGCTCATTAAGATCTGATAATCAGTTGCCCCCAGAGAGAAGGGCCATCAGAATGAGGTACCTTGCTAGTTTGATGTACTGCAGCACAGGACAAAAGCTCTTGTGCCAGTATCCCTGTTTAATCACAATGAAGAGCAGAAGCAGCTGGGGAGCCCTAGAGGAAGAAGACTTGAGAGGCCCCAGGCAATGTGGAATGGATTGACATGCTCCAACTGATTTTTTGCAAAGCTGATTAGCTGTGGCTGCATGTTTGCACTTCAGGTTAGAAAACCCATTTGTGATTTTGAAGGGTATGTAATAAAGGTGTGAGTCACCAGAGTATGGATGTTTATTCCTAGTTCCATGCATTTAAAAGAGAACAACAGGTTCCCAACCACACTTTGGGCAGCCTGTTCCTTAAACCAAGGATTCCAACATCAGCCAAACTGTAGTCCCTGTCTATCTCAGGCCATGTGGGCTCACATATGGCCCTCAAAGAAAGAGACTTCCAGCTGGCCTGAAGGGTGTGAGCCTGAGGTTCCAAAGTGAAAGAACACGTTACATCTTGTCTCTGGTCCAGTGACGAATTCTTATTCCTTTGCCCTTTATATCTCTTACCCTTTTTATTTTTTTTACTCCAACAGCCTATATTCTTATGGTAGTGACTTTTTTGTATTCTATTTGTTTTGAAATCAAATGCCTCTGTCTTTTATACTTAGTTTGCCTTTCGAGTACCTGGTTGCTTCTGAATCTTGAAATATGCTTAGTGGTTTTTGTTCTGTTCATTTTCTGAATGTGTTCATCTCCACAAAACCAATTTTCGCCTCACTTAGTGTCATTCATTTATAGGGAACAGACTGGCACTGCTGCTTTTGAGAATGAACGTGAAAGTTCACTGACATTTTGATACTCTCAAGAAACAGAAAGACAACATCGTCGTGATATTTTTTTTAATTTCTCCTGTAATTCTTAATATCAGGACAATATGTTTTGCAGATGATACTGCTGTTACTGAACACTTACAGCTTTTTTCGCTGTTTGTAGTGGGTGCAATTTTAGCTTTTTTTTTTGTTCTTCCATCTCATGGCTGCTTTCTTTTTTCTTTTTTTTTTTTTTAAAGCCAATACTTCGGTTAAAGGGTACCCATAAAGAATATTGTTGTTTTACCCTTTGCATGTTATGCACTGAGGTGGTTATCTTAATAAAGCATTTAACTTATGTTTTAATAGTTCAAGTATGGAATTCCCATATCCTGTACTGTTTTTTATTAGTAATATTTCAATATTTACTGAGTTTTTCTGCTAATCTGCCTGTTTGCATGGAACCAGGGCTGATACGCATTTTGTAAACAAGGTGTCTTGCAGATATGTTCTTTCTATAAAATCACAGCCTGCTATGTATTATTATATTAATAGGATTCCACAGCAGAGTGAGCCAGGTTTTGAGGTATTCTTGGGTTTGCTATACTAACTCTTATGGATCAAAAAAGTAAGCACAATCAAATAGACATAGTATATATTTCAGTAACTCCAAAGAAACCAACACCCTAAAATGCAGGAACCTCCTATAATCTCAGTAATTCTTCAGTGCTATATTGCATTAATTTTTATAAATTTAATATTTTCAATCAGGAGTTGGAATACTCGATCCTGATAAATCCGTTCCAACTCAACATATTCAGTAATTCTATGATTCTTGATTTCAGTCTTATCCTTTATTATGAGATTATATAATATTTTTCTCATAATATTTACTCAAATTATGAGAGTAGTGAAAGAGAGCTATTTAAAATGGAAGGAATAAAAACAGGAAAAAAAGGCAATATTCATGAAATAAGAGTTATTAAGAAAAAAATCTAATAGACAATGCATGGTCATAAAATGGAAAGAGAAGGAGCAGGAGAAAGAGAAAAATCCTGAGTGTTTTAGTCAGGAAGAACTAGTCTGATACTGCAATGAAAATAGCAAATCTTTGTACAATCTAACGCAGATTGTTCCAAGATCTATGTGTGTTGTTACAGACAGAAGGCCAATTGAAATGCAGCATTTACAGAAAACCAGCTAGGAGCATCAGCCCTTCTTATCTGGCCTTTTCTTCACTGGCTCTTTTTGGAATCCACTTGACTTGAAAACAAGATACTGATGTTTCCAGGTTTCCAGCTGAGGACTCAGAAGTGCCTATTTTGCAAGCAAAGGCTGTATATAGGCTGGGAGTCTAGCAAAAAAAAAGAGAGCATATGGAATTGTTATCTATAAATGCAGGATGAGGAAGAATATATGTATGTGGGAGGAAGCTCTTAAAACAGAAAAATAATGCTGGCACAAAAACAGCACATCTAGTTCGGCAAACAAGATCTTTTCTGATCTCCATAGCAGCACTTTCTTCAAACTGGAACTGTGTACCTGTTGCACCTCTTTCTTTGCTAGGCATGGTGAGAGCCAAGCAAGATAAAACTACATTAAAAACCTCAAGCACTCAGGAATCAGTCATACTGAACCATATTCAGGTTTACTGTATTAACTATAGTACAGGAACTGTACTTACCATACTAAACTAATCACTTACTGTAGTTAGCCAGTTCAATTATTCTGTAAACTGTGACATCTGTAAGGTCAAGAAAGTAATTAAAAATGAAGACTGCTGATTGTTTAGGATAGCAGATCTCAGGTTAGTGAGGAGATACAAAAGAGTGATAATTTACTTTAGGTACCTATGGTAACAGTTTAAATACAGCCCCTGTGTAAAAGCATTACTCCTGACAGCTGTACATCAGGAACCATGGTGCCTTGATCAGATAGCACTGGGTCTGTTCACATTTCTTTTTAATCTTGTCAAATATTTTTAATTGGTTTACTTTCTTTGAAAGTGGCAGTGTGAATCTTTCTTCAAAGTCTGTTTCTTGATTTTTGAGGCTACAGAGTATAAATCTTACTAAAATCTTCAAATTGCTTTATATAAGAGTGGAAAGGAATCATCTCTTCTAGTTTCTGTAAGCACCAAGATTTGGAATCACTGTAGCATCTTTCTCCCATTGTCTTCCAAACTACTTTTAAGCATCTAGCTATCTGATCATCAGCTTCAGCAGTCTAGCCTCTATCTCTGTCCACTGGCCTCCTCTAAATAGTTCTAAAGCCATTAACTTATTTCAGTTAATTTTATAGAGGAATAAATGTGTCAAAATCATTAATCTCATGTACAGTTTGAAGAACAGTAGCTACATCAGGCAAATAAACCTACTTTTTGCCTTGACTGTCTGGTCAGCTGGCTGTTCCATAGATACACACATAAACCACCACCAACTATGGTCCATGATGGTTCTTCTCCAGGAAGCATGTAGGGAACATGAATAGTACCATTTTGGAGTTTCTAGAGGAGAGGATTTAAAGACAAGGGCCAGAACAGGAAGTAGCCAGCACCATGCAGTGAGGTGAGTGATATGAGGGAGACAGGAGGCTTTGGCTTAGGGCTAAATTGGATAGGGAGGTTATGTGGTGTAGGGAAGGATCCAGAGCTTAGCTTAAAGGAGACCAAAACCACCATGGCTCACGCGTCCACAGGAAATCTGTCATTTCTGGTGATGCTGGATCTCTTCATGGACCTTCTGAAATATCTTTTGGAAGAAAGGATCTTTTATGTCTTGAAATAAATTATTTGTGTATGTGTTTGCCCATGATATATTTTGTGTATATGGAGGTATATGGAATCCATATGTAGTGTTTGGGGGGGGGGGGGGGTTGTGCATTGGAAAGAAGTCTATACCTAAACTTCAGCAAAATACATATAAATATTACCTAATGCACAAAGCCACAGAGTCACCAAGTAGAGCAAAAAGGTTTGGTGCTGATTATTTGAGGATACTAAAGGAGTTGGTTATTATAGTAATTAAGGGGTTTTGTTGATGCTATAGGGGTAAAGAGCCCCAGGAGAGCCAAGGAAGAGTGTAAGGTTGTTACTACTCTTACTATTACAGTATTAGCAGTCTCTTTTTGCATGCTTTGTTTTTTCTGAATGCTTCGGTATTGTGCTGTGAAACCTCGCACAATACATGTAGTTGAATTTGTTCATTATTAGACAGTATTTTGGTGTTCGGATATATTAAATTTGGAGCAAAATCATGTGCTATGAATACTCACAGGAGTAAAAACATGATTCTCTATGTTAGCCACCTACCAACTGCTTGCTTACTATTTTAATAGTTGATCTCCATTAATGTGTTAGGAAACAAAAATGTGACCACACCAACTCCAGAATATCAAGTCCCTCATAAAAATAGAAACAAATAATAAGATGCAACAGGCAGTTTATTTGTGGATAATTGTGGGTTGATGGTTCAGTGTGTACATCCCAAGGTCAGTTGACTTTGATCTTTGCAGAGATTCAGTAACTGCTCTGAAATTCAGTGACAAGCATGTTATATTCACAAAAGGAAAGGGAACTTGGTCTGTAGGGTGAATAGAAAACCATTTTACCCACTGAGTTGCCAGGTATCGTAACCAGCAATATGACATTAGTGGGAGCTAAACTGCAATTTACAGCTGTCTTTCATAACCTAAAGCCACTTCATGAATGAGATTAACTATGCTGTTTAAATCAGCGTTGCAGAATGAGGTAGAGGAGGGGTGTTATTTAACTCTGGAGAATAGCCATGGCCTGCAATTTCAATTTTTTGGAATTTAATTACCACAGCAGTAGAAGTACATTTTCAGTAGAACCTTGTTACAAATATCCGTACTAGGAAGCCGCTTCTCTCTGGTGTATTCCATTTAAACACACAAGAAAGTTAGTGGTTAGTCTTAACCTATTAAAACATATGGGGTCTCACTTCAATTATTCCGTTTTGGTCCTGACGTTTCATAAAGTTTCATATCAAGGTGAATTTAGCATGTTGAGAAAAGGGCCCAAAATTCAGGGCCCAGCCCTGACTGTCCCTGTCCCTCTGCCCAGAGCCCAGGACCCCAAGTCAGCCCCATGGCCCTGCCCCAGAAACACCACAGCAGGACCAGTCTCCAGCTCCCCACAGCCCTGCCCAGGCATCACAGGAGGTGCCCAGTACCCAGCACTGGGGCTGTCCTGGTCACCTGTGGCTGCCCTGCTCCTGTCTGGGGTGGTGGGACAGGCCATGGCTGCCAGGCCTTGCCATCGCCCACCTGGGGAGATGCTATTCCCTGCACCACAGCAGTTTATAGTCCTGTTGCAATAGCACTTGGAAGATGCCCTTAAATTCTTCCCACGTGCTTTGCTGAAGGAATTCCTGAGTGTGTAGAATGGGTCCAACTTAATTTTTTAAATCCTGATAAAGTTTTCCTGGAGTATTACTTTAAAATGAAGCAATGCTACCTGTTGGAGATGAACATAAATGCTGTCAATATATTCAGTCCAGAAAAAAATAAAAAAAATAAAATGTTCATGTAAAAGTACTTTGAGCAGATATTTCATGTCCCTTTTTCTTGATGTCGTGCTGAAGACAGTCCATCTTCCCTTGGATATTCTGGAAGGGTCTGCCAGAGATACTGTGGAGAACAAGGCTACTCTGGATTGTGGCTAATTTTGAGAAAAAAAAACCCCAAACCAAAGAACGACCAGCTCTTACTTTAAAGTTAGTATGTATATGACAACAAGCAGAATGTCTGATACAAGGAGCTATTGCTGTAGTCCTGAGGGCTCTTAAAACACCTCTTCCTTCAGGAGGAATGAAACCTTCCCCATGTCCAGGCATATGTATTTGAATGGTTTGGGCCAGGACATTTGGGAGGAACAGGAGAAAGATAGGGGCTGGAGAGTTTTCTCTGACTGTAAGTCATTAAAAGCAAACCAGATGGTTCACTTTACAGTGGTATTAAAGCAAAATGAGTAAAAGTGTGCCTAGGGCATAGTAAAATCTTTAATTTGTCATTTATCCTCAGCCTTAGCCAGTGATTGATGGACAGTGTCTCAAGATTGTCCAGATTAGATTATGAATGAATCAATTTATTATAATATTAATACAGTGCAATTGCTGATGCATTTACTTTTTATTGCTCTTCACCATTTTGCTTACCTTTTGGGTATTG
The DNA here is from genome assembly GCF_017639235.1 of Corvus kubaryi. Classification (NCBI taxonomy): domain Eukaryota; kingdom Metazoa; phylum Chordata; class Aves; order Passeriformes; family Corvidae; genus Corvus; species Corvus kubaryi. The sequence goes on along the minus strand of NW_024582056.1, from coordinate 831,000 downwards.
CTCAGTTCAGCCACCAGTTGAAATGAGCACCCTTCAGTAACACTTAGTTCCCACGGAAGTAAAAATTTTGTCTTAAAGTGGAGTCTTTAAAATATTGGCTGAAGTAACTTTGTCTTGAGGAATGGTAATATGATACAGCCCAGATGATGTGAGTGCTGTCTCCCAAACATTTTATTCTATCCTGTGACTATCTGCCATGGCCCTTTTATTTGACTAACTTTATGCAGAGTATAATGGACACTCTTTTGCAATATGGGTGAGTAAACAGAGTGAAGCTATAATATCTTGTATTGGCTAGCAACAGTCCTGCTAAAAGCATCTGCGGTATAATTTATGCACATACTTCATTACAGCAAACTTTCTTTGCAATGAGGTGTCTGGGTAGTGAAAAATAACTTCAACTTAAAAGGAAAATGGGGTTGTTATTACCATTCATTTCATCCTCATAGCCTCACAGTGGTGCTAAGTTTTATATACAAAACCCATCAACTGTATTTTTAACTACATCTCACCTCCAGGCCTTTCATCAAGACTCAATTTGCACTATTTTTTTTCCTTTAATTTTATTTGAATTTTTTTTTTTTAACCAGGTTACAGTAGCAATTTCCCTCTTCATACAGGTCGCACAAAGAAAATATTACTTCCAAGATAAACTGATGCTTAAGAAAAAGTAAAAGAGAAGATTGTCTTTACCTGGGTAGAACTTTTCTACCAAAGAAAGAGTCAAGGACAGATAAAGTAATCTAAAATAATAAATCTTTCTTCTTTTTTTTTTTTTTTTTATATTTTCCTCACAAAGGAATGTTGCATATTTATTATCTTTGAGAAATGTTTCTAGAGATCTGCTTGGCTTTTTTTTTTTTTTCTGAATAGAAGGGAAAAAAATCCAAACTATTTTGGTAATATAGTCATTGTCCCAGGAATTAAGCAGGTGATACAGGTCTGTCCCACAAGTACTTTATGGTGACAACTATCCTCCTTTACTGTAATCAAATAAATTTCAGTCATACTTTTAGAGACCCTTTGTGAACCAGGTTCATGAGGCCACACGTGATGATACGCAGTAAGTTCATTGTTGGTTTGAAGAACAAGCATTCAGCCAGCCTTAACTCTCTGTGACACACATGTAGGACATGACCTCCCCCAGGTCAAGTTCTCACAGTAAATTATCCACGTACAGGCTGGCTAACTGAGCACTTAGTTTGTAGGAAAGCTGTAAAACTAAAGATACCCAAGTTGGAAAGGTTTATGTCAGAGGGAGCTTTTTTTTTTTCAAAAGTTAGTGATTTAGATGGAGGTCTAAAGATTGAACCTTGGGTGAGGATCATCTCATTCTCAGTGTTGATGACACTGAGATATACTTTGTCTTGGTATCCAGAATCACAGTGGGTCTTACACAGGTGGGTTAATTTTGGAGGAGAAGTGGAAATTTAATAAGCAATTGACATGAAAATACCAAGTTTCCATTTTTAGTTCTTTAAGTAGTCTAGGCTAGTTAAAGAATATTATGGAAAACTATTCCCAGTGGTTCCAACACCTTTTCTATCTTGACCTTTTTTTGCTGCTTTGTTCGTTGAAACCAAGTTTAATTAAAATGGTGACAAAAATGAGCTTGAGAGTTCAGCCTTTACCAAGTCTCAAAACAGCACACTATTCCATGACTCATATGAATTAATAATAGTCTGTTACTGAGGGCTGTTTTTGTGCCATTCTGATACAGACAAAGTTAAACAGGCTTTCAAGGCAGACAGAAGTTGAATTTTTGATGTGAAACAATCATAAAAATACACAGTTTTAAAATAAAATTATTTTCATGCCTTTTCTGTTACAGGTTGCCTTTAAGGAAAGTTCTATTCAAACAACCTATTGAAATTGCATCCTGCAGTAGACTTCTAGTCTGACTTCTGAAGAAGCTGGTCTGATAGATGTTTTTTAGAGTCTGAAGCTATGTTCTAGTAAATAATGTAATTCCTCTAGGCCCCCCGGCCAAGGAAATTGGCTAACTGAATAGGACTCAAGAGACCTGAACTCTATTCCAAATTTCAAGACTAGCCTTCTGGGAAACTTTGTTATCCAAAAACAGAGCAAATGGTATTGACTGGTTTTGTGAAGGGATGTGAAATCTGTTTATGAAAAATTCTGCACAGAACCTAGTTATTGCTATTCTTATTATCAAGAGAAAGGGCTCTGTGCAAAATTACACAGAATACCCATTTTCTCCCTGAAGGAGAAAATTAAGAAGAGCGCTTCAGCATGTCTGCTAATGATTAACCATGCCAAAGTTACAATATTTTGCATTATTGGACAGTCTTGGAATGTGTGGTGACAGAGAGTTTTACCCTTAAAGGCAGAGTTTTTGCATGGAGAATGCTTTCTCTAGGGATCATTGGCATATGCACACACAGTGGAGCTCTGTGCCACCAAGTGTGTTGTCTGTGGATTTCTGATCTGAGCAGAAAGTTGGAGGAATCCCAAAACATTGACCATATGGTCATGCTGGAGGCTGCCCTTCCAGCATGGTAGGGGCATAGCCAGGCATTGCTGGAGTCTATGCCAAGATTTTTAAATCTACAAATCTTTCTGTCCTCTGCATGCTATCCAGCAATGCTAAGTGCTTTGCAACACGCTCAACCAGGGGGGTTTTTTTCTAACTTTTATTCAGGAAAAGAGAAGCAAAGAGCTGGTTGAGAAAGTCCAGCTCTTCTGACTCATAAACATGTTTTCTCTATGAAAGAAATTATTTCCAGGAATCTGCTGCCTAACAGGTTTTTTTTTCCCATTAGTTTCAGTACCTATGCTCTTTGGAAGCCATTTTAATGTTTCATTTTGTTAAATTTTTATTTTCTATAACAATAAAATAAATTGTAGTTGAGTAGCCTGCATTTTAAGGCCGGGGGAATAAATAAGGCTTTATCGAAGGAATGCCCATAGGGGTATGATTTAGTCAGTTACATGTTTTGTGCCACTCAACAGCATTTCAAGAGATGTGGAAATCATCTGGGGAAATAAAAGATGATGGTTTGGGCAGTTCATGCTTTGTATGCTAATTGCCATCATTCTCTTCTTTCCCTTTCCTCCACCATGTTTCAGCTTTGTCCATGCCCCTTTGGATAAGGCAACTGATCACTTCCAGTGCTGTAATGGTCTATTATACCTGCCTGCCTCTGCCCTTAGTTTGCCAGATCTGTGAATGCATGTATTTATCTGCTGTTTGTATATGTGTTTGATAGATTATTTTATTGTACACTATGTGATATATTACATAATGTCCATGGGGCATAAGAGCCAAGCACCCGGAATTTAAACTCAAGAAATAGCTTGACTGGCCACTTTTTAATTCTTTGCTTACTTCAATTCCCAAATCCACTGGTTTTCCACTGTAGGATATCATTGCCCTATATAATATTCCTAGTATTCCACCTAAGCCACTAGCACTTGGATTTGATTGATGTATATTTAGCTTGGGAAATTGGTCTGCAGCTTCACTTTGTGGTTATCCTCAGGCAATTTCTTACAATATTGCAGACCATTTCAGTTCTGACATCAAGACACAACTCTATCTACTCACTGCTTCTACTATAGTATCAACTCATTTCCCAAAAGCAGTGTACAGCCTTCTGGCTGAGTATTACTGATAGGAAAGCATATATCATGATATCAGTTAAAGTATCTAGAATTGTGTCCCAAATATTTATTTATTTATTTTCCTTTCTTTTTTTTTTTTTTTTAATTCCCATTTCACCACCAGCTGCATTCAGACCAGGATAAAGGAGATGGATCACTTAAATACATCCTTTCTGGAGATGGAGCAGGAGACCTCTTCATTATCAATGAAAACACTGGTGACATCCAGGCCACAAAGAGACTAGACAGGGAAGAAAAGCCTGTATACATACTCCGTGCCCAGGCTATAAACAGAAGGACTGGAAGACCAGTGGAACCAGAATCTGAGTTCATCATTAAGATCCATGATATCAATGACAATGAGCCAATGTTTACAAAGGACGTTTACAATGCCAGCATTCCCGAAATGTCAGATGTTGGTAGGTGCTAACTAATAACTGATTTCAGTGTCTGGTCTGGCGTCTTTCTGTGGAGTTATTGAAGAGCCCAGAGTTTACAAGTGTTGAAGAGAGACATCTGCTGTTTGAGTCTGGAGTAATAGCACCTCAGACATTTAAAAAACATAAAAATCCAGGAAAATAGTGGCAGCGATTTGCTGGAATAAGAGGTGTCAGCTGGGTATGCTCCCTCTGTTTTAGCACAAAAAATACATGTTGATACTGTCTGGTTTAACGTCAATGAAAGTGAGTCGAGCTCCTTTACGCAACCCCAGAGTTTAACACACATTGTTAATATGGTTTAGTAGCAGTGTAGTAATACGGTATTCCATGGTCACCTGTGTCGATACCACTTCTAGATCTGTTCAGCAACCCTTCTTTAGTTCAGGAAAGTAAACAAAATGGAAAAGGGTAGGTAGAGAAGGGGTTGTACACATTTCTGTCACCCACTGGTTCTCAGATATGCCATTAACTTCCTATAACCTTTGTTGTTCTTTCCATTCAAAAAAAAAAAAGAGCTCCAGAGTCCCTTGAAGTCCACTGAAATATTTCTATTGATTTAAAATATACTGAGCTGTAAAAATCAGTTAAGACAAGAAAAAGAACTTCCTTGGAAAATTATTTTAAGATGGGATCTTTTCCTGAGAAGTTGACAGGTTTTGATTCTTTGATTCTTAGGGAGATGATTTTGATTTCTTTGTCAGAGAGCAATGGATGGTTGAATTCCAAGAAGCACATTTCTAATTTGAAATAATGTCCAGGGAGAGAAGCATTAATTAATCATGATCAAGAATGAGATTAAAATAAAGCTCAAGCAATATGAAAATAAAGACTTTGGGGCATACTCTCTCCCCTCATTCATGGGACTTGTCATGTGGATGAAAACTCATCTGGTGAAGTGAGAACCTAGTATTCACATTTTAATATGTGAACACCGTATTCACAAATGGTTTTAAATGCCAAAATCTAAGCTAACTTTTTGTTTCTTAACACTTTGCCTAGGATTCAACACCATTTCTTTCTCTAGAAGACACATGAAAAACTGTATTTACATTCCTCTGTCAAATACATTACGAGCATGAGTAAATTTGCAAAAGTATATTCTAGACCTAGATTCAGATTCCGAATGCTTTCAATATCTGGAGAAGGGTGCATTTCTGTTTCCTTCATGAGAAACACGATGAAGGATCCACATATCAATAACTGTGTGTTTGAATGAGTTGAGAATAAGACAGGTATCATTTTGAGTTTATGTCCTTCATGAACAGAAAAAATTCTACAAAATAAGATATTTCTAACTTCCTGCCACAAGTCTAACTTGAACATGAATTATTTTTTTCTCTACATCATAAACTGCCTTGGCCGTGAAAAAACCTAATAATTTTTATTTTTTTTTAATATTTCATTGCAGGTACCTTTGTTGTGCAAGTCACTGCAACTGATGCCGATGACCCTACTTATGGCAACAGTGCTAAAGTTGTCTACAGCATTCTCCAGGGACAACCATACTTCTCCGTTGAATCTGAGACAGGTCAGGGGACCTTATCTGTCATTCTCTGACAATGTCTGTAATTCAAAATGACATGCTAAGCCAAGCTAGGATATATTAGTAAAAAAACTTTGAAGAGATTACATCTTACTCAGTGCAAAATCTGACAAATTTAATAGAGTGATGCATCTGTAAACATGACAACTACAATATTTTAATCTTACCAGCAAAGTCTAATAAATACAATTAGTACTGGATGTGAATCAGTTTTCAATCATTTTTAACAAGCAGTGGGTACGGAGACTGCAGTGGATGCTTAAATTAAACCAAATAGGTTGGCTTTTAGATGAAAGAGAGCAACAGGTGGGTGTGGAAAAAAGTGCTTAATCCTCATAGATCTTGATAATGGCTAAATTAAGACTAAGGGTTTGTTCAGGTGAGGTTTTTTTCTCCGTCTGCTTCTTCAAAACTTGTTTAAAGTAATCATAATTTCTGTACATCTGCAACATATCACTTTAATGCTAATTTTATGAAAGAAATCTTAATTAAGAGTAATGATGGAAGAGGTAAAATTGACTGTTGCGCTAAACTAGAAGATCACAAATAGAATCCCAAAGTTCTGAGTTCTGTTTTTGGAAGATGTTTAAATTATACACAGTGACTCGAATTTTTAATGGTCTGACTAACAGACAGCTTTGGAACCTGTGCATGTACAACATACATATTCTGTCTGATTGGATCTGGTGTACCATTGACTACCTGAGAATATAGGTAGTCTCTTCCCAAGCTTTCTGACTAAGTTTTCCAAAAAGAAACAAATAATCTCAAGAAACTCCTTCAGTGGAAACATCCACTGTGTTAGGTCGCTGGAAGCTTGGGAAATTGGTTGTCCTCAGCATGCTTACAGGAAAGAAATAGATTATCCCAGGCAATCAGGTTTAGGATTGTTTCTTACATAAATCTTAGAAGCTCAGGCAGGGAGAAGGAAAGAGAGACTGTATGTCTCAAACTGAAACCTGAGCTGAAAGGGTGTGCACAATTCTGAAAAGGGAGAGAGCCAAGTTCAAAGGGAGCTTCCCTTCAAGCACAAGGTATTGGATAACACAAGCCAGGATTTTTGCACTGATGCACTTTTTCTGACTTTGACAGTACAGTATGTGCTCTTCCAGACTTATAATAAGGATAAAGTAGCTGGGAGTTCACCACTAATAAACTTCTATCGAGAGGTTTTTATGGGGCACGGGAAGCTAAGTAAACCACAGTCTTGATCTTCCTGCCATGGAAATCAATTGCAGAACTCCTAGAGTGAAACACGTCTCTTTCAAAGCCACTGTGAATTTTGTCATGGATTTCCGTACTTGAATTTCACCCCTTTTGCCTACAAAGGAGTCAGTTCTCACCTTAAGAGACCCAGTGAGAAGGCAAGCATTTTGCTTCATGGTAAATCTGAATGATTGAATTTCAATAGGAGTTGGCTTTATAACTGATACTTGTGCCTTTGAAGAAGGAAGTGACTGGCAAATCGTTTCAATCGATGTATAAATAGAAATATATATACTCAGGCATGTTTGGATGCTCATAATGTTCTTAATTAATTTTGCTTCTTCCATTTAATGTTGTTGCACTCTTTAATGGTGTCTTGCTGAAGTTAGCTCTTCTTTTTTTTTACCACATCTGTCAAAATAATGAACAAACAGCTTTTTTCCAGTTCAATAAGAAATTTTAGCATGGAGCTGAAAGAGGGTAAATAGTGATGTAAAATAACACAGCTCACAAATAACTAGAACATCTTTCTGTGGGTACCACTAATACTGTGTCTGTCACGTAGGCAGTAGCCTGAGATGTGGCATGACAAGTCTGTAATTTAATGAACCATCTCATAACAGTAAATATTTGTACTGGACAAAGTTTACTTACTACACAGAGATTGTTTTGTTCTTTTAATAAGAATTTCCATCAAAGTCACTACCTGTGAACTCCCCACTCTTTAATTTTCATATTTACAGGCATTATTAAAACTGCTTTACTGAACATGGACCGTGAAAATAGGGAGCAATACCAAGTGGTCATCCAGGCTAAAGACATGGGAGGCCAGATGGGCGGATTATCAGGAACCACCACCGTGAACATCACATTGACTGATGTAAACGACAATCCACCTCGCTTCCCCCAGAGTATGGAATATTTACATTCCGTGTTGTAACACTAAAATGGACAAAAAATGGTTCTTGTTTTGTTTTTTGTTCACCTTAGGTGTTGTTTTTCCATTGTGAATTTATTGAGTATCAAACTTCCTTTAGGAAAGCAAAAGAGAGCACATAACTAAGTAATAGCATCATGCCAAGGTTAATTGCTGTAACTGGGAAACAAATATTTAATATTTTTACTCCATTTGCAGTTGACAGTCTTGAGAGGTGAATTAATGTGCAGAAACAGCTTCCGTTTTTCCTACCTGTTAAGTAACTCTGATCACCATGATCTGTATTTCTTGTTTGCTATTATTTCTTTCAGACTTTGTGATTGATTGCAGTTTAAGGTATCTGTTGTAATCGAATATATTTAAGTTTTGAAATAAATGTATTTAAGTATGCAAAAATACCCCAAGAGCAAATTCAGTAGAAATGAGTATTTGTAACCAGAAAGCATTTGCTTCAATGAATTTTCCTATATTCTTTGCATACAGAAAGAAAAGCACATACATAAATATATCAGGTATTTCTGCCTATTTACTTCCCCTGTCTCAAATAATTCGGTAGATACACGTGTGATACTTATGGGAATCAATTGAGCAAGCTCTCTTAGAAAGTAATTCCTACTAATGACCATTCATTGCCTTAAGGGATTCAAAGTGATTCAGCTTTCATCCTCTTCTCTTTCCCTCTCTTTACCTCCTTCTTTCTCACTCTATTTTTTTCCTTTTTTACTTTGTCTAACCACTGCTCTCTGTATGATGTGTGTGTATCACAGTGTGTGTCAAAGTCAAGAGCAGCTGTTACAGAAAATAATTGCAGATACTATCAGACAAATCAGTGAGCTTTGGCAGTTAAGTCGCTGGGAAAGTTATTGGAAGCAACTTGTCATTTAGGTTCAAAGTCTGTTCTTAGCTGTGGGCAAAGAGTTTCCATTTAAATTAGAGCAACTTAAGAAGAAATATAGCACTCTGCCCCCAATGAGTTAATTATACTTCTCTGGGCATAAGCGTCTTCAATATAAAAGCCAAAGATACAGCTTCATAATGCCAACATTCCACAAGTAGCTTTTTTCAGACAAAAATTCAATGTAGTACATTTTTAATAGGCATTTGAGCTGGATTCAGCTTTAGTGTTACTAAGCTGCACTGGCTTCTGACAGTTCTTAATATTTGCCCTTTGGCCTCAAGACATTTTTCGTACACAATTCTGATATGGCCAGCAGAGACCATGAGAACGTCCAGAAAGGGACATCTGTTGCTAAAGTTACATGTTTGTAGCAAAGCAAAATGCCCATCCTCCATATGAGAAAACAGATAGGAAAATTAGTAACTTTTATCCACATGAAAGTATGGCAGAAGCTGAAGGCTTTTGCCCCAGGAAGGCCTGTGGACACAGTGACTCACAAACTCACGTACACATGCCCACCCTGGCAGTGGACTGAGAGGTGGTGTCCAAAGCACGTTGAGACTGACTAACCAGATTTCCCTCTCTCTGCTGCAGGCACGTACCAGTTCAGAGCTCCTGAGTCTACACCACTCGACTCCCCCGTTGGCAGGATAAAAGCTAACGATGCTGACGTGGATGAAAACGCAGAGATCGAATACAGCATCACTGAGGGGGATGGATATGACATGTTTGGAATTACCACAGACAAGGACACACAGGAAGGAATTATAACTGTGAAAAAGGTACACATCTTAACACGCTTAATCCCAGCCTCTGAAACACCGGTCAAACCTTTATCTAGCACATACTTGTTTTTCATTTTTAGTGCAACATGTCATTTTTGTTAATTTGAACTCTATCTGTTGGGAATCTCTACATTACCTATGTAAAGTTTCTTTTATACAAGCAATTGGTGTCCGTCCTCTTACACCTCCTGTACTAAACCAATGCACATACTTTGGAGGACCTGAGAGAGTAAATTACCTAAGGAGTGTGATGCAACTGAGAAAAAAATTCTACAGCCTGAACATACCCACAGAAAAACTCAAGGAAGCACCACCATCCAACTGTGATTTTCTCCCTATGATGCTTAAAGGATCTGCTCGCTTAGTAGAAAATACTGTGTTAAGACCACAGAAACAATGAGTATCACATGGCCTATTTTGCATTATCAGAGGATGTTGAATAGTGCAGCTATAATATATTAAAGTATATAGACAAATTTCTTTTGACTCACATTTTGTAAAAATTTAATAAATCTATCAGCATGCTTTAGAAAAAAAAATCACAGTGCCTTGCGAGATCACAGTGGACATCATCTACTAGGTTGCACATTGGTTGTCAGAAAAGGTTTGAGAAATATTGTTTACAGTGGGTTATCAGGCAAACTTGATAAGGTTACAGATATCATCCTTCATCAGTTCAAGTTCAGTCATCACTAGATAGACATTGTGTAGATTTTCCGAGCATGCACTTGCTTGTTGATATCAGTACGACACCTGTCATTGCTTGTTTTTTAGGAGATGCCTTCCAGGGGCTGATTATGATATCAGTCTAACTCCGTTTGTATTTCTGTCTGTTGCTGACAGAAGCTGTGAATCTTCTAAAATGGAATGGAAAAGCAGGGTGACTACTCTGTCCCCACATTTCTCCCAAGTAGTGACAAAGAGTCTCTAAATACTGTTTCTTCATAGTTTTAACAGGGTGTGCTGTAGTCATAGCCTATCATAAAATCATGTTTGGCTTTGGCTGTAGGTGGTCTTGGATATCCAGACACTAGATGTCACAGTGTTTCATTTCAGTGATGGAATGCCAGTATCTAAACAAGCAATACCTAGAAAATCTTCCCTCCTTTAGTGTGTGGTGCTTATGGGCACAAAACAGATAAGAAATCATCAAAATGCCAAAAATGACAGAACAACAGACATGAAGAGTTAAGGCTATATGAGAAAACTACTTGGTGTTTAGGAGTTCCTGGCATAGAATTCCTTGAAAAAGTAGTTTCTTCTTAATGTATTAGCTGGGCACACTTTCTCCTTTCTTTTAGAATTTTAATTCCAGTTCAGGCTCCTGTTACCTAGTAGAGGCCTCTCCACGACTTCCCACCATTCATCCTGCTCATCTGGCTGAGAATCACAGCAATCCCCACAGACTTCTCAAACTCTGTTTTTTTTTCTTCCCAGGCACTGGATTTCGAAAACAAAAACTTGTATATTCTCAAAGTGGAAGCTACCAATACTCATGTGGACCCTCGATTCCTGTACTTGGGGCCATTCAAGGACTCAGCTACTGTCAGAATTCAGGTGGAGGATGTAGATGAACCCCCCATGTTCAGCAGACCAGCATACATAATGGAAGTGAAAGAAGATGTTCCATTAAACAGTGTAATAGGAACAGTAACTGCTCAGGATCCAGATGCTGCCAAGAACCCTGTCAAGTAAGCATATACTAGTTCAGCTTGTCTGTAAATTTTTTACAGCTTTAATTTTGCTTTTATCATGTCAGCACACACAAAAAAATCCTCACTTGTAACAATGTGAATTGTAGGGCATGCTTGAATATGGAGTATTTTACATAGCAAATGATCTCTCATGCTTGGGCATGTTTAGGTATGTGTGAATGTTTTTGCATGGCTTTTGCAGTTTGAATTGCATCCTAATCTCTTCAATAACTAATGTATGGGGTTATTTCTACCATGAAAAATTTACTGCAAAAAGAGCACTAAGAAAATCTTAGTATTTTCCTTCCACTTTTAACATTTTCCAGTGCAGCACAGTGCATCCTCTTGGCTATATGACAGGGTGGTGATTCAGCAGCCTTTTCTTCTTCCATCTGTCCAGACCTGCTTAACAGAGGCCACATTTATCTTCTCTAAATTGCAAGTAGAAATTCCTCAAAATCAGCTCATGTGCACACACAGGCTCTGATCTCACCTATATCAGTGCAAGGCTTGTAAGATAAGAGTCAGTCTCATGAGCTTCATAAATTAAACTTGCCATGAATCAATAAACTGTTCTTAGTGGAAGTGGAGGAAATGTTAAGGTTGGAGTAGCTATACCTAAGACTTCTTTTTTTGTAAATTGTGTATTGTTTCAGTGCATGCTTAATGTGCTTAAGTCATACTGGATAGAGTGCTAAAGAACTTTTAAATAGTTGTGTGCTTTAATTAAAGTTCATTGCTACTGACAAGGCAGCCAGAGGAGGAATTGAAAAGTGCAGCAATATTAAATCCAGGTCAATTTTCAGCAGGTTTCTGAGTTGGGCACCTTGGAAAATCAACAGTAGCCTTTGATCATAATAGAACAGTGCAGGTTTAATAAAAATCTAGTCCATCAATACTTTACACTTCTGCAAACTACTGTCTTTCATCAAGATATCTTAAAATGATGAGTAAGTTTTAAGCTCTTAGCTCATCTTGTGAAAGTGGTAAATATTATAATTTTAATTTCCTAGATAAAGATGCTAATTCTAAAATGTTTCTGGCAGAAACTCTCTCTATCTTCAGTTTGCATAGCATGCCCTACACATGAATTCTAGTTCAAGACTATACCTTCTACCGGTAATCAAGGTTTTTTTAAATTTGTATTGTGACACGCAACAATTACATGCCATTCTGGGCCAGCAGAGCTCAGTCACTTAAAGAACAGCATAATGTTTTGCCAACTTTGGTGAAGCCCCGGGACAGAATGTACATCTTTTGTAGCACATTTTCATGGACATGCTAGCATGAAGGTGAAAAATTAGTTGGGGTGACACGCTGGCCCCTTGCAGTCTTCACTGGAACCTGCTTTTTTGTATCTAATGGTGCTGGAGAGTTAAGGGGAGTGCTTCCCTCCTTCCCTGTGGTGATAACTACAACCATTTGCATTTCACATCAGCACCAGCTCCTAATTATAAGTGATTTACAGTGGATAGGGACTATGCTGTTCATTGTTGAGTACTGCCTGCCGGCTCTTTGCTATTAATTGAATGTGTGTGCTGAAACTTACCTAACTTTCAAAGGGCAGTTCTTAAATACAGTATAAGTACTTTGCATATTTAAGTACTGGATAGTTACTGAGCAAAAATTAGTAGAAGTGTCAAAACTGATGCAGTGCAGCGGAAAGCTTGTCTACTTTTTACCTTAATAGCATGCCACAGCCAAATGCAAGAAGAAAAATAAAAATGAGAAAGAGGTTAGAGTAATAGAAATAAACATAGCAAGAAAAAACATGAAAATCAGTAAGAGAGAAAGGAAATCAGCAGAGAGCAGTAGCCTGAGAGATGTTAACTTGCAATAAATGTGATTTTATGGTGCTAATATCTTGGGCATCTGCTAGAATTTAGGGGCATGGGTTGAGTCTGCATCTTTTTGACAGGGTAATTTTTTTTTTTCTATCATGCAATAGAGATGCGAAATCTGATTTTCACTCTGAGCTTCGGGGAAGATGCAATTAGACTGTATATATATGACTTGTCACTTGCTTGTCAATTTTTCTTGACAGTTAAAAATAAAATCTTTAGACACTTGATATTACATTGAAAACCTTCCATTTTCTCCTCTACTCGAGTGAAGATTTCTCTTCTTAAACAAACTGAGCCCTAACTCTGTTAGATGAAAGCCCCTTTGATCTTCCATTAAAGGAAACCTTCACAATATCATTATGAAAATGCATTATGAAAAATTCACACACATTCCTTCCTGACCCACAAATCTTCCTGACTTGTGGTTACATTAGACAGCAAGCTGCTGAACGTCACAAGACAATGAAGCGATAGCAAAATGAAGCGGATATCTGCCCTGGCTGTAAGACTGCATAACCATTTGTGACCTGTGTACTGGTAGAGCTAAATTGCCTCAGCCTAAGTCTTATAAGTAAGTTTTGCTCTGACATGACATTGAGAAAACACAAAAAAGCACCAGTACATGTTTTGCTATATTTGAATGTGTCCATGTGTAGTAACATTAGCACACTCCCGAGTAGCACTCTACTGTCCAGCTGTGTTATAAAACAAAAGTTTTGCGTTCTACTTGTGTTTGATCTACACAGAAATAATATGAACCACTGCATACTGATGAAAAAATAATGCTGAAACTGGCACTGCTGTATTGTACATCAGATCTTTTAAAATTGTTAGCTGAGTTTTTTTGCTATAGTAACTCCTCAGAGGCATAATGAAGTTCATCAGTCACTGGAACTGTCTTCCTGCTGTGATTTGATTTACTAAAGTACCCCAGATGAAAATGATCTGCAAACAAATGTAAGGCTAAATTTTGTTTGTGTATTTTACTGACAACATATTTGCATGTGTTAGATTCTTTTACCCTTCCCTTCTTCCTGTTATGTACAAGGAGAGACTGGAGTCTGCATAGATACTTTTTAACTTCCTAGCTTGTCAATTCTTCAAAGCTTGAAAGAGATGAAGTCCTGAAATCTGACAAATACACACCAGTAATTTCATTAAATAAATGTAAAAATTAGTTTGATGTTGTCTACTTAATTCCTACTAGGTTGTGATCCAGAAGTCAGAATCAGCACCAGTTCAACATAATTAAAAATCCTTGATCAAAAGAGACTGGATTATGCAAACTGAGAAACAGAAGTGACAGTCTACCTTATTAAAATCATCCTTCTAGACCAGATTTAATGTTATAATTGGAATATACTTTACATGCACTGGCCTTGTATGTGTTTTCCTTGGCATATGAAGAAATAAAATTAACATTCCATTAAGAAACTGTCTCTGCTGGTTTTATTTTTATGAGTTTGAGTTTCTGCTGTACAAATGACTGAATATACATACGGCTTTACAAATACTTTAAAATTTGTAATATCTTGAAGAAAAACTCTTCAATGTTACAACCCTGGTAATCTTAGAAAAAGTCCAGAACTTTTTTTTTTTTTCCTTCCAGATACTGTACCAGAGATTGAATTTGGGAAATCTTACAAAGATAGTGATTGCAATACACCAAGGCATTAAAATGTGCTAAGACAGTGAGATATTTTAAGTCCATTCAAAATATGAAGCTGGAGTGAAAGTAAAATTGAAGAAAAAACCCCCAATGAACAGACAACTCATGCCTAAAGCTAGTTGCTTATTTAAATGTCTTGCTGAATAAGAGTCTGAAACATAGTATTACAGTTAGCAGGAACAGCTAATCTATGGAAAATCCTGATATTTCATTTCAAAGAAGAATACAGAATCTAGATTTAACTGCAAAATGGAAATGCCAAAGTATTACAGCTGAAAGATATGGAAATGAGCTACAGAATATCTGAAAATAATTGAATTCAGAAGATACCAACATAATATCATATAAAAGCCTGAATGAATGAAAGTTAAAATGAAATGTTTACCATACCAAATACTTACTTTGTCAATATATAAAAGAGTCAGACCAGTTTGTATAAACTTGTTCCCGTTAAACATTTCAGCCAAGTCAACAGATTCACACCTGGTATTTAGATTTGGACAAAACAACACTTTTCAAGCTGATGGTAATGTCACACTGCTGCATAAAGGAACTAAGTTAGGGACACCACAGCTGACTTCTGCAGCCAAAATTGCAGTACTGTCAGTGAAGTGACAGCAATGAATGAAAACTAAATCTGGACTCCTGAAGACCTAGCAAGCTATGCCTATGCAAGTCCTACCAAAAAATGTTAGCTTTTTGTGCTAGTACCTTTGAATGTCATTTGGGTGCTTCTCTAGGAATTTAACATGGAAGAAGGAAAACAGTTTAGTACAAATAATTAATACTTGCCATTGTTTTGTTTTGAAAGGTAGGCTACACTTAAATTCTTATTTTGGAATAAGACCTAATAAGTCTAATTTGCTGTAGGCATTATATCCCACTTTTTTATTTGCAAAGAAGGAAAAAAAATCAGAAGATAATTAGCAAGTTAGTTTTAAAGCTTGTCAGAATCACAGTTCAGCTGGTTTCTTCTATTCCCTTCTTCTTTCATGCAAGATCTTTCTCAGAATTTAAGAGACACTGCGCAAGCACTAGGAAGTCTGTGCAGAATAAAGGACGTGTCTTGCAGCTGCTTCTAGGGCAGAGCAGGGGAGAGAAATTTTTCTTCAGCCTCTGAGTTCCCCTGAATTCTGTAGTGGCAGTAAACTCTGCCAGTCATTCTCCTGGCCCAGTTTTCATCTGACTGCTTACCAGCTCAGCCATTATCTTTACCCTTGTTTGGACACAAGGCACAGCAGTAGCTGCCTTGTCTCCATTGACGTGGCCTGCAAGGAGA
Organism: Corvus kubaryi; assembly: GCF_017639235.1. Lineage (NCBI taxonomy): Eukaryota > Metazoa > Chordata > Aves > Passeriformes > Corvidae > Corvus > Corvus kubaryi. The sequence continues at coordinate 815,081 of NW_024582056.1, read as the reverse complement.
GCAAGGGAGCACACTGGGCTTCCTATGTCCTGGATTGTACATGAGTTGGGCTTGAAACACGAGCAGAATAATGCAATTGCATTCTTGCTTTGGCAACATCAGAGACATATTTCTGTCAAAAGTTCCATAATTTATGCAAGAATTTTCCCTTCAGGAGAGATGAAACCAAGTCACAGCATTTGGATCAAGGTGGTAGCACCCTCTCCCGGGAACTGGAGAGTTCTACTTTTAAACTTGGATTTAGTTCAGGGGAAAAAGCAAAAGATCAGATTGAAAATTTGAATCTGTATTTAAACTCTGAGCTCATCCAGAGCTTGTTAGCATTCATTTTCACATACAGATACCATCAAGCAGGGCTGAGAATGTTCGTTTTAATGAGTTACAACAAACCTTTGTGTGATATGTACCATGGAATAATGAATCTCTGTTCCTTGCTGACTTGGTTTGGGCAGGCAGCCTTTTTAAATGCTGGGAAGTGAAAGGTACAAATGCACCCCAGCTGTCAAATTTTATATCAGAAATTATTTGGAACAGTTGAGATATCAAGCCATAAAAAGAAGGCTTTATAAAGGAAAAGCCAACTCAGCCTTAAAATAAACTTCGTATCTTTCAGGACATAGACTTCACATTTTTCACTAAAAACAAAGCTTTGATGATTCTCAGAGGTATGTAAATTCTGCAGCAATTCATTTATTCAGTGACAATACTCCACCTTCTAAATCAAACCTCCAATGTGTCATTATCCAGTAGCTCAGAACTAGCTCTTTGTGTGAATACATAAAGACTCTGAAGCCTGTGCTGAAAACAAAAGGAAACCCCATTTACTCGCTGTTTGATGTCTAGTCTTAGAAAATGGTTTTAGAACATAGATGTTGAAAGGAAAGCATGCCTCTAACCGCTGTCTCTGTGTTTGCAGGTACTCTGTAGATCGTCACACTGATATGGACAGAGTATTCAACATCAATTCAGGAAATGGTTCGATATTCACTTCAAAACCCCTTGACCGGGAAACGCTGCTGTGGCACAACATTACAGTAATAGCAGCAGAGATCAGTAAGTTAAACCTAAATACGACTCCTGTCCCTGATGTAATGAATTTAGCCTTCTAGCTGAGTGTGTGGAAAGCACAGCTGGACACATGTCAGGTTTATGGATAGCCCACTCAATACTAATGAAGAAGCAGTAACTCTGCAAGAGGTCATCTGCAGTTTTGTGTTTATTAGGGACACAGTTCATGAAGAGGTGACTTAGCAGGGAGAAATGTGACAGTTCTGTGTTCTCTGATCAGTTATAGCCACTTCAAATTTCGAACATGGTTGCTGAGTTTTGAAACTGACATGCAGCAAAACAGATGGTTTAAAGCCAAACTGCATTCCTTGGCTGAATTCAATCTCATTCAGACTGGATGTCGTCAAATAAGGCTAAGGTCTGGGCTGAGCTAGGTGCCCAGATCTTAATCAGTTTTATGCATCTCCGTTTTTTACTTTGTGTGCATCCTTTGAGATTACAAGGTGTAGTTACAAATCAGTCTGTCACTTAGTTTAGGATTGTTCCAGAGTAGTAATCTTGTGATAATCCTAGACCTGTTGATTTTAGAAGTCGAAATGCCAGGGATCTAAGATAAGGGCATGTATTCGAGATGGCCTTAATAAACAATCCACTTTGTTTTAATACATTATCTGTAAGTACATCACATGCTCAAATAGCAGGGAATGCAATTCTATTTGCTTTTGCAGAGTCGCCGTACCTATGTTTATGATGGAATGGTAGATAAGTTTTAAAATAAACACCAGTTCTGTTGAGTGTCACAATGTCTCTCTGCACCTCAGAGGCTAAAAAACTTTTGATTTTTCTGAGACAACGTAAGCTCTACTTTCTTTAGTTGTATTTGTATATGGCTCAATTACCTGCTTGACAGTGAGAAGAGTGTAAAGAACTCAACTTTCTTTATTGTGTAAGTCTTCTTTAAAACTGAAAACCAGTGTAAAACAATGCTACTGAGGCAAGTAAATGGGGTTGTGTGGTGGAGTAGTGGGTATGAGCCTATAGGAATGACAGGACATTAATAGTTTTCTCCCTCCCATGAAAGTTTGCACCTTTTAATGCTAGGTACAGGATTTCAGCACGCCAAACACTGAATGTTAGTCACATGGTTGTGTTTCTATGAAGTTCTTGAAGGAGGGTTCTAGGGTCAAAAATTGTACACTATAGGCAGCTCCTGGGTAGAGCAGAAGGGAAAAATAAATGCCTAAAAATGAAAGAATAGCAAGAACATTTAGCATTGGGAATAGCAAGAACACTTGCATTGACCCCAGCTGGGCTGAAATAACTTGCAGTACAGAAGACTGTATTCTTTCTGAAATCCAGCTTAGCATCTATAGGAAGTTCTCATTTGGTTTCTCCTGTAAGCACAGACCTTCTACTGCACCAAACCCTCTCAGCTTAACCTCTTGTGTCTGACACAGGCTTCTGTCTTAATTACCATTTCTCTTTAGTCAGAATCCTTTCAGGCTGCTTCCCAGGGTGTGCTTTACTAAGCCTAGACAAAATTTGTCCTAACTAGGGTAGATGTCTTCCAAAGGCAATTTTTTTGGTTGAAGTGTAGTTACTGTTCCCAGGACACTTCACTAATTTTAGTCTCAAGGGACTAGACTGGAAAATACCACTGCTTATTGTTCCTGGCTAAACCCAGAAATTTCTAGCAAGGCTACTTAAAGTCCCATTGCACTAAATTCCATAGAATCACTTGTTACTCTCAGTGACATTATCTCACCAAGCTCCAAGTATATTTCACTGAAGTAATCTAAAAGAAATACCCAGTCAGGTTATAGGCAGGATATGCCTTCAAATGTGTTCCCTTTGATATAGAAAAAAAAAATTATAAAGGCATAAAGAGAAACACCTTCCAGTGATGACTGCTCTTGATTTCGTTTTATAGTTAAAAAAAAAAAAAAGATACAGAAGTTGTTTTGCCTTTGTCTAGAATTGTCAGTAAGTTTAGATTGCTCCATTTCTAAACGTTCTCCTTTTTCACCAGTATGAGCTGCAATTGCTCAGCAGCCCAGAGAATCAGTCATGCTGTGACTGCTGCAAATAAATAGTTGGTGAAACACAGGGTCAGTACATCTGCCACAGTCAGACAGCAAACTGGCATTAAAACTGGGGACACAGGTCTAGTGAGTCACAGCTGCAGAATTACAGCTGATTTACCAGAGACAATTCCCAGAGTGTTTTTAAGTATTTGTTACTTAACACTTAGGGGCAAGTCAAACACTGGCAGGACTTTGAGGCTGTATTCTGAAAAAAAACCCCACTTTAACATTTTGGTTGCTGGCTCAGCAGAAAACATACCCCTATAGAGAGAAATAGATTTAAGCAGTTTGTTGAGTCAATGGAGATGGACCCCAGCATTAATTAAAGGATAATGCAAACAAATGAACCTACATAAATTAATTTGCACAAATAACTTGAAAGATGATGACACAATATATCAAAAAGAAAAGACTTGAAGATGTATATTAATTTCCATTAAACCAGAGAAGAGGCATACGTTCGAAGAGCCTAGAGTTTATATGAAGCCTCTGTTTATTACAGTATGATTTTAAATTGTGAGAACCTTAAGCACCTAGAAGTAAAATGAAAATATGTAGGTTTAGGTTTAAAAAGCAGGAAAGAAAACAATTCTCCTTCTTGGGAGGAGAAGAAACATGTTTGTGAATATATTTGAATGTATTTGTTAGAAAAGTATGCCCTACAAAATAGCCTTGCCAATAGTCCTGTGACTTCAAATGAGTGCCTTTGATTTCTACCTGTTATAAAAATTCAGCTCTTTTATTGATGTGTTTTAGCACAGAATTCAGCCTAGTCTGTATTATACATAAACTGTTATTTTATACATTGAATGAATTTAGCCCAATGGCTCATATTAGAGGTTTATGCCTAATGGAATCATATTAACTTCAGTGGGACTGTGGAGCCTTAAAGCACAATATTTTGTCCAAATGACTGAGCTCTGTAATACAAATAAGCAGTGCCAATTTTGGAGAAAGCATTTTCACATTTATAAAAGGATGATAAACACATTAATAGGACTTTTATTAAAGTCAACAAGCTACTATAATGAATAAATAGAAGCTACTATAATGAATAAATATAATAATAAAACCAACCAGCTACTATAATGAATGCTTGCAGAGGAATATAGAGTCTTAGATCCGCTATATTTTATTGCACTATTTTTTCACTTGAATGATAGGTTAAAATGTATTAATAATGGGTAGGAAATCAACATAGGAAAATTCAGTGTGAGCCCTCATATAAGAGAGGTGAAGGTGTTTGTTTTAAATGAAACTTATTTCAATCACACTCTTTCACTCAGATTTCACTCTCTGACATTCCCATACCCACATACTCCTAGGTGGATATTGTGTGATACGGAGCACAAAGGAGACAGATCAATGGCGATATCTCTTGGGTTTCTTTTGATTAGTGATGAAAAATTTGTTTGGGACCAGATCTTGTACCAATCTTTTAGGAGTCAGTGGTTGTTACGGTGTGACTTTTTGACTCAGAATCTTGCCTATTTCACCATGCCTGGCTCTAGGCAGGGTTGCTGCCACTGCTTTTCTTCCTTATTCTGTGCATCTTTTTGACTAAGGTCTGTCTCCTCCCAACAGGAAAAGGAATGGTCTATACAGTATGGTGCATTTCCAGATGTTTTCATTTTTATCCAGAACAATGACAGTATTTTCATTAGTATTCTATGCTCAGGAATATCCTTGTCAAGTTCAACCTCTTGGCACTATGCAGTCCTTACAGGGAAAAAAAATATTGTTTACATAGGGGGATTTGCAGGTTTTATATAGTGCTTATGTTTCTCAGCTGATACACTTTGGTATTTACCCTAGAACACCAGGCAAAACAATTCACAACAGGTTAGAAAGTATCTGTGATCACAGCTGCAATTACTATTTCTATAACATAATGATAATCATGGTATCTTAAGGAACTGTGCCACAAGATTTGTACAGCACCGAGTATTACATTTAACAAATGGAGAAGAAAAAACCCACTCAATCTCATCCTCACGACTCTTCAGTCTTCCTGTTTGAGAGCTAAGCAAGGGAATATGTTCTAGATACTTCACTGCCACTAAGCAGTATCAGTCAGGCTAATAAACAGATCTAATTTAGTTCCAGTATTATATTTACATATAGCACACATACATTCATAACCACACTTGGAATGGTCAAAGGAATTTGTAAATCCTGGACTCCTAATCTATCTTAACTCTATAGTTTATGCAGAATTAATGATACTACGTTCATCCCATAACACATTCACCAGAAATAAACAGAATGTAAGTGAAGTGCTCTGAGTGAGAAGAATTAAGGCAACGAGCCTCCAAGTCTGTCCTTTTCTTCCATTGCACTGAGTCAGTAACTGGTCTAAATAAAATCTCCATTCTGGTTTTGTCATTTCAGACAACCCAAAACAAAGCAGCCGTGTCCCAGTGTTCATTAAGGTTTTGGATGTAAATGACAACGCTCCAGAGTTTGCCATGTTTTATGAGACCTTCGTCTGTGAAAACGCAAAGGCAGAACAGGTGTGTTGTCTGCTTGTACTAAGAAAATATTCCAAATGAAATGAATTTTGCTACTACTCTTGCATTACCTCATCAAGAGGTGCACTTTGCATTGCATCAAACTTAATTGCAAAATTTAACAGTGGCTGCACAGTATCTATTTCACTTAGTATTCTTCCAGCTAACATGATGGTATGTTTTTGAATGTTATTTTCTGTACTGCACCTTGTTACCCCTGATTTATTTTCATTATTTCATCCTCTGCTTTATTCAGGTACCTCCACTGTCTCCTTCAGAAACAATTTCAGGTCTATAAGTGTTACAGGTCCTGTCTGTGATACAACTATTTTCCTGCTAGATAACTCTCAGTCTACCACTCCTGTTGTGAAGTAGTTCAAAGCAGCAGATAATTCGGAAGATTCAGCCAAACTATTTCTGTGACATGAGATTTGGGTAGACAAATATAAAGTCATCCTGGACTGTCTCACCTTTCATCTCCATTGCTTGTCACATGCAAAGGTTTCCTGCCGATCTGGAGTGGCATTAACACAAGCCTTCTGTTGAAATCAACACGATTTTCCTGCCAGCTTTCAAATTCCTTACGTTACTCACCAATGGTATAGCATGGTGATAGTATGGTGATCTTAAACAGCATCAGCAGCATGCGGATCACTTTTCTTTAGCTCATTATAGCAACATCATCTGCCTGGAAGCAGAAGGAAAAAAAAAATACAAAAGATTGCTTTTACAAGATTTTTTTAGAGTACATAAATAAACATAAAATTCACTGACTTAGGAGATAATTTTGTTCTTATTGTTTCAGCTGATACAAACATTAAGTGCTGTTGATAAAGATGACTCTTACAATGGACATCAGTTTTCATTCTCCATAGCTCCCGAGGCAGCCAGCAGCTCAAATTTTACACTACAGGACAACAGAGGTGAATTTCTAGGAAGACTTTTCTTTATTATCTTATCCTTGTTTTCAGTCTTCAGATGAAGTCTTAATGCATGCTTTATATTTCCAGACAACACAGCAGGGATTTTCACCCGAAAAACCAGATATAACCGGCATGAAACAAGTACCTACTTCTTGCCAGTGGTGATATCAGACAATGATTACCCCATCCAGAGCAGCACTGAAACGGTGACTATTCGAGTGTGTGCTTGTGACCATCGAGGGAAGATGCTGTCCTGTAATGCAGAAGCCTTGATTCATCCTACTGGTCTTAGCACTGGGGCTCTTATTGCCATTCTTCTCTGCATCATTATATTACTTGGTAAGTAGTTCAGGGACTTTTTGTTCCTTTTGTGGTTATTTTGCATTGCTATAATGATTATTCCCAGACTAGGACAATGGCAAAGTAAAGACATCGTTGTTTCATCCTGTACATATTTTATTGTATTTCCTCTGAGGGCTGCTACAGATGGGGTGTGTAGGGCACAACCTACCTAACCTTAGTTATCTAAAAGTTAGCGATATATGAGGAAGAGGAGACAGCTGGGCTCCACCCTCTGGTCAATGGAAAGAAACACCTGTAGAGAGACATTCATCCCATCTCTTATTGGTATCTAAGGAGGACCAGACACATTACTCATAACCCTCTGCAGGTGTCCATCCCTTTCTGTTGACCACAGAAGGAGGGCAGATAACTTAGTTTTGAAGAATTAACTTCTCATTTCTAAACTGAGGAGAAACAAGTCTCAGTGCTTCTGTTCTGTTGGAAAAGGATGCTGAATGATACTAAAGGACTCTCTCAAACGCTGCAGGGTCCTCCATTTCACCCACCTGTGATTAGAAAGAGGTTGGATCCTGAGTGTGGAGGATGTGCAGAGCTCTGGCTACAGCACTTACAGGTGGTCAACATTTTTTTTTAATATATATGAAAATAAGGACACTTTGCACCATCTCTCACATTCCTCTCAGGTTCCACCCCTCTTGTACTGCAAACAGAGATAGTTGGTCACTCAGCCATTAGCTGTACCTGTTCATCTGGGGACAACTGTACAGTACAACGTAGGCTGTTCTCTGGGAGTTGTTATTAGGATGCTTGGAGGAAAGAAGGGAGTCGGACCAATTTTACAGCAGTAGGGTCAGGCAGGGAAGAAAATGTTCCCTTCATGATTCTACTTCTTTTTACCATACTCCTATCTTCCTTGGACATGCTTATCACCACTGCAGAGTCATCCTGATCTTTACTTTTAACAAAATTTCCCTATCCAGTAATGAGTCAAAGATGATGTTGTGGTTCTCAGACTTTTAACAGTATAGTCATGACTTCCTCAAATGAGCACTATCCCATTTTCAGAAAAGATTCCCACAATAACAATCTGATCTTTAATTCACCATTAAATTCATTTTTCAAAACATGGTATCGTTGCCCCTAAGGGCTGAGCTCACTTTGTATTAAGTTCCTTACCAGAAAAAGTAATGTAATGCTGCAGGTAGTCTTGCACTCGTTAGTAAAACTGTGCTCATTAATACCAATCTGACATTAAACGATTTCCTGTTTTATGTCAATCGAAAATAATTGATTCTGTGTGCTAAGCAGCACTTTATGTCAATTACTGCTCATGCCACCATGCACCATAAGCAGATTTTCAATTAACTCAACTATATAATTTTCTATTTTCAGGTTGGTTGCAGGGTTTGAATGTGCAACCACTACTGAGTGAAAAACAATACTCTGGGCAGACCTGAACCACAACTCAAAGTTTAGCAGCAACAAAAATTGCCTGTAAATTGCTAGGTTTATATGCAGTTTGAGTAAGTTTAGCATCTTATCAGGAGGCTTCAGATATGCTGAACACAGACATGCAAATAAAGGTGATGAACTTCAACATGTAGCTTATGGTGGGGTCTTTTTCCTGCAAGTTCAGCACAAAACAGTAAAATCCACATATCAGACGTGATGTAATTATCAAAGTCTCATCCTTGCATGTTCTGTGTAACACTGTTTTTGGAATGAGATACTTCAGCAACTCTTTGCTGTAAAATCTGTCATTCCTGTGCTTTTTCAGACCATTCTGCCACTCACTGTTCCAGAAGCCCATTCCAAACTGACACTGGGTTTTTCAAGTTCTCCAAAATGTTCTCCAGCTACCTCTCTTCTTTCATACACACCTTTCACCAGTCCTTCCACACAGCGCCACAGCTTTTTGATCTTGAGGAAGACAATTGTCTCTTACTGCATTTTTGCACAGCAGCACGAAGAAGCATCGCTCAGATTAGGACCCTTCTGTGACACCATAAGTAAATCCTCATCATTAGGCTGAGATTCTAATGCCATCTGAACCACCTCTCCTAATTCTTCAACTTCACTATCTATTTCCTTTCAGCTCATATTGACAGATGTTCTTCCTTATTCGCAGTATTCCTGTGGTAAGACACAGCATTTTCCTACTTTATCCTGTCTTCTTGGTGACCTTCCATAGTCAACCTACAAGGTACCTGGGCACAGCTACAGACAGTATTTTGCTCTAAGCAATCCCGCAGGGGAACTCATTATTAAAAAAACAACCAACCAAATCAAACAAAAAACCCCCAAAAAACTGAACCAAAACGAACAAACAAACAAAAAAACCCAACCACCCCCCCGACCAAAAGAAAAAAGCCCACCAGAATTTGTCTGTCAAAGGAAGTTAAGAATGATCAGGTTCAATGGAATAAAGTTTTGTGTTGGGGACACCCTTAGTCCTTGCCATTGGCCTTAAAAGGTTACAACGGAGGAAGGGACTGAAAAAAAGTTCTTTAACAGTTACTGTGCTTTGACTCACACACCATTTTAGAAACAAAGCTGACATGAAAGATCATTTTGATCCACCTTATCATCTCACATCAATGAGTTTAGGCATTTCTGCTTTGCTTTGCTATGAAAAAACCGTAAAGACAGCAAGATGTGTCTTTCCTTGGAGTTTGCACGGCAGAGCTGAAATGCTGGGCATTGCAGACTTCAGACTACCAAAGCAATAATGACAGCAGAAATACATCCCTGTTCCTTGTTGCTGTTCATTTGTCAATATTCAGCCATTTACATCTTAATGTAGTATTCAGCTAAGAAATCTGAAATTAGCTTCTGTAGGAAAGTGTTGTCCATATCCCTTTCCTCCCTCTGTGTCCACTTTTCCATCAGTAATGAGAATCATTATTGAGTAAAAATATTAAAATTCGGATTGGAGTCATGGAAAGAGCTCCTCCCCTCCAAATAAATGAAAAATATGTGTATGAACATGCACACTTTAAAACAAAGGACATAAAATATGTTTTAGAAATCTGCCTTTGTCAGAATAAAAAATAACTTTATCATAACTCATCAGCCCATGATTTAATTTGTGTACTTTTTAAGGTGATGTACATTGTAAAAGCATTCCAGGGAAGTTAATAAAACTCAGACTTTGTGCTAGCTGAAAATCCACTCCATATTCCAAGCTTTTTTCCCAGAAGAGGATAGATTTAGTTATCTTGAAATTCAGCTTTGCTAAGCTCAGTAGATACCATCCTTGTCCATGGCAGAAGTTGCATATTGTCCAAGGGGTTCAACCTAAATAACATCTGGTGTTATTTATTGTGGAGAAGGTGGTTCTTCCTTCCTAACTCTCATTAAACTAGTTCTGCTCTCAAGGTGGCAGAATTACTGTATGGCTCTGGGTAACAAAGTGCCTACTGGCAAGAAGACATTCTGCTTGGCTTCCTGCAGGCTTGACATCCCCTTTCTTCTGTGCATCCATGCCATTTCATCTCCCAAGGAACTCACAGGCACAGCAAGCGCAGCCTGAAAATCTGACATGCACATCTTCAGTTTTGCAAAACATCCTCTGAAACTTCAAATTCAAGCAGAGGTGCAGCATTTCTTCTGGGCTTTAGTGGAGCTGGGGATTAACCTGCTTTCCCTTTCTCTTTCGCTGTTGTTTTTGTTTGTAGTTACCGTGGTGCTGTTTGCAGCACTGAGACGGCAGCGGAAAAAAGAGCCTTTGATAATTTCCAAAGAAGACATCAGAGACAACATTGTCAGTTACAACGATGAAGGTGGTGGAGAGGAAGACACGCAGGCGTTTGATATTGGCACGCTGAGGAATCCCGAAGCCATAGATGACAATAAATTACGCAGAGACATTGTGCCGGAAACACTTTTTATGCCACGGCGGACTGCAACAGCGCGGGATAACACGGATGTCAGAGATTTCATTAACCAGCGGCTAAAGGAAAATGATACAGATCCAACAGCACCCCCGTATGACTCGTTAGCAACCTACGCGTACGAAGGTAATGGTTCTGTGGCCGAGTCCCTCAGCTCCTTGGAGTCGGTGACTACGGACGGAGATCAGGACTACGATTACCTCAGTGACTGGGGACCTCGGTTTAAAAAGCTGGCAGATATGTATGGCTCCATGGACAGTGACAAAGACTCTTAATATGTTGTCTTTTTTTTTTTCTTTCTCTTTTTTTTTTCTCTTCCTCATTCCCAGAAACAGCACTGGGATATGTGAAGTGGCTATTTCTTTCTGTTTCTCCACAGCTGTGTGAAAGGGTTCTCTATTCTATCCATTTGAATTGTCTAATGACTGCAGTCTGTGTGGGTTAGCCATCAGAAAACTTTTTCTAGTATCATTTTATGAGCTTCCAAGAGGCAAAATCCTTATTTTTTTGAGTGCATCCAGTTTACCAAGCCAATCTTACAGGCACAGCAGTAGTGGAGGGAAAAAAAAGATCAGATGGGGAGCAATATTTTTACTTGTTCTGCTTATATTGTAAATTGGAGTATATTACTGTTTAAGCTCACTTGCTTTTGACTTGTATTCAGACTATTCAGCTCAGACAACTGCTCTGTCGACTGTGTATTGCACATCCCAATGTAATGAGGTACCCTAGTTTACCCTATGTATTATAGTCAAAAGTAGTGGTGATGGAATGAAGGTTTATTATACGAGTAGAGTAAGCTGAGAAAAGAACATCAAACACACATTTTACTCATGAGGAGGGTAGAGAGGCTTAATGGTAATTTAAACCTGAGTGTTTCTCTAGAACTCACCATTGCCCCATTGCGCTGAATCATACTAACACACACATATATATAGTTCATTGACTGCTGTGTATATATTCGTTGGACCTAGCATCGCTGGAGAGATGTGTGTGTGTGCACGTGTGTGTGGTCAGTAGCCCCAATACCTAATTCTTAGATGGTTTCCCAGTTCTAACACAGGCTTGCTTTGCGATACAGGGAAAGTCATCAAATGCAGCTCCAGATTAGGTCATGACTTGGAGGAAGGAACAGATCATAACTGTGCTTTTGTTTGCACTTCCTCAGTCAGCCCCCACCTGCACATCAGTGATGGCCACTATCCTGGGGAGCTTGGCGTCAGGGTGTTCATATCCAGCTACTCCTGCCTGTTCTCATGTGCAGGTGGGGAGGAGTGGCCTAAAGGTGACTGCCACCCTCTGGGGCAAAAGGAGCAACTGCTGAGGAGGAAAGTGGTTTTTTTTGTCCTGACCTTCCCTGCCTGGATGTCCAGGGTGGATTCCTAACTGACTCTCTGCCCAGTTTTGCTATCTATAAAATGGGGAAATAATGCCTACCTCATCAGGATGTTGCAAGAACTATATAAGTCATTTGGAAAATGCTTTAGAAATGGAAAACACTGGCAGTCTGCCAGAGGAAGTAACTTTCCATGCTTTCGGGTAGTTTTTTCCTTTTTTTTTCTTCCAGACTCAAGTCCTGAATGAACAAATAAGTGAGAATTAATGGTCATTCCAGCAGCTTGAAAAGTAGGGTTTATAATTATCACTCATTTTTTAAAATAAACTACTCAGCCAGGGCTGTTAAAGATTTCACCAAATGTTAAAATTTTAACCACAAGTTTCTCTGTGTGTGTTTATCTGCTTTGCCAAGCTAAGTAATTTTTGTCCAGGCGTGGAGTGGGGGAAAATGCCATAATCTTGGGCCAAAACAGTTTTCTTTATAGCTTGCACACCACTCAGTATTTCAGTCGGTTTGTCAAACGTAGTGGCTGCTCTTCAAATCCAGCCATCTAGGAGAGGCTATCTGGAGGAAACCCTAAGGGACTGCCATGGGGCATATCCAGTTCCAGGAGTTAAATGCCATCCTGTGTCCCAAAGTAGGGAACCAGCCCATGGGACTGTGCCAAGGAGAGAAGGATTTTTTTTTTTTTTTAAATACCTCATGTGTAACTATTCTCATTTATTTCATGAAACAGTATTTAGTAGCAGCACTACAGGAATGGATCTATTTTCCTCCTCCCCCAAATTTTAAGTAAATCATTTTGAAAATTAAACAGCTCCAATTTACTCCAGAAATAAAGAGAGATGAGAAAAAAGTTAATGAACAGAAAACTAAGAGGAATTAAAAATTAGTCCCTGGAATTCATTACTCCTAGTGAGTTAAAGAGAGCTGTAAGAGTCCCGGATATTAGACTTTTACAACCACAATGACAGAATTTTAGGTTTTGTGGACCAGCTCAGAGGGAAGAGGATGAGCCAGCCATGCTGTGGCCCTGGCTGGGCAGGAAAGGACTCATTCACAGGGAGGAGCACTGCACGCCTGTAGGTGTAGGGCACAGAAGCTACTGGCTTGCAGATGCCCAGCATTATAGATTGGGTGCTTCCAGAGCAGAGGAGCCCAGGGTTTCCAAGGGTCCAGAGCCCTCGGCATCCCTGTTGGAGGCCTCTCAGAGTGTTTAAGTCAAACAGAGTGTGGTTCCCAACTCCATCACTTAGTGGGGGGCTGAGCTGTTGCACCCATCGTAATGGCAATGGCATGGTTAGAGCTTTATTATGTCCTCGTGAGGGCCCCTAAGTAATTTAAGATGATAAAAGCCTAGCTCTTCATGGCTTCCTTGAAATCAGAACTTCTAGGAAGCAATCTGTCCAAAGCTGGCTCTGGCAGACAGGAGAGACCATCTGGATTTCAGATACGTGGAGGAGCAGCAGATGCTCAGCACCACCTGCCACAGGTCCCTCACTTCAGGCTGCTCCCCTCACACAGTCAGTGGGGCCAGCATATCCCTCCAGGGGCTCTCCCAGTGACTTCCTAACACAGGCCTCTCTCACCCTGCACTCTGGGGTTGCCTCCAGCAAATAGCCTCAAGCTCAGAATCCAGCTGGATGCCCAATGTGAGCCAGTGAGCTGTCCCTTCCCCTCCTTAAGCCCGTAGGAAACAGAGGTGGCAGTGAAGCCACGCAGGTATTTGGCCCTGCAAGCCACCCCCAGCTCACTGGGAAGAGGGAATCAGTGGCACTTGGCTGAAGACAGCCCTGATGCCCTGAAGGGGCTGGGCCCCCTGCAAGTCAGCCTGCATTAGTCACTTCTTGGGGTGGGGTAACGAGACAGGAGGATCACTGAACTCCTTGTAACTATTTTCCTATGTTTGTACAGTGATTGTGTCTGATTTAGTGATTGTTAGTAGCAGTCCAGACACAAGTTTTGGGTTGGCTTGGGTTTTTTTCCTTTTAATTCAAAGATGGTTTTATGTTGTCCATGGAGTGACACAGTAAATAATAGAGAGTGGCTACTCGTGCCTGTTATGTAAATACATTATATATATAAAATTATGTTATGTCACCACAAATATGGTGCCTGAATAGCAAATGCATTCTTCTAAGAAAATTTGAGGCAACCTTGCATCCAAATTATCATTTATGCATTTTAAGGTCTATTTTTTCCTGCAAATTAAACAGATTTAGCACCTCTCACACAGCAAGGAGAGTTCAATTCTTTCTGTTCTTCTTGCTTGGCAGTACCACAAAGTGCAATTTATAAAATCATTACTGCATATTAAATATTGAAAGTGCCATATTGCAGTGAATACAAACCTTTGCAGTAGTATTTCTTTGCACTTTGTTGCATGGTGGCGTGCTAGATGATAGAAATGAGTATTTAACAATGCTTTCACACAGTGCTACAATTGTCATTTGTAGATAAACAAGTGTTGGACTATGGGCTATGAAGTGGCTTTCAAGGCTGTTTTAAGCCTGCTCTTCTTACAACCACACCTTTTTCAGAAGAAGAAATATTATTAGGCAGTTTAGCTAAGCCAGGTAGAGAGATAAAAATGCAGTTGGGTTTTAATTTGGGAAAGCATCTGGCCTAACAACAGGAAACATATTAAAAGATGCCAAGGAATTCTGTGGAGTCAACATGAAACAGGGACCTGGGAGTCCATGCCAGCCATGCTGCTGCAGAACAGTAACATTTCTACACTTGAAATGGAATAAGGTTTCTACAGTAACTATTTCATCTCAACTCCCAACAGAAGTCACTTTACCCCAGAAAACTGGTGGGGAGTTGTTTTTGCTTTGTGTTTGCTGGGGGTTTTTTACCCCAGGTGAACTACTTCAGGTTAAACCCAGTTCCATCCCACAGCAGCACCAGTATGGGGAGATGTGGCAGCCCATGCCTCCAGTGCAGCTGTGCCAGGACACCTCCATGTAGACAGGTGCTTGGAAGAGAGCTGAGGCAAAGACTTGCAGAGAGCTCTGCACAAGGCTCTGCCAGCAGTATCACGGGACTGAGATGTGTTCCCAAACCTGACATAGATGGAGTTGTGTCTAACCATGAGAAAACCAAATTGTCTGTATTTTTCAGTTATTTCTGTTAATAAAGGGCTGGAAAAGATACATAGTAGAAGAACATGTCACCTGTACCAATATTTTCTAAATTTTTCCTAAGAAACAGATATATTTTTCTGGCCTTACTTCATTCTATGGATGGGTGTTTTGTCACTGTTAAATGTGAATGGAAGAATCAACCTTGAAATAACCCACTTTAGGAAGTAGCAGTCTACATTACAAGTTACAACTTTTCCATTTCCCTGTTATGAAAACAAAACAAAAAATAATCCCGCAAGACCAAAAAACTGAACATCTGCAGTACCATAAAAACCAGAACAGTCATGAAAAAGTATAGCAGAGAGAAATGGCTCTAGAAATGTGTGTCTACATATGTACAGTATGACTAAAAGGAAGGGAAATAATGAACACTGGAAGCTGGCCATGTTTCAAAACCAGAGTTATCTAGTTGAGCAGAACCAACAGTGGACTTCTAACACGTTCAGATTTCCTGGCACACCAGAGGGAGATCTACATGGATAGGGAGAAAGGGATCTTTTTTGACCAAGCAGCTTGAATCCAGGCAATTTCCATGTAGATCTTTCAGAAGGAAAGCAAGTAAATTTCTGCAGCATAATTGTCTTGGTGGTTTTCTGCAGAGAGAATTCCTCACAGTGGTTCTGAGCAGGTAACTCTCTGCAAGCACCCCTGTCTGTTAGAAAGGTCTCTCCATGTTTCCTTTGGCTATGAGTAGTATTGAAGTGGTTCAGAAGACCACTGTCCCAAATGGATGCTGCCATCCCCCTGCCTATTTGCATTTCAACTAACTCTGCAGTCTGAGCTTCCTCATCAAATGAGAGCTGACAAAGTAACAGTCATTGTGCTACTTCCAGTGAGTATGAGCTATGTCATAAGCTGTGAAGGGCAGGATTTTTCCAACCCATCTACACCTGTGAAACAGCAGCCTCGTCCAGTAAATGTCAAAGCCGCAATATTTTTTGCTTTCAATTCAGTCTTTAGAAAGAGTTCTTTTCTCAGAGATCATTTCCATTCTTAAAGAGAAACAAAAGCATATTTAATGTCTACAGACTCATGCATTTTTCCAGGAAGAGAGAAAAACACAGAACACCAACACAATCCTTTAATACCAGTCTCTGCCCTCAGCAGTTTTATTTAAGCCAGCTGAAACAATCTCGATCCTGCCCATCATTTTGCAATATTACACTGTTGAGCCCAGACCTGTGTTTGTCATACACTAAACAGTTTCCTGAACAGTTCATAAAATTCAATGGTAGGTATCCAAAAGCTGTGGCTGGGGTTACAGGAAGTACAAGTGTCAGAGAACTGAGCATTTTAAGAAGAAGAGAGGTGAATTGCATGGGGGGTGAGGGGAGGTAATCAGTCATAGGCAAGGCAGGCCTGTGGGACTCAAAAGCCACAAAACTGTCATCTTGTGTTTAGAGTTACTGTATTTCAAAGGAGTTTTTACAGAACCTGCCCTTATCTTTTTTTTCTTCATGCATCTTTTGCTTTCTTTAAAAATAAATTTGAAAAAAAAAGAAAAAAAAGAAACAAATAAAAAAGGAGCTGCTATGTTTAAATTTCTCCTACCACAAAGTCGATTCGACAAATAAGGCATAAGTTCAGCATATAGAGAAATCCTTTCCATTCCCATGGGCTTTTGACTTTTCCTATGAGACTGCACTATTTATGTAAATATACTTGGAGACACTTTCTATAAGCTTTTAGTTTTCTATGATCTATTACTTTAGTGTTTATTAAAGATACAAACTTATAGAATTATTAAGCATTCAGGTGAAGACAACAAAGAAAGAACACTGCAAACACAAAATTGTTCTGGATTTTGACACAAAAAACTCTTCAGAATCACTGTACTGTTTTAATTCTGTGATTACTTTCATTGCTCTGAAAAATTAAACTTAAAAGAAAGGCCTTATAATAAATGCTATGTGCATCTTAACTGTGTTACTGAGCGAAATCGATCTGGCAAACTCCTATTGTGATTTGTGATTTTTTAAACCCTTTAAAATAAATGCTTTTGGTATTGATTTTTTTTTTAATTAAAAATACTCCCAAGCATAAATTGAAAATGATGCCTCCACCTGGGAAGATTTACTTGCTGGCATACTCCAGCCACACAGTCTCTCATGATGTCATCCCCTGGTTGTGCCAAAGGAGCCTCAGCATTGGATGGATCTGGTCATTGCTCAGCAGAGAGGGACATTTGTGGGTGACAATTTTGTCACCCAAGAGGCTTACACCTAGAACTTCCCTGTGTTGCAAAGGGACCCATGCTGGAATGATTATCTCTTCTGCAGCGTGGATGGGCAATTCGTTTTTGTCAGATGGAAAGTGTGCACTCTCTCCCTTCTATTTCCTGTTCACTGTACTGGCTTCTTTTTGGGGGGTTGGGGGCAGGGGGAAATAAAATTTAAGGATTTGATGAGAAACCAATTTGAACAACAATTTCTCACAGACAGAGTGAATTTGCCTTTTTGCAAATTGATTTTTGTAACAAGTTATTTATATGATATTACTTAATAAATTGTTTTTTCTAACTTGTTTTTTTTTTTTTTCTAATTCTCTCAATCTATGTTATGGATTTACAACACTATCATAAAGATAAACCTTTGAAAAGATTCTCCAATCCCTTTGAGACAAAGGGCTAAATTGACTCAGTCTTTGAAATTCCATTCTTAAGTGTCTGGCTTGCACCATTCTGTAAAGGCAGTAGGATCACTGTTCTGTGATCATTGAGGCCTCCTTAGACTGGTGTAATTCCAGAAGGCACCATTTAGTGATGCTTACTATGAGGAGGATATTAGTCTATGATCACAAGCCAAGGTTCCCCAGGAAGGCAGCAGAAGCTTTGTCAAGGTAA
Source organism: Corvus kubaryi (assembly GCF_017639235.1). Taxonomy (NCBI): domain Eukaryota; kingdom Metazoa; phylum Chordata; class Aves; order Passeriformes; family Corvidae; genus Corvus; species Corvus kubaryi. The sequence goes on along the minus strand of NW_024582056.1, from coordinate 797,033 downwards.
AGCATGCAGAATGCCTTTCTTTAAGCATATAAAGATCACATAATTTATAATAGCACTGTTCAGTTATTTGTCTTTCATCATATGAGAATCAAAAAATAATTTAGTCTCATTGCACTTATGGAGAATCCAAATGTCATTTGCAGTATCTTTTTACATAAGGAGAAAAACCTCCAGGGAAAATTCTTCGTTTTAATACTTCCTTAATAAAAGAGCTGTCTGTATCTCCAGAAATTCCATCATATTTAAAGAACAAGGATAAAGAAAAGAGTGAGAAAGGTCACAGCAAAGTAATACTTCATTAAAAGCATTAGAATGAATCACAAACAGTTTAACGCTGAAACCCATATGGGGTTTTTGAAAGGACTGAGGAAGTTCTGTAACTGATGAGAAATTAGCCCAAATATCCACCTGCAATCTTTGGTGGACCTCCAGAAGAAAACCTCTGTATGAACAGCCAAAAAACCCCAGCTTTTAAAAACAATAGGAGATCACAAAGATACAAATACATAAGTCTACACGGTTTTTATTTACCTCATCATCTGAACACCGAGTCAAAGAAACTGAGCACTGCCCTGCACATGGGGGATGTATCTACTGCCCCCACACCCTTCCCTGGGGACACACACACACTTGCAGGTGCAAGCACAGAGAGGCTGCAGTGACCCCATCTCTCGGCTCTGTCACTTCGTGCATCAGAGCAGCCCTACAGGATTTCACAAAACATCAGAATGAGCTTTTTGTCTTCTAAACAATGGCAGTAGCAGGAGAAGAAATCCTGGATGTCCACCTGGTGAAAGGTGCTCCAGACTCTGCAACCCTCCACGTGTGCTGAGGCTCTGAAAGCAGAACCACTTTTATTTATGTGATAGAGGAATCTGTCATATTTCTTGTCTTCTTATTTGATTTACTATATCAAAGAGCACTTCAATCATAAAGAAAAGTCAGCTAAAGGGTAGCATTTCAGCCAGAAAATGTATTTGGTTTTCCAACATTAATTTACCAGGTTTATCGATGCAAAATTACTCCCCCCCACAAAAAGCAACACACCAACCACAACCCCCTGCAAATAAGCATTTCATTAATACTACCAAAGTCACCACAGAGATAAGTCAGCTACACAAGCCATTAAAGCAAAAAACGTTTTTGGGGTTTTTTTTAAGTTCTTGTTGTCTCCCCCTCCTCTGCCCCTCATCTCCAGTCTTGTGAGACCCCACCTGGCGTGCTGCATCCAGCTCTGGGGTCCCCAGCACAGGAAGGACATGGAGCTGTTGGAGCAAGTTTAGAGAGAAGGGATACCAAGATGACCAGAGGGATGGGCTTCCTCTCCTGGAAGGAAAGGCTGAGAGAATTGGGATTGTTCAGCCTGGAGCAGAGAAGACATGACCTAATTGCTGCCTTCCAGTACCTGAAGGGAGCTGACAAGAAAGATGGAAAAGGATTTTTTATAAGAACAGGTAGTGATAGGACAAGGAGGAATGGTTTCAAACTGAAAGAAAGTAGGTTTGGATTAGATATTAGGAAGAAATTCTTTACTGTGGGGTTGGTGAGGCACTGGAACAGGTTACCCAGAGACATTGTGATGCCCCATCTCTGGAAGTGTTCCAGGACAGGTTCAATGGGGCTCTGAGCAACCTGGTCCAGTGGAAGATGTCCCCCCTGCCCATGGAAGGGGAGCTGGAACTAGATGATCTTTAAGATCCCTTCCAACCCAAGCTATTCTGTGTTTCTCTGAATTTCCAGGACAGCTCAAACAAGAGAACCAAAGAAAAGAGCAAACATTTAAGATGCTGTAATACTTGCATAAAAATTGCAGGAACGATCACTTAAATGAGCAGCCAAGTGAATTCAGTGTTGGTTCTTCCAATCTTAGTCTCAGATAACATCCCTTTTGACGCTGCAAATGAAATTTGAGTTTGTTGGATAAGGCACAAATTTAAATTAAAAAAATAGAAACATATTCTATCCAAAATCTTCGAAGCTCTTCCTCTTTCTTGCCAACACTGGTAGATCTTTCCCTGATTATAGTACAGACAGTTACTAGCAAATACCCACTCTCTGCATTTTCTTTTCTCCAAACTTACTGCTACAACTAAATTTTTCAGCAGCTGTCTATCTCCACATCAGATCCTCAAGTACCTCTGTCCCTCCAATCAGAAGGCTGATTCCACTTCCTTTATTCCCCACACAGAAGCAAACATGAGCATCGTCAGAACTCCTCAGTAACTCACTATTTCTAATTGCTCTAATACTCATTACACATTTTTTAACCTTGGCAAACCACAGAGCGCACAAAACCATTTATATTTTTACTAGCTGTGGAGACAATCATGGCCTGATAGGACCATATCATCATATCCTACTTTATTTAAGTGAAAGAGAAACAAACTTACCGTGATCAAGAGAACAGAGTCAGGACCGTATGCAAGGGGACATGGTAATCTGAAACTTTCAAAAACCTTTGGGGCGGTTTCTCCTTTACAGAAGAAAGAAAGAAACAAACAAAAAATAAAAAACCCCAAGCCAACACCCCCCCTCCCCCCCAGTCAAACAAAAAAATTAAAACCCCAGGAACCTCCTAAATACAGCTCTCCTTGTACCCCTTGTTGGGATTTTGCCTTTCTTAACTCAGAACTTGGGCTGGATGGCTGCTCATGCATGCATCTTAGTTAATAACCAAATGTATAAATCCCCTCCTGATTGCTTTTACATGTTTTTCTAAACATCTGCTTCTACCTTCTTTGTTAGACAAAGCTGCTCTCTTCTACAGCTCAGCTGGGGAACTTATTTCTCTCTCTCTCAGAGTGCAATTGGGTATTTCATGTCAATTATCGTAATTGGAAGCAAGCTTAACCCATTTCCCAGTTACAGCTCCAGCTTATTAGAACAAACATACTCTCAAACCTCCTCTAATAAAATAAACCCAAAAATGCCCCCAAAGAACAAACCTTAACTTTGGAAAAAAGACACTGAAAAGAGAACTGAATAAAAGAGCTCTGGTAAATGAAAAGTGAGTAAGCTGCTGTAGGAACCTAAGGAGACGGTGTGGGTCTGACTGGCTTGGTCTCTGACATAGCATTCCCCTAAGTTTGTTTTCTGGGAGCTCACAGAGAGAGCATTCGTCAGCCTGTTACTGCTTCATGTACTTTTATCCCCCACATACCAAGGTGTACCTGTCAGAATGAAAAATAGGGGCAGATGAATCTTTTTTTTTTGCCACTGCTGGGCATTTTGATGGCCCAGCTTTTTTTAACTGTTAGAGTACAGAGCCAGATTCTCTCCGCCTCCTCCTTCTCACACTGCTCCCAGACTTTATCATTTGTGTTCAGACACCAACCTAATGTCTATTGCCAAAGACAAAAGCCTAAAGAGAAAAATGTAATCCAGAGACAAGAGGGCCAAGGCACCTGCTCCTGCTGTGAGTTATGGCTCAGTTAGCCGTGGCTCTTCACATGGCCTTCATTCTCTTGCTTACCCATTTTTGTGTTCCAGTGTCAAATGCACACCAGACATATCCTTTGTTATGCAGCTGTGAAGACAACAGATTTAAACCATTCTGTTTGGCTTCCCAGGGTTGTAATCACCTTTTGAGTGGCATCCACCTTTTATGCACACATTGGATACTAATCTAAGAAGCTATGTGTAGAAATTATTCCATGTTATACTGTCTACTTGCACAGGGTAAATGGGCCAGACACCTAGGCCATGAAGTTGTAATATTCTTGCCCACCTACAGCATCTGCCAGGTACTGATCCAATGATGAGTGTTTCCCCCTTGCCAAGATTGCATGTTCAGAGATATTGATTATGATGCTATTTTAATTTTGTTGTTTTCTGGTATTGTCAACATTTCTCTAAACAATTGCTACAGTTGTTTTTGAGAAACAAAGAAAAGTCAGAAATACACTTTGAGATTCACTGCTCTAATATCTTGGTGTTTAATCAACCTGTAATATAATATTGATTACAAATACCATGGAGACAAGAGATTGGTGCTTGTCTTTAGAGCAAGTACTTCATGTAGCTCTTTATTGCAGAAAGAGTCTTTCAAATGTTTTGCTACCAAATATCCATCTGGCCCACGGGCTCCCTCACTTTCACAGTCAGAATTTTATCATTGATCCTGGCAGAAGGGAGATGGGACTCCTGAAAGGCAGTGCAGGTTAACTATTTAATGACCAGCATGAAGTGCTGCAGAGGACAAAAAGGGACTCAGATTACAGATGTTGCTCCTGAGGACCATGAAATAAAAGAAACACATGTGAACAAAGATCTCTGGCAGGAAGGTCATGACACATGCAACATTGTGCCAAACATTCAGCATTCCATGTTATTGCCCATTAACCATTACCTTGCAAAACCAAAACCAAAAGCAAACTCTCGTTTTATGTCAGCTGAGACATCATCAAAACATGTCAGCTGTCTGCTTTCTCTCTCTCAATTCCTCTCCACTGGAAGGTCATGTCTTTCCTGCAGATAGTGCTTGCTTTGTGCCAGCTCTGGTCACCCCTCCTGCATCCCCAGCCTCCAGACCAACTGGACCAAAGCTGAACTGCACACTTTTATTTCACTGAGCTCTTGTTCTTGCATCTCCTTTCTTTTATCCTCTGGGTAACCTACATACTTTCATAAACATTTACACCATGTATTAATTATTTTTATATACGTATATGTATATAAAGCTGTTATGCTAATGATTGCACTGACTTATCATCTTACTTTCTCTTGTCTTTTGAAACCCTGACAGGTATTTTGCCCATGGTCTGATTTATCCCTGCAAGTGTGAATGGACTATTCACATTTCGTTGATGCAGGTAGTTCTGGGCACTCACTAGGTACCTTTTAATAATTGGTGAACTCCAAAAGCTCTTTTTTATATGTCCAGTACTGTCAGCACGAGTTACAACTGTCATTGCTGGAGCTAATGTTGTGATGAAGTCAGAAAATGCAAACTCCAGAAGGTATTTTCATTACTCAAGGGAAAACACTTCCCCATTAGACTGCCTTCCCACTGCCCAATCTCTTTGGGACAGCAGTGAGACAGAGACCACAAGAACACTTTCTAGGCTCCTTGGCAAATAGGGCACATATTTTTGTTTGGCGTAAGGGGTGTTGAGTTTAGGAAAGAGACAAAAATATGGTTCCTCCAACACTGAAAGGAAGACCTAAAAAGTAGCTTTAGGAAAACCTCTTTCCTATGAACAGAGTGGCCAGCTAGAGTTCTCTTCCTACCCCTCCATCCCCTTATTGTCAGCCATGGAAGAGGGAGACAAGAGTCTGTGTTTTTCTCACCTAAGTACAAAATGGGTTGCCACTGAAGGAAATGTAAAGGAGTGTTGAGGGGCAGCTAGAGAAACATTGTGCCTGGCAGGAATATAAATTGGACTGTCATAAAGTGTTAGTGGCCGTATTTACATCTCTCCCATAAACCTGAACCATCAGGATCAGGGGAAAGGGGGATCAAAGGGAGCTCAGACATTTAAAGACTGCTCCAAAAAACATGGTGTTGGCTTCTATAGCCTGGAGGCTCAGAAACTGACTTTGAATTTCTTTGTATATGATGATTATTTAGTCTGTCAATTCAGGGAAACTAAAGGCACTAGTCCTGGTGCATAAAGTGAGATATGTGCATCAATCTGGGCAAGATTCATGCCCTGTTTTCTTCAAGTCTGGGACATGGATTCAAGCTCTAATCAGTCTGAACTGTCACTTTAAAAAACACTTCCACACTTGTGAAGATATGCTGATATGCTTCAGGTATGAGAGTTGTACTTGTGACTAAAGGTATATGTGTAACAAATGTACTGTTGGGCACTGCTGGTTCCAGCCCTCAGAAACCCTGCTGCTTTACTGCATTACACTTCTCATCTGTTTGCTGTAGCAACTTCAAGTCATTTACTATAATGTCAGAATAAGAATACCTAGAGCAAGAAGGTTTGGAGAGAACTCACAAATGTGAATGTACTTTAGGAAATAATAGTAAAATTAAGCAGAACATAATTTTGTCATTTATTGCAGAGGGATACACCTGTACTTTTGTATGAAGCCAATTTCAAAGAAATGACCACTGTAGCTGTCCCCTCCAACGGAGCAAGTTTGTGACCACAGCATTAATTGCTGTTATTGTCCTGGATTAAAGCAGCACCCTCCTTTGCTGCCAATGGTTCTGCTTGTAGGAGGATGCTTGTCTAATCAGATGTTGCTGGCCATGTCATGGCTTTATGAAGTTAGCTTTGTTCTGATGTACAGTAATTATATTTAAGTTGCGCTAGGCTGCACAGTTTAAATGAATAAATGACACTTGGGCACATCCTGGCTGTAAAAGTTCTTGGAGTTAGTTTATTTAGAAGAAAAGAGGAGAAGGAAATTAAGTCCCCAGTCCTGTTACAGGGTGTGCGTAGATTACTGCATCTGTGCAGAGTGACAGAGCAAGCCAAGGAATAATATAATATAGTAGGCTATTAAAGAGGAAAAAAATTTGATGGTACCAAATATTTAGTATTACTAAATAGTCCTTATAGTCCTGTCATACAATCTATTCTGTACCTGAACAGCCTAAAACTCACACACATGTAGGTGTTTAGGTTCTTTCTGTGTTACGGATAATTCAAACTCAAGATTCACTTATTTGAAAAAAGTGGTTTTGTCAAGTTAAAAAAGGTCAAACTTGTATTTTCTCATGTTTACTTCTATATATGCTAGAAGAAATGAGTCTGCCAGGTGTAAAGACACACTTTATGACTCAGACATGTTGATAATTCTATGGAGACTTAATGTGAACCTGTATTTTGAACTTCCTTAGCTCTGGCTGAGTTGAAATGCTTGATTCTTAATTCAAAGTGGTTATTTATTTTTAAAATAATATTAGCCACTGTAAAGAAAATTTCCATAAGGGAAGCACTACCAGGCTTTTAACTAAAGTGGTACAAATAGTATCTTTACAATGTGGTGCCTATTGTACTTAAGGCTTGATCTACAATAAGCACAATGCTCCTTCCTATTCCCCATCTAAAAGAAAGGTGATTTTCTTTATTCAGACCTCTTTATCCAAGAAAGAAAGGGAGAGGAGATAAATACAGCTCTTTGTAGTACTGCTTAGAAGTAAAGGTTGATAATAAAGTGCAGTGCTGTTTTTAGATGTTTCAAAATGTAAAACAGATGAATTCACACCTTCCTCATAAATGGAGTGATCTAGTTAAAACTTTGAGAAATGAATTCCTGGCTCTGCTTCTTTTTACAGAGAAAAATAACATAATGGCCTTCTGGGGCAAGATCTTTAAAGATTTTCAATGAGATTTATGTGGCAGAAAGAGCTCTCAGAGACAAATCGATATAACTAAGTACAGCGCTCTCATACAATCACGCTGATCAGGAAAACTGGCTGCATCATCACAGGGCTGTCATTTTCTCACTTGCACTGTGTGAGATTGCCTGAGGTTTCTCACAACATTGAAATCAAACCCTCCAGTTGACAGCAGCCAGTGACAGCAGGGGGTTCAGGGCAAAGGAACTGTATCTTCTTGAGCTTGTGGCTTGTTAAACACATTTCTTTTTCTGACAGACTCGAGATTCCCATTCCTTGGCACCATATTACCTGCACAGACACATTCTCAGGTTGCATCTCTCCATTTATTAGGTAACTTTTATACACAAATGTGCAGCCAGAGATTTTAAGGAAATGTACATTCTTGCACTGTTTATACATCCAACACCTTCCTTTATTTGGGGTATTTATAATCGATCTATTTGCAAAGAACAGAAAGACAGTGCCTCATCTTGAAGTGCTAAGATAAATCTCATCTTCATTTCTTCACTCCCTCATCATCAGATGAACCAGTTCCATGGTGTGTTTTTCCTCGGCTCCTTCTACTTCGTGCTAATTCCCACTGCACGTACCCTGGGCACCACTCTGGTTTTGTTTTGCTGCTGTTAGGCACTGTCTGGTTGGTTACAGCAGGGCTCTGCTCTTCTCAGTACTGCCTGGAGAAAATGGTAGTTCCCGCCCAGGCAAGCTTATGCAGAATAGGTAGCAAACATCTGAAGGAATTCAGGGGTAAACCAGTAAAATCAGGAAATGAGGGGCTCAGCCTGCCTAGACACTTCTGAAAATCCTGTTAGATGTCTACATGCAGGTCAACACACTTATACACAGCTGTAAACCTGGACTGGCATCCAAAAAGGAGGAGGACATGCCCACTGAATGCCATTTCAGTGTTTCCTGGATGAGCACAGACTCTGCTTGTTCAAATGCACACACTGGTCTCACGTATGTACACGAGTTATACAGAACCTGTGCAGGTCGGGGCAGTTTAAGATATGCACCACGGAGGTATTAAAGAAATGGGAATATAAAGTTGTACTTGCAAAAAAATGAAGGCTAAAGATATTTATTTGTGTGCATGTGTGTAACTGTGGCTTAGCAATACAAGCTTGCTGCTTGTGGACATTAAAACCATGAAGCAGTGTGAAAAAGAGATACTATCCAGTATTTTTATGGAAATGTCCCTCACAGATTTTTAAGGTCAGTTCTGCTACTTAGCTATTAATCTTAAATACATGAGAAAAAAATCACATGAGAAATTAGTCAAAATGTTAGCTGTACTGGTAATAAGAGGTGGAGAGCATACAAATTAGGGAGAGAGAAGGAAAAAGAAAGGAACTGAAAAGATCAACACAGGGGAAAAGAAAACCTCAGGAAGAAAACAAACATTCCCTGTAAATATCTTCAAGGTAACAATGTAAATGAAGGAAGGAAATTACACCAAGTCTCAGAAGAAAACAGAAAAAGAAGTAATGGCCATAAGCAAAGAACGAAAAAGTTCAGCCTAAACATGAGCAAAACTCTAAGAGTAATTAGGCTAGTGAAAATTTTGAAGGTAGCTGAGGTGCAATCAATGCACATATTCAAGAAGACTGGACTAAAAATAAAAAGATTAAGAGAACACATCCATTAAAGTTGAGAGGAAACAAATTTAAACAATTTAAGTTTTGAGAGAAAACAAAGAAGAAAGTGTTCCCTGGCACCCTGTTGGTGATTTTTCTCCACAATGACCTGGTAAACTTCAGATTGGCACAGTGATTAAATTGTGTTGCTCGCAACATGCCTGTTCTCTCACGGCACCTGCTTGTTCATAATTTTTTTTTCTTTTGTGACAGCTGAAGTCAGTCCTGTCCTTTATTTTTTTATCTTATTTGACTTCTCAGCAGTTTTAATTCAGCCACAGCATCTCCTCATCATTTTGTTCCCTTTCCATCCAGCTCCTTTAATCATTCTATAGACACAGATGCTGCTTTTGCAGTGGACACTGATTTGACTGCACACTCCTTCAGCTGTGTTTGCCTCAAGCATTTAGAATTCTGCCTTGTTCCAAGAGAGCCTGTAGCTGTTCAGGTGTAGGTGATGGTTAAAAGCTGTGAACCCTAGTTCAACCTGGGTCTGGTTCTCAATAGGCATTTTCCTTCGGGAGACATCTGTGTTTCACTAAGTACATTATGATTTAGTACGTAGCATAGATGCTGTTTCATCATCAGGAGCAGTATCTCCTTGATGTTTTGACAAACTGTAAATTCATGCTTTTAAAATCTCAGTTACCTGGATGCCAAGGTTTCATTTCAAGGTTCAACTTTCAGCTCAATATAGATGCTCATTAAAGTCAAGGGAAGGACCCTCTTGACTCAGATGAGTTAAGAAAGAGACCTTATACTTCTATTCAAGCTTAAGAAACCCAGAACATAAATTTGCCATTTGGATCCTTTACTGTGCAGTCACTACAACAGCTTCCACTTCTGCTGTCACAGATGGTATTCCAATTCCACAGTCTGTTTTAAGCCCTCACATAACTCTCCATACCTTTGTACGCAAGTGCTCAAAAGCCATAACAGGCTTACCCTTCCAATTCCAAAAGTCAAGAAGTGCTTCTTTCTGCCTTTTCAAATGGGTAATAGACTCTCATCTAAAAAAAGGAGTTGGGCAGCTACATAACCTTGATGACCTGTGCCAAAAGAGCTTTGTGGTGTTCCAGTAGCTCTTTTCACGGAAAAAGCTTGAACCCAAGTTTCCTAGTTTGCAACAAAGAGATAGGAGGATAGAGACATAGCCCTGCTATGGATGCAAGGACAGGTTGGCTCAGCAGTGAGGAGCTTGTGCCTGCCCAGGGACACTGACAGGAGACAAAGGGGAGAGAAAGGAAAGACAAAGTTCATAGTCCCTTAACATTTTTCTCCTCATTTTGCCATTCTAAGGTTGCCCTTGCTGGGGTTAATTAACAACTGTGAATGCCAGTGCTAGAGGAATAAAGCAGATTGCAGTTTTTACCCCTCTCCCACATTTTCTATAGCTGTGACTGGACCTCAGGATGTAACCCCTGTAAATGCTCTCTTATTACTTTCCTACTAATTAGTCTCATTTCATTTATGAGGTATATTATCTGGGGATTTTATATGGTTTAACACATTAAAAAATAAAGCTTCTTGACATTTGAAAATACTCTCACTTTGGAGAAACTGTCACTCCTCTTCACATCTGCACACAAGGGGATGGTTGAAAGAGTCATTTGGGGATAAAGAAGCATTCTCCTCACAGCAATGGCTATGCAAAGTGTTAAGGAGGCCATGCCACGCTGGCTTAATGTGAGCACTTGTGTCTTATAGCTATGTGCCACAAATGTTTAAAACCTGGATTCAACTCATGTAACTATGGGCATTAGACTGTTCAGAAAGATAAAAGAGGTGTCACCCTTTGCTTCTCAGACAAGAGGGGGTGATTCATCCTGCCTAAGACATGAACTAGTCTCTGGAGACATGGCTTTCTCCCTCCACTAATCACAGCAGGGGCCTAGGGGGGCCATAGCTATGACTTCAGTGTCTGCTGCTTGGTAGGATGTGATTCAGCCTTAGAGTTCAGTACAATAAAAGAACTTACTAGAAGTTCTTGATTTTGGGGTATTCTATTTTTTCTACGGGTGCAACTGACTGCAAGTTCTAACTCCAAACATGGCCTGCAAAAGCTGGTTGTGCCCTCCACAACTGTGTGCATATGTGCATGCAAGCTGAAGGAAAATGTCACTGAAAAGTCATCCTAGAGCAGCAGAAGCCAAATGAGCACAATTCCTCCCCTGTGTTGGCTAAGGCACTTAAAAATCCAGAGGCCATTCTGCAGAGCCAGGTGCACTCACGGCTTGCTGGTATTCACCTTTAGCAGAGTAACAGCCTTCCATCTGTTCTCCACTATCACCTCCTTGGGAAGTGGGGAGTGGGATTAATGAGGACTAAACTTCTGATAGTGCCATGCCAGAAGTCAAAAGAGGAGCTTCTTTATCTCTGTTCACTGGAACCTGTTCTGAAGGGGTGTCTCCTCCAGGCTTGCCTTCTCTACACATGCCTCCTTGTAGGGAAAAATTGCTGAACAAAAGAAACTGAGTTCAAGTGAACAACTTCAGTTGTATTACAAGTTTTAAGACATAAGGATGTGATCTATTCTGAAAGTCCCTGATGATTTATTTAGTGGGCATATTTTTACATTGTTTCCTTTAACATCAGAGAAAATGTGCCTTTGGAGAGGCACAGCTTTTATCTCATCCCCTTTAAAATCACACCACAGATCTCAAAAGAAAGGCTATGCCATGCCAGAATTTAAAACATTCACCTTATGGCTGTCACCCAAAGTAGATGAAATATATGCCACTGAGTTTTAAATGAGTGCTTATGCTGCCAGTCATAGTCAGATCCTGAACTGAATGATGTAAGTTCCCTTTGTTTCCCTGAAAGGGATGAAACTGAATCCTTTTACACCAGAAAAGGATCTGGCCCTTAAGTTTCAGTGTCTTCCAAACCTAAAGTAATTTTATCCACTTGAATAATTTATCATCATAACCTATTTTTCATTAATTTGACTATGCTCTCCTTCCTCTCAGGCTTGGTACTTACAGCGTAGCTCTACTGCGAAAAACAACAATGTGAAATCAGCACTTTCTTACTCAGCAGATCCCTTTCCTGTGAGAAGTCAGAAAGAGTGCTGCTTAACTTACCATGAAAAGTACTAAAATCTCTCTGTTCCCCCTTCCCTGCTTTCCACCCAGCAGGACCAGTGGAGCTGGGGGGAAGTAAACAGGTCAGAATTTTTGGCTCTTGTATTTATGTGACAGTCAACTGAGCTCCGGGGCCACCTGGGCAGCCTGTGGGTCTCTGGGCTGTGACCTGCATGGCCCTCCGGCTGCCGACAGTGAAGTTGTAGCTGCCAGCAGAGCTTGCAAAGCCCCTGCCATGGACAGCAAGTGAAAACAACATGATTTCCCACTTCCAGCTGACGTTCTCAGCTCAACAGAGACAGACAGTCATGTTTTAAAATTAATCTTAGGCATAAGGATTGCAGAACAGTAGCCACTAAAATTCTAGGGACTGGAAAAGAGATGAAGCTGTTGGTTGATGTGCTGTAAAACATCTCAGGTGCAAACACTTCTGTGCTAATCCTGAGGGATTTGTTTAGCTAAAAGAGATTCTGGAATTGGATTGGGGGGCCCAAAATCAAGAAAGATTTGGGGGCCATTTCTTAAGAAACTGGTTGTTCATACAGAGACCAATAAAGTAACATATAAAGGCATAAGATCTCTCAAGGAAGACAATGAATTTTGAGGCAATACTCCCTGCAATGTATCCAATTTTTTTTTCCTACTTTTCCAAGTAAGTCCTTTCTAAAACTCACATGGCAAATTCAAGATTAGTTTTCCCCAAGAAAGCATATGCAATACATTGTAAAAATAGGAACTTTCAAAAGAACTTTAAATTTTTCTTTGTCATAGGACATCATTTATTACAAGAATATTCTTCAAATTTAGACAGTCTCTAACATATGACTAAGTCTGAAGTCACTTTTTCTGTCAAAAGGTAAAGGGCAAATGAGTTATAAGGGCAGCTGGGTCATCAGAATTCATTCTCTTTGGACCTGATGTAGTAAAAAAATCCTCAGTCTTCCAAACAACTAAAGTCCCAAAAGGCCACAAATCCTAGCCTTGCAACAGGCCAACTTATCCAACACAAAGGTCAGCATCATTAAACAGAATAAACAAACCAATCCTAGAGCCAGAAATGACAGATCTGCCTGGGAGGCAAAGGAGTCATGCAGCTGTCTCTCTGGGCCTCCTTCATTTCCACACTTGCACAGTCCCAAACTTCTTTGTACAAACACAAACCCACACACACACACACTCATGTGTTTCACTCCCTACACATGTGTGCACACATATGCCTGCCTGTACAATGCATGCATGCATGGGACCAGGCAAAAATCCCCTCAAAACATGGGAATCCATGAGATAGGCCATTACCAAACAGTATGGAAGCACCAGCTGATGGAACTGGGCTCTTCTTCTGATGTACTGTCCTCTGGACCTCTAGCCTTACTCCTCACTGCCTTGCAGGAAGTAGTGTTTTGGTCAGGGGTTAACAACAGCTTGCATAGTAAAGAACCTGTTTCTACTTCCAGCTCTCACGACCATCTCACTGGTTTCTGCCAGTCAAGGCTGGGCTAAACTCTGTGCTCATTCCTCTGCCTGCTTTCTCACCAGCTGAAAAGGCACAGGATATATTCCCACCAGCCCTGGTACTGGCACACAACACTCCCAGTGAGGATCGTGCTCCAGCCTGCACTTCCACCTTCCGTTACTGCCCTGGACCAGCAGCCACCAATCCTCCTGCAGCAACCAGCACACGTGGCAGCACAAGACCAAGAAGAGAGGATGCTCCTCTCTTTTTGTGATGTTTATCCATGGCCCCCTCTACCTATCTGCAGCCCCAAAAGCTCTCAAACAATTCCTTTTCAAGGAACCAAGGAAGTATCTTAGGCACTTTGAAGCCAAGTACTTTTCACAGATGAGAGCACAGCTGTTTGCATGCTTATTTCCTTCTGTCACCATGCTGGAATATATCCTGTGCTTAGAGTCATACTAACCTCTAATGGATCTGGGGAGGATACAGACTTTACAAAACTACAGGCAGTAACAGCTGGCTGTGAATCCAGCAGGGAGATCTGCTTTCTCCTGCGTGTGCATAGCAGGGCCAAACCTCAGCTCCAAGGCAAGGTGACAACGCTGCTGGTTCCTACCCGAGTGATGCCTGTCACACACTGTCCCGAGGTGCTGAGCAGTGGCCTTGGAGCTATGAGCTTGAGCTGCCACAGCAGGAGCTCAGCAGCAACTGTGAACCTGATGGCTGTGGAGAGAAGCTCCCACCATGCAGGACCAGCTGCTTGAATTTTCTTTCACTTTTTAAAATTACTTTTATAAGCTTTCAGTATGAAAGAGATTAGGTAAAGCCCCATTCTAGGCTGCTGTGCATGAAATTTAAAATACCCATATTAATGCAGAAACAAACCAGCTACAACATCCAAAGCTAAATGGTGTAAATAAGTAGCTATGAAGTATGAAGAGGACAAATCTCAGCTAGGACTTGACAGATTCAGGTTTTGTTCTCATTTCTACCCTTGACCTGTTTGGTGACTTTGAGTAAGTTGTTGCTTCCTTTCCATTTCTTTCTGGGTCAGGAGCTGCCTGTCATTTTGTGTTCATAGCGGCTGGCATGAAAAGCCCCAGTCGTAGTGAAGATCTCTGGACACTACTTCAATAAAACCAATATCTAAATACCTGTTAAAAAATGAACGCAGAGAATCTTTTTTCTTTCCTTGGTAAAAAGGTATCACGTTGCAATGAGCAAAAACTTCAATATTCCATTAAGTAAATAAATATATACATACACAACTGCATTTACACCAAACACCCACATATTCAACTATGTTCCTAATTAAAATCTAGAAAACTATTACAGCTTTACTAGATTACTTCCCACCTCTGTACCTCTAGGATATTAAAAGTTTTATTGTCTCACTTTTAATAGATTTCCCATATCTTACCAATAAGATTTATTTTCTAGCTTTGCATAAAACTCAACTCTGAATGCATTTTTTAAGCCATCATTATCCCAAGCACACGGCACAGAATTGTATTTATGTTACACTGAAACCTCATATTTTTCAGTCTGTATTTGAAAGTAGTTAACATTTTTCAATCCAAATCAATCTGCTTCTCAGCAGTCAGTGCTGATATAAGCCTTTTTCTAGTGTTTTAGGCATCTGTTCTGCCTTTTCTTACCTCTCTCTCCTCACTTACATGTATAAACGTCCATTTATAAGCTGCCAGCTGAAATAGATGCCAAACTTAATCCAACTGCATAAATTCACAACATAAGCTGCAAAAAGTACATCACTGCATGCCTCAAGAATTCACAGCCTCTCTTAAAACGTCTGACAGAATCCCCTGAAATTGTACTGGAAAGATTCAGTACTTTATTTCCACGGATATGCAGTGAGGTTTTTGTTCTTGCTGTGGGCACTTGATTTCTGATGTAAGTGTTGAGGTATGACTTGCAAGAGCAAAGAGTTCAAGGTCATTTATTTTCTAGTCTCACAGTGAGCAGGGAATTGATGTCATATCTGCTAAGCAGAAGCAAAGATCAGGGAACCTTGAAATAGAAGACAGTAGTGTTGCAGATCACATTAAGAACAAATAAACAATGAAAAAACATTGAAAAATAATAATAATTAAAATAAAAGTAATGGGAGCAAAAGGAATGGAAAATCTGTTTTGGGGTAAAGCCATGGAGTTGTCTGAAGGTTTTGAGGGCTTATGAGGTTGGTAGTGTCACACTATTTTGGATGTCTGGTCAAGCCCTGGTTCAAAAACCAGAAAGCAGTAACATACAGATTGATTTTGATTGTGAATGTACAGACACCAACAGAGATGGGATATTGGTTGTAAAATCTGACACATCCTGACAGGTGGAACACACATTTAAAATGTTTGGTTTGGTTTTTGGAAGAAGGAAGAAGATAGCAGCACTGAATGACAGAAATTTTAAACATCAGGGATAAGGAAAAAAAGATGTTTTCCTTCAGATGGTGTGATACCTATTTTTCCTTAATGATAAGGTTTAAAGACAGTTATATATTTGACAATGTTTTTCATCACAACAAAAGGTTAAGGAGCAGCAATTTTGGATGACTTGTTCAACAAGGTCATTAAAAATTCTTATCTTACAGAATTTTAATCATTTTTTATATAAAAAAGAAATTGATAATTGGATATAGAATAGTATTAGCATTTTCAAATGCTGCTGGATTGAGAAATGGCTGCTTTTTGTTTGCCAGTTCAAGTGTCCCTCTGGAAACAGAGCTGCAATATTTGATCTGTAATTCTAGTTGGCAGCAAAAACTGGTCACCATGTCAGAACTGTTCTGACAGAGGAAATGACTGAAGTAATGACAGGATGAAACCTGCAGGGAAGTAACTTTATTTTTTTTAGAAAGAAGTAACTTTTTTTTTAGAGATGTTGGCTGAGCTTGCATCAGTGGGGTCCCGTGGGTTCCCCTGACCACCATCCCCATCTTTAAATAAGTAACAAGCTGCCTCCAGTGACAAACACTTACCCATCACTGCTGCATCACTTCTGGACCACTGATGTATGAGCTGCTTCTGCCACCAGTGAAAGTTCACAATTTGTCAGCTCAAGAGCCTGTCCTTTGCTAATGGATTACTTTTGGAATGTCTGCTCTAAGTGGAAGGTTTTATTTATTTATTTACTTTTTCTAAAGAGGGCAACACACAGTTTGGGCTCTGGCTTTTTATAGTAGAGTCCCCAGTCTTCTTGGTCATTGTCTTCCAAGTCTCCACAGGAAAAGGCGAAAGGGTGTCAGTGCCAAGCCTGCACAGCCAAGTTCTTTTTTCTCCCTTGAGGACCCTCTCAGGCATGGTAAGGAACTGTAGCAGGCTTTCAAGGATGATACTTAAGCCACAGACTAAGGCATCCACTGGATGAGGCATCATTGCCCTCCCACAGAGATCCTGAGCCCTGGACTCCCAATTTCATCCTTTTCAGCTCTTAGTACCAGGATAAATAGTCCCTCCACAAAGGTGCTGTGAAGAGCAACAAAATGACACAACTGACACATTCAGGTATGATTGTATTGTAAGTCACAGGAGAATCACTTATACCCTTATTCATGAAAGGCTTTGAAATCCTTTTGAGGAATGAAGTGAGGATTTAGGCAAAGGGAAATACACTTAGTTAGTGAGACTCTGGGCGCAAGCTGGTGCTCCCTTTGTTATCTGTAGCAGGCAGGTGAAGAAAGGGGCCTCTTAAGGTAAACGTGCTCCCTGATGGATAGAGAAATATGCACGGCTGGAGCATGTAGCTGATTTAATCCTAGGGCCCCAGAAAGAATGTGAATATGTTATGTGGGGAGTGGGTAGGAAGGGGGAGAAGCAAGGTGGATGTACGGGTCACAGAAATTGCTGTTGCAATACCATCCTCATCAAAGACAATGCACAGTGGTAAATGATGCAGATGAGCAACTCCCTGAGCTCTTACAGGGCTTTACAAACTTCCACCAAAAAGAAACTTCTTACAAGTGAACCACTTATTTCATTTAAATATGTAGCCTGTATAATCAGAGGCTTTGAAGTAGGGAGACAGGTGATCAGGATTTGCCTTTTGATCTTTTCAAATTGTTTTAGCAAGTAACAACTACGCCTGAAGTCTTTTCTGGAAACTTTATTAGCAACGATGCTTACAACAATCTTAGAGACCAAGGTTCTCTTAGTACTGCTGTTAAATAATCCTCCAGAAACTGAAACCTTACAAAGCAAACTTAGGGTCTACAAATCACATCATCAGTTTTATGTAAATTCAACTAAAATCCCCAATCAAATCAGCTACAATTCTATTCAATGCTCTGTACACAGTCACATTAAAATATTCACAGGATCTGCTGGATTCACGCAGATCTCAGCCCTGTTGTCCATTCATCTACTTGTACCCAATTCAAGTCAATGGATCTTCCAAGAGAACCTCTGGATCAGAGAACAGATCAGGCTTTGAAGCAAAAAAGGACTGACTTTATCAGTAAACCAGAGACCCCTGCACACTTACTAAAGAGCAGCACAAGCTGCCTGGTTATAAGCTCCAGCTGTTCCACTGATCAGCATGAGTGCAATGATAATTTTTACCAAAGGCAACTTAGAGAGGCTTCCCCTCCTTGGTGTCTGTTCTAAAGGACTGTGCTCACATTTCACATTCCCCACAACTCCTGAAATTAACAGGAACATTCACAGCCACTGCTTTTAGACAGCCCGTACACAGAAAGACACTGTGGTTTGAACAAAGGAAGCAGAGTATTTTTTACCTTTTGTTTTTTGTTGTCAAGACAAGGAAAACAAAATTGCTTCAGGCAATCTTCCTAGCCCACACTTACACAGTGAAAAAAGGGAAAATAGCCCACTTTTGAAAACACAGTTATCATCTACATTTTCTTGTAAAAAGCCTAAAATTCATTAACTGCAGTAACTGGAATGCAGAAATTGTTTTAAAAGTTTGGTATTTCCCAAGCAATTTCTGGGTCAAAGAAGAAAAAAAAAGAACAGATCTGGGTTCCTCCCCCGAAACAGCCTATCTGATAAATTCAATCTAGTTTTTATGAAAATATTTATGAATAAGATTGCAGTCTTCTTACAGCTGAAAAGTGAAATTGTATATAGGAATAATGAAAGTAATGTTAAACTATGAGCTAACAGTTCCACTGGGGTACTTTGGTGATGTCAGATATGCTGAGAGAAATTTGCTAAGCAATCATACACCTGAAAATGAAGTCATTTTCTATTCGTTAAACATATGAAACTGGTCACAGTTAAGAGGGAAAAATAAAATAATGGTTTACATAGTTACACTTAACCCTCCACCACTGAACCATTTCATCATACTGTTAGAAGCAGATGGGCAACTATACAAAAGAATTTGAAATACAAAAGACTTGTGGACAGGGGAGTTGCTGGTGCTTTTCAAGCTTCCTACTCTTGAGAAGCATTTCAGCTTTTTATTTACAGACTGAAGCTATAAGAAGCTACAATGACTTCTCAAAAGTCAAATGGCAGCAGCATTCAGCAGAGAGCAGCTCCCTGCCTTTACCTTGGTTTTATTCCCTCCTTTATGTTCTAATGGTTTATTATCACTCTCTAAATTACAGAATGTGTTTGTCTTTTTCTTTTCTCTCATCCTCCAAAATGGATTTAAAGCATCAATCCATTAAGAAAAGGCAAATCATAGAAGTTGGAAGAAGTGAGGTAGTGTTGTGGGCTCAAGTGTAAAAAAAAACCCCTGTATTTAAGTGCATCTCACATTGCAAGTGTAGAAAAGTATGCTTCTGAAAATTCACATACTGATTAGGTCAGAAGCGAAACTTTGGGAAGACATTTGGGTAGCCTGAATGTTTCAGCTTCATTTGTGTCTACTTTGGCACCGGCAATAAAGTGCTTTCCTTGATGTCCATCACACACCTACAGAGAGGTGCTTCAGACAATCGCTGAAGCAGCTGCTCAGGGTAGTGTGGCCATTGGGCAAAAGTTTTCTTCCATGAATCTGCATGAATTCCTTGGGCCAGACTTGTGCACAAATCCATGTTCACAAATCTGCCCTGTATTTTAATACAGACAACCATGGTACATCAGAAAATGCAAAAATGACTGGCCAAAAAGGATCTTTTCTCCTTTAAGGAAGAAAATGTGCAGCTAAGGAGAATAAGGGTTCAATCTGTTCTGCTTATCAGAAAAGAAAGACAAAAAATGACTACACAATTACCTACCACGGGACTGTACTGAGAACCCAGCTTAATGGGAACAAATGGCTTGAAGCAGCAAAATTAAAAGAACAGTGTTGGTAACCAGTGGGAAAAAATACCAACAGACAGTGGATTTTCCATTTCTGGTGCTGTTCAGAAGAAACATCCTTCTAATACAAGCCACAGACATCAAAAAAAATCAAGGAAACTGGGTGACTTGAAACTGCACACAACCTTTGAACTATACTTTGGGGACAAACTGCCCTTGTTTTGACACAAACTGTTCTCAATGAACCTCTCCGGAGCAGCACCCACATAGAGTTTCTAACACACCACTTCACAGTAATGGCCACACTGGTATCTTCTTGTGGAAGAAATCCATTAGACACCAGCCTGATAGAACAAGAAGCTGAGAAAGAAACTGAACTTGTTAATGTAAACTACATGTACATTCTCTGCAAAAAGAAACTGCCATTCTCTTGCTTCGTAAGTACCTTTTTCTTCAAGTCTTGTAACAGTGATTTAAAAACAAAACTCCTCAATCTTCCACACACATCTGTGTCACATTTCAGATACGGCATCCACTGTTCAAAGCAAAACTGAGTATCTCCTTTAAATTACTGTACCATTTTCTGTAAAAAAGGGCCCGAACTTTATAACTCTGGTTTAGCAAATTCAAGAAGTAGTAAATTTAGCTGCAAAACTTAAGTTAGGTACATGCTTAAGTGCTCAGCTGAATCAGTTTCTCATAACACCTTCCTCCTCCACAGCAGAGCTCATGCAGTAACTTTGCTGGTCACTGACAACACAGCACTTAGACACAGGAGACAATTGTTAAAGAGCTTTTCCTCCTATTAGCTTTTGAAATGAATACTTTATTACTTCATACAAGACAGTAAAAATAATAAAAATAATCAACAACTTTTCATAAAAATTAAAAGTATTTAAATCCAAATCTTATTTAAAAGCCAAACTTAAAACCAAACTAAAGAAATACTATATTTGCACACGCTTTTAAAGAAGAGATTACAATTTTCTTTTTGATATCAACAGGCACTCTTCATTCATCATCTGCAAGAAACTAGGTTAGGTCTCCATACACCACAGTCAGAGTTATTAAGTAAGTAAATATGCCACTGCTTCTGTGCCCTCCTTTTATTTCCTTGCTTCTTCAGTCTCTTCTGGCTCTCTCTCTTGATGCTCTCTTTCCCACCTCAATTCTTTCAACTCCTGTCTGTACTTCCGTTCAATGAACCGTTTCTGATGGGCCATCTGGGGAAAGTTATCTGACACAAGGAGAAATATTTTACATTAATAAACAAACTGGTAACAGAGAAAGCCTCAGCTTGTTTTGTTTTAAACTTTGATGTCATTAGAGGTAGGGGGGAACAACGTTGTTACCATTTTTACTCATTTATTTCTTATAATACATAGTAAACCAGGACTGTGTCCTAAGACTTTGGTTTCATTATGATTTCTTTACATCTGTTTCTCCTGCTACAAAGCACTGCCAAATCTAATACACCCACAAAAATAAAATATAAAAAATATAAAATCCTGGTATAGCAACATGGCCAGGTATTACCTGGATTTTACATTCTGTTCCCTTAGCAACAGGTGGTCAATACTGAAAAATGAATGGGAAACTACTGTCAATGCTGTCAGCATTTTTTGTCTTGTTCTCACTCCAGAAAGTATGAACCACTGGTTTCAAGCATTGTACAGATGTTTCCATTATTTTTATTATTGTTTTAGACCATGCAGAATTGACTATATGCCCCACATTATGGCAGGGATCCTAATGGGAAAGTGATAGTGTAGCAAGATGGAATGCAGTAAAGTCTGTTCCTGAAAAAGTTAACGCTTGGCTATGTACCAGAAGACAGCCTTAGCATAGTCTGAGAGCATGGATGAGTGAAGACTGCTTAAAACAGACCGGACAAGTCTGAGGTGATGAAGAAATAGCTGGGGAGATGGATGCTTCTGCTTTCAAGCATTTGTCCATTGGCTGATATGCAGGTACACATTAGAACTGAGACTATAAAAACAGCTTATATAATTGAACAGAATTTCTCTCACTTTAGCACACTGCTCACAGAATGTGATGTTTTCTGCATGACCAGGGTGCTGACATTCACACGAATTTGTGCTGTGGAGACCTGCACCCTTCATCCAGTCAGAAAGCAAAGGGGTGTAGAGTATGTGACAGGCTGCAGTTGGTGGTAAATCCTGCTGGGATCACACAGAGCTCTGGGATCACCACTGGCTCCCTACCCAGTCTGAGATGAATGCAAAAGGTTACTACACTGACCTTTAAAGCCATAAACAAATTTGGTAGATGTTTTGGCAAAGGGCCGCTCTCTCTCTCACTGGCTATTGAGAGAGAATTCAGCTGAGGCTTCTCAGGGAGGAGCACCTTGGCACCAAGCTTTTTCCTCCTTGGCACCAAGCTTTTTCCTCCTTTTTCTGGGTCCCAGGCAGCATGGATTCTCAGCTAGAGAATATGGTGCAGATGCCACATAAACTGCAGGAGTTTGTGGTAGAGCAGAATAACTTTCTACTGCTTTGTTTTATTGGCCAGTGAAATTTGTGCCCTTTATTATATACACTACAGGAATAAAAGGTTTATTCATCAGTTATTTACAACTTGGGCATAGGAGACTATATTTATTTAAACCAGAAAGCAATCTAAACAAAATTGGTTTTAAATTGCTGTTGTTTTCAAAAACACTAGTGCTTTGTTTAATGGAGTTCTGGGATATTTTCTTGCTCATGTGCCCCATAAAATGAAAATCGGATTTTCAGCACTGTGCCTGTAACATGATTCTTTAAGAGCTCAGCTCAGTAGCAACCTGCTCTAATATGTTTAGTATGGTAAGAAGGAAATTCATGTAATAAATTCATCATTGCTATCATATAAATAGGTATCTGAAAACTACTTTCACTTGAAGTTAACTACATATGCATTAAAAAAAACCCAACGAACAAACCAACCAAACCAAGCAACTCCACAACCATATACATAATAGAACAGGGGCCCTTAAGGGTTGTGTAACCTCCATCCCCAAAGATAATCAAAACTTGACCGGCAAGGCACAGAGAAACTAACTTGAAAGTTGCCTCTGTTTTGAAGGGCAGCCGGAGCACAGACTTCTAGAGGTCTATGGTATTTAAACAAATATGTATGTCAGAAGAGAGCTGTGAAGTCCTTGGATTGATAGGCCACGAAACTCACAGCTCTCTTGAGTGGTGATACTGTCACAAGAAAATTCACTCAAAGAAAACTTCAGTAACATCTTGCAGATACTCAGCAGAGAAGGAAAGTTACATTTTTCTACTTGTCAAATTTACTGGTGGTGAGAAGTATATGCTTAGCAGATGGATATAAAAACATATCTGAACTACAGAGATTCATTGCCTTCTGAAATTTTTAAGCTCTTGAATTTCCAGATGCAGAGATAACACATTAAAAAACCTTTGACATCTGAGGAACTGCATATGTTTCCTTTGAATGAAATGCAAAAAATTGACTTTCCATGTTCTTCTCAACAGAGAATTTCTGCTGCACAAAATGCTTGTAATCTGTTTGCTTACAGGTCACCCACACCTGGCACTTTAACCCAACTGACCAAAGTTATTTCATATAAGAAGCTTGCCCACCATCATTCTTATCTGAGACTACATTTCAATGAAGGACAGCTCCCAGGCTGGCCATGTAGCACATAATTTAGAGAGATGTATACACAGATCCCTGGATCTGCAGCTGATATTAGCCCTTCTTGACAGATAAATATCTATTTAAATTGTTGGGGATCTGTTTATTAGATTTTAACCTAGTCCACTGGTAATCTAAGATCAAATTTTATTTTCTAAGGTTGCATTTTGCTCCTCTCCTCAATTAAAGGGTGAGACAACCAGAGCATCAGTCTCACCCCACTGCATACTTAAGCATGGAAAACCTCAATGAAATTTTATTGCACAGGGTTCCCTGGAAGTTGCATCCTCTGTAGCTGATCAACTCCCTTTAACAAATACCTGTTCAGATCATATTAACTTCAACTGCTACAAAAGAGTCTTGAAGCTACTAAGAGGAAAACCTGCTGCTTAGAAGCTGACAGCACTTAGCATATGTGTCCTGTTCAGAACTTATCCCCCACAAAACCTGCACCTTGCCTCACTAAAGTACAAGGAAATAAAGTACGAATTCTGTTGCCCAAATATCTTACATTTTTCAAGTGCGTCCATTGCAGCTCCCATTTCTGCTTGCTGAATACTGTGAAAGCCAAACAAGAACATGTTACATGAGATCTAAACTGTACAGAATAAACTAAAGTTTCTGACAAAGTGGAGCACTAGTTAGTCTTTCATAATGAAACTTTTTGGATAACCAGCAGCTAGTAATTCCCAGAGTGCACGATATATCAGCCTTTCCATAAATATGTGAGCAATAGTACTACAGCTCCAGTAGAATATTTTTTAACTTAGATCAATAACAAAATATTCCAGTCCATTCTTCACTAAAGCATTGGCTTTTACTTGAGAGAAAAAAAGGAACAAAATCACAGATGTGTGAATGCTAAAAAAGCAATATTTTTATAACCACCACCAGATTTGGTAGCATAAAATGAGGCTTTTGGGGCTCATAGCTGAAGTCTTTGAACCCTTAGAACCATTCCAAAATGCCTAGACGTAGTAACCTCAGAAAAAAAAATCCGTAATAGTGTGGCACTCAACTTGCCAGTGTAAATTGCATAGTAATCCAGGAGCAAATCCCAAAATAAAGACACTATTTCCTGGAAGCTGTTCTGCATTTTCTAGTCTGAGGGCCACAAATAGCTAGCCACCTTGAAGGCAAGGTCCCCAAAAAAACCTTAAGATCCAAAATTATGCTGACAGTGAACCCTTCAAGTATTCCTAAAGCAGAAACGTTTGAAGAAGGCTCTACAGTTTTCCTTTTCTAAGGCAAGCCATACAGCTGTCTATCTCCATGTCTAGTCATTTTGGACACCACCACACTCTTACACCATGTGATTAATTTTTTACTGTACCTTGGCCCTTTACCACATCCTATTCTTTCCCCTTTGAAGTAAACAGCTACTGTGTATGTCCTGGCATGAGAAGGTCCCACTGTCTGCAAGGTCCTGAAAGAAGAAATATTTTATTCAGGCAGGGAGCTTTAAAACACAGAATCTGTTTGTTGCACATAGATCACCAAGCTTTCAGTCTGGTCAATACATATAGTGCAATTAATGCAAAACATAGAGAAAGGGTTGAAGGGTCTGTATAGATCACATTAACCCAGAGATTACCAGAACAGTATTTTTATTGACCACATTTATTCCTCCAGGCTCACTCAGGAGCACCACACGAAAATTAAAACTTTATTTAACCTGTAAGCAAAAATGCAACCTATAACATGAAGTGTTCAAACACTGTGAAAACCCTTGTAATAAAGTAATAAATTATGCATAGCCGTGCAATTGCAAATAAATACACCCATACAATTATGTGTGCATTGAAAGTTTAGTCCCTGAGAGTTTTGCAGGTAGCAAGGTTTCATAAGGACATTGTATTAGACACAGTAGCTCTCTACACTGAATTATCACAGTACAAAGAAATTTTCCATCAGCTTTGAAAAGTTAGTTTGTCACAAAACAAACTTTCCATTTGACCTAAAGTCTAGGACATACATCAACAACCATCTAAAAGGGAAAAAGTAATTCCCTAGATGTGCAAAGAATTGCTTCTTTTGCAGTTTCTTACAGCTATCCCAAATCTCTCCCCACTTTCAGATCAAGTTATGTCTGCTACCTTGTTTCTTTTTAGAAGGAGCACGAATTTCACATCAATTTTTAAAGTATCTAACTAAAGTACTCTCTCTGTGCACTGTGACAAGAGCAAATAAAACCCACCCTAAATTTAAAAGCAATAGTACTGACTGCAGTGAAATAGATAACCCCAAGAAAAGGAATTTAACAAGATAATACGAAGATAACAGTGTATTACTAGGTCTGAGCTGTACTATAAAAATCAATTTATCATCACAGCAAAACAAAACAAACATTTGCTACTTGATACTAAGTGGTTTTTACAAAAATGAGGAATTGTTTTTATTGTGTTCATCCCCCTCACTCAACCTTCACACAGAGACACAGAGGAGTCAGACCTGCAGAGCACCGGCTGCAGTGTTAAAGGGATGGCACTTCTGGAATGCAATGTGTGTCACTGTCACTGAGCTGCTACACTGCATTGGAAACCTTACATCAGTACCCATGACAAACACACTGACACTTTCATTCTTCATACCTTTTTGATATAATAATCCCAACAACACAAGCCTTGAACTTTCACAGCTTTATCTCCTCTTTTGGGGGCTAACATTGCACCCTTTCCTACATTACTGAATGGATATAGATGCAATATACAGCTTAAGGTTTATTATTTATTATCTCTTTGAAGCACCTACTACACTATTTAGCAACTGAAAGCGAAAAGGGAAATCTATCCAATCCAGCTTCAGGTATCCAACTGAGGTGTACAAGTTAAAAGGTTCACTGCCCTGAGCTATTTGTCATTGTAAAGGGGAACATTTGTGAGCTGAACTGCACAATAAAAATGTCCAAAACTTGTGCTGCCCTTCAGTGCCTGACTGTGCATGAGAAACAGTGCCTACAATTGGGTGGTGTAACACAAGGGACTTCTATGTTCGCATAATAATGTCAAGAAACTCCATCTGTTACTAAGAATAGAATGGAGATATCTTGATCTCATAAAAAACCAGCTATTTGTTTAACTCATTTCATTTAATACTGCCATTCCTTACATTAAAAGAAAAACAAATATAAAATTACGCCAATTAAATACTCCACTCCAAAATAAAACCTGTATTTTTCCCTTACAAAGATAAAACGCTTATTTACTCTTTCCTTGTAATGGCTTAAAACACCTAAGCCTTAGAAAACACTGGTTTCAGTATTTTCCAACTTCAGACAAAGAGAGACTAGAGGGCTTGGATAACAACAATAAAAACAAAGGATGGGAAAAACGTAGGGTGAGTGATCACATCTGGCTCCATGTACCAGGAAGATTTATAATTAGCTGGTATCTGTAAGATGCCTGTTCTTACTTGTAAAGAGGAATGTCCGGCTCTTTTCCTTCTGTCCTGAGAGTCAAGCAGCACTGCTGAAGCTGAGATTTAGGATCATTCCAATCTTGATTTAAAATAAACTCCTGTAGGAAGTCCACAAAGATGCTTTTATGATTGAGAGATTGCAGTAAGAGTCTCAAATGCAACAATATGTTAAAACACAGTGCCAGGAAAGTAGGAAACTGACTGATCTTACCTTTAGCCGTGGAAAAAAGCAAACATTCATGAACGTGTGAACGTATTCCAAATCTTTATCAATGTACAGGGCAGCAATAAAGGCTGTGGGGGAAAAAAGGTACTGTCACTCATCCAAGGAGAACATTATTGGCTTGCACTTCTAGAAACAAGTATCTCTGAGTACTTTAAAGCCATATTCGATTACATTTCAGAGCAGTGATCTGGTGAGGGTATTATCCTGCATACTCAGGAGAAAAAAAATCAAGTTGACCAAGAGATTAAGTGATTTACCCAAATCCACCCAGTCATTTCAGGTGCTAGAAAAAACACTCTGCTCCTAATCTCACATTTTAACCAGGAGACCATGAATACTTACAGATAAATCACTACTGGGTATCATAAAATAATTTAGATATAAATCACTCCTGTTTGTGTGCTATTTCCATTTGCTTACAGGATTTTGCAAAACCCCAGTGGTCAGAATGGCTTGCAAAATACATCAAAATACACAAGATAGGGATAAACTTTTCTGCAGAATATTTATCACTGTTTCCACTTTCTTTGGAAAGAAGGTAGCACAAACTTCCAAAAATGGACTAAAAATAATTTCATTTCTATGTAGCCTTCCCTCTTCTGGAATGACCATTTTAAAGCCTCCCAAAATGCAGACAAATTACCCACAGAAATATTCACCTGCTGAAGGAACTACTTTGTCTTCCAACAGTGTCAAGAACATATTAATTAAATACTGAAACTGCTGTTAAATAGCTCAACTCAGAGTATAAGCTTTAACTTTGAAGACATGCTTTTGACCTGGTCATCATGACCCCTCAATTTCCAAGCCTTCAACTTTCTATCTGCAATTATGCCTCCTTCATGCTTTCATACAAACTTCAAAAATCTAGGCTAGTCTTCAAAAACCTGGCTTTTCAGAGGTATAGGCATAATTCATTTAGAAACCTGAACATACATTTTTAATAGTGATTTAGGGGATTTCTAATGGCTTTCTTAAACAAGCCCCAAGGAAAAGGAAGTCATTAAGTACTAAGTTATTATAACCAAATTAACTCACATTCCAAGAGATCAGCCAAAGTCTTAGTTCGAAGAGTTACAGGTCTTTTAGTCTTGTCATTAGTGATGGCAAACTCTTGCATACCCAGCTCTTCTGCCACCTTGGCCTGTGTCCTGTTGTTCACCAAAGAACTTCTCAACAGCTGCAAAAGAAAGAAGTTCCATTCCATAGTAACAATTATCAATAACGAACTACAAACTGTAGGAGAGCTGGGGAGAAAAATTACTTTTATCCTTGAGGTTTCTCACTTCTCTCAGTTTACTGACATTTTGTTTCAGGACATCTGAAGTGATTTATATAAACACACACTCTGTCATTCTTTCTTCTGGTGATTTTTCTTTTTGTTTCAATTCTTCTCACCAGTCTTTACTTAGTCTATGGACACATTACTTCTGAATATATGTGTCATGCATGTAAAATGCTGGTTTGTAGCTTCTTTGCCAGAACGTACCATCTCTTCACGAGTCCTGTACTTTCTCAGCTAGTCTGCAGTTTTCTCGTTTAAGTAATACACAGGTGCATATATTTTCCCATGTAAAGTATAAATAAACCATATCCTGGAGTCTATGGAACAGTCCCCAGTATCCACCAAATAATAAATAAATAGGTGGTGACTAAAACAAATATACATTAAATCAAGATAATTCATTGTTTCAGAGCTAGCAGATGAAGAAGCTGCTCCATTCCTTTGGCCAGAGAAAAAAATACTCAGTAGGACAGCCTGTATGTACTATGTGCTCTGCTAGAAGGCAGCACAGCTGAGCCAATGCATCCCTGACAAGGATCTGCCCTAACATGTTCCTTATATGACAGTGTGTCCCCCAAAATACTTAACCTTGGCTCCAGGCATATTACTAAAACATAGAGCTCTACCAAAGATATAATCCCACACAGCTTAAAGGAGTATTTGGAATTCTAGGGGGAATTTCTGAACCTTTGGCAAGGTCAGCTTTTTTCCTGTTTGCGTTTTTGCTTTAAATGGAACAGCATTAAAGAAGTTAGAGCTACTATAGGAGGTAAGAGTGAGAAGTAAAGAATGTCTCTTTTTTCCCCTGTTTATGTGCAATCTAGAGTTGAGACGCTGCACACACATTTTCTTCTTTCTTTGTCTTCCATATCACATCTGCTCAGCTTATTAGATCCAAGTTATATGCTACATGGCCCCAGCACGTCAACTGAGCTTATGAAAAATCAAGATTTATTTGCTGCACTTGATACTTCATCTCTCACAACAGATAAATAAAGAACAGTATGTTCATAATTTGTTTGTCAAAGATGCATGAAGCAGATACTCACAACCTGATCTTCATAAACTAGGCAGACTGCAGATAGCATTATTACCTGCCTCCCCTCCATAACCTTTGCCTAAACCCATTTTCTACTTGTTCCTTTTCAAAATTCTTTGAAGTCCTTAAGATAAATAAACGATACTTTCCCCAACAATATCCTAAGTACCCTAAGTACAGTACCCTAATATGTGACCTATGAGACAGAACTGCAGTGTCCCATGACAAAAATCTGCTCCTTGTAATGGAAGAAGGAGGATTTCTTCTGTTGTGTTTGCAGACCATTTATTTTGATGGGATCCATAATCAGGATTAGTAGTATCATAAAACAAAGAGCAACATATACACTACCCAGTGAATTACAGATGGAAAAAAAAACCCCAGCTATCCTTTTAGCACTGTGGTTATCAACTTGCTCTCTACAAGTGTGATCTGGCAAGAAATTAAGTTCCCATTAATGATACAGAGAAGACACAGCCCCTGTGCCTTTCCAGCAGCTTTTTTAGAGTTAGTCTCTACTCTGGTAACACACAGCCTGCATCACTGCAGACGCTGTGACACATGATATGCTCAACTGGAGCTTGACTCTAATTACAAAGCAGTTTTTCTTCTGATTCTTCCATCTTCACCCAACATACTACTACTCATGACTGTACCAGAAGAATGTATCCATAATCCAGTACTGGAGAAGCTGTATCTTCTAACATCCAACAAAATGTCAATTTCCTTTTTGGAACATTATTTAGCTATCTCCAAGTATGTAGATGAGACTATGTGCTCCTTTCTTTTTCTTAAATACAGTTAATTTGCAGACATCTCTCCACAAGCAATCACTCCACACTGGGAAGCCACTGCCTTGCCAGTCAAGCGGAATCCTTGACCAAAATTGCCCTCAACACACCAGACACCATTTAGTTGATGTTCTACTATTACTTCAAATTTAAGTATGTTCCCAGATGACATGAGAAAGAGCTTAGTGTTTTTGCTGTTTCTCTTCAGATTCCACTTTATCAGTCTCCTTTCTCACATGTCTCATTTCATTTGTCCTCAAATTTAAAAACATTTTAAGATAATTTTTTTTTCTCTACATGTACATCTCCAGAGTCCAAATTTTATTTTGGGCATTGCCTACTTCTTCATACCTTTAAATGTTTTCAGCATCCACTCCACTCGAGCTTCGCAGTTTTGCCTGAAAACTGAAGTGTGCAACTTGTACTTTCCAACTCACTAATCATTACATTAAGCAACACAAAGACATTCTAATCATTGTTCTGAGTATTTATAGCCATTAACAGCAACATTTCATATCCTCCTGGCCAAACAGTTCTTGCAAGAGTTATCTTTTAACACCAGGGATGGCTACATTCTTAGAAGTCATGCAGAAAGCAAAAAACCCCACCAGGCTTTATCTCCTGTCTCCTCAGTTGTGCAGAAGAATCCATACAAATGCAACTGAGACTTAATAAATGGTGAAGAAAAATTCAAGTTACTTTTAGTCACAGCATGTACTTTTTTTTCTTGTAAAAAGCTTTAACCCAAAAGTTTTAAGAATCATGTTCTTGATAACACATTGCCTGCTAGAGACTTAGCATTGCCATCCCTTTATTAATCTGAGGAAATCACTCTAAAATTAGGCTGCTTCCTAACTTTAACTAGAAAACTCGACTCACATTCCTGATACACTTATTGCTTCGTTGTTCAAGTAAACTAAAACAATTTAGTAAGCCCAAGAAAATTTGTTACTTGCAAACAAAGCCACAACTGTCCAGATGCAGGAATAAATGAATCAATCAAGAAAAAACTACATATACTACCATGCTGTGTTTAAACTACTGTAAATTGGTGAAAGATCCCCAAATTGAGTTGTGCAAAGTCCAGGTAAGAGAGGCTAAAGGGCTATAGCAATTAAGAGATGACTATAACTACAGTAAAGCTAAATTCAAAAGCTACCATAGGAGCTCCAGATAGAAGACAACAGGAAAACCAGACCAAAATAAATTGTAAAAACTTTTTATCAGTATGTATAACTCTGCCTGTATGCAAGTTCAACAGACTAGAAGTCAGGAATAAAAAAAAGTCACGTGATACATCTATTTAAATAAATTAAGACACCCATCTTTAAACAAGAACTAGTCTTAGCCCTCCATTTCATCGCTGACATCTTTAAAATTTTGATCCTTTTCACAGACTGAACAGAAATTATTGCAGTGGGCTCATAAATCACCATTTTCTATTCATTGCAGTGCTCATGACTTAAAATTAACAAAGCCTTATTAAGAGCAGTGGTTGCTGAGGCTTCTTTTATTAATCAAACTCAGAATAATTCACTAGCTGTTCCGATAATTTCAGTCTCCATCCCACTCTTGCCCTTATGGAGAATATGATTGATGGCAGTCTCACCGTTAAGTGCCCCTCATGATGATCGGGGAAATGTATGAATAAATACTCTGTGGCTACCAACTGCATTATGGAGTCACCTAGGAATTCCATCCTCTGGTTGTGGCCTCTGAAAAATGAGACATCAATGCAGCAAAATCAATAAGCACTCAGTGAGGAAAAAACCAAAACCAGCATGCACACACAAATTAAAAGGAAGAGTGATCTGAAAGTGAGCCTTGCTCATTTCCAAACACATTTAAGACAATTTTTCAGTGTTAATCAGGTGAGATGAAAACACAGCTCATTACCGTAGTAACACCAACTTACAGGCAAAAAGCAAATCGGGATAGCTACAAATAAATGCAATCATTAGATCACAGATCACAGACTAAATGAAGAAGAGCAGTTGACATCACATCTGTAATGGGACAAATCTCAAACTTGTTTTAAGAAAGTGAGCTAATGAACACAAGGACTTCAATAGAGGAAAATGTCTGCCCATTCACAAGAAAGAAAAGGATCAGGGTTTAAACTCATACAAGATCCTGGAGAGGGTAACCACTGATACGAAGTTTAACAAGGGCAAGTGCCAGATTCTCTATCTGGGACAAGGCAACCCAGGTTGTGTGTACAGAGTGGGGAATGAGAGGCTGGAGAGAAGCACTGTGGAAATGGACCTGGAGGTCCTGGTTGATGGCAAGCTGAACATGGGTCAGCAGTGCCCTGGCAGCCAGGAGGGGCAGCCCTGTCCTGGGGGTGCATCAGGCACAGCATTGCCAGCTGGGCAAGGCAGGGGATTGTCCTGCTCTGCTCTGCACTGGGGTGGCCTTGCCTTGAGGCCTGGGGGCAGTTTTGGGTGCCACAATATAAAGATGACTTTAAGCTCTTAGAGAGTGTCCAAAGGCGGGCAACGGCGATGGTGAAAGGTCTGGAGGGGAAGCCGTACAAGGAGCAGCTGAGGTTACTTGGTCTGATCAGCCTGGAGGAGACTGAGGGGAGACCTCATTGCAGAGGGAAGTGGAGAGGCAGGTACCAATCTCTTCACTTTCATAATCAGAGAAAGGGCTCAAGGAAACAGCAAGAAGCTGAGTCAGGGGAGGTTTAGGTTAGATATTAGGAAGAAGTTTTTCACCCAGAGGGTGGTTTAACACTGGAAAGGCTCCCCAGGGAAGTGGTCACAGCACCAAGCCTGTCTGAGTTCAGAAAGTGTGTGGACAACACTCTCAGGAACATGGTGTGATTCCTGGGGTGTCCTGTGCAGGGTCAGGAGTTGGACTTGACGATCTTGATGGGTCCCTTCCAACTCGGCATATTCTGTAATACTGTTTCCTTGAAAATAGGGCCTGGCAGCTTTGCAAGCAACAGAACACAAGGGCTGTGCTTGGACCAAAGAGTGTAATTTTACTTCTTTTCTCTGCCCAAATGTACCTCCCAGGTATGTTTTGCTACTGTCTCAGGAGTGATGTAGAAATATCAGTGATGCAGAAAGTTCAAAATAAACAGGATAGGTCTCCAACACCTTCTACAGTCTTTCCCAAGGTATTTGCTACTTCCTACTGCCAGAGGTGGCATACCGAGGCAGGCAGGCTTGTGAACACAGCTGCTCTATTCTCTTCCAGGAAACAGATGTAATCTAGCTTGTTTACAAACAAGGCAATCTGGAATGCTCTAACAGGACAGCCAACAGAGCTACATGAGGACTCTTGCTATGTACTCACAGAGTCAAATGGTTAAAGCCCACTGTTCTCAGAGTGAACGCACGTGCTAGAAGCCGAACATGAGTAAAGATGACTCCAATTGCCTCCTCAAACTCCGTAAGCTTTTGAAGAACGGGAGAGGTCTCAATGAGTTGCCTGTCAGTATTGGACTCCTGCAGCTGCAAGAAAAATGAAGTGCAAGTAATGACCAACTCAGACTGCTGCAGAAATTTTCAGAGAAAAGCAAGCCATCTCTAAATCAAGGGCAAAGAATACAATTAACAAGTTCTGTGGACAGCTGAACTGAGAAAACCAAGTTTCCTCTGCCTTTTGGTCTTGGATAATTACCACTCAAAGAAGAGATGAGCTCTGATGTATGCTTTTTTAACAGCTGAGGCATTTAAACAGATCACTTACATGTCTCTAGATGTGGATAGCATATAATACAAACTTTCACAAAACATGTACAATTGTACATTTCTGCATTTTCTAACATTATCATATTGTTTGCAACTGAGCAACAGACTCAAAAATTATTGGAATAGGGCTGGCAGACTGACAGCATGTCAAGATGAGACAAAACCCAAATCAATTTCTCCCACTTTCCTTCAGCATCAAAAATAAAAAAAAAGTACTTTGTATATGAAATTCAAAAGGGCACACTAACACAAGAAAATTAAAATTATTGCTTTGGGTCAGTATCTTTTCTTATCAGTTTCTTGTCTGATGTCCTTGATGTGGTGACACTGTTAAATGCCTTTGTGGAGCTGGGAAATGGCTTAAGCATTTCCTCCAGCCATTCTGAGCATCTTTTTGGTATAGCAATGACTTAGAGGAGGAATTATCCAGAAGAAGATGCCTAAAAGAAAGTAAGAATAGCCACAGCTTTTTAAACTGGCATTGAGATAATTTCTGGTTTGTTGTCTGCCCCTTTTCTATTAGTTGATTACATTCAATTTGTCTTTTTTCTGTACTGAGCCTTCAGTTCCATTTTCATAGAGCTACAATACCCTTGCACCAAAATCCCACACTTGCGTGGTATTCGTCATTTTGGAGTTCAGCTGCATGTAGAGCTGAGACTGCTTTTTGCTTCCTTGTGCACAGCCCTTTCTATTTACCTACACAGAATTTCTTCTGCTTTTTTAAACTCCACAGTGAGTCACCCTTATGTTCTCACAACCAGAATGCAATTCTTCAGTCTGCTGTTGTCCCTGCTACCTGGAACAATTTGGTATTGTCAACAAACTGCCACCTCACTGCTCATCCTCTTCCCTAGGCTGTCAATGAGAACGGCCTGTACTTTAGCAAAGATCCCGAGGGAAATCTGCCAGTGATCACCATTCCTTGCAAGATGTGGTCATTTCACTCCTATCCTCCATTTCTTATATTTCAGCCATTCCTTTAAATCTTGTAGGGACTGACAGTTCTTACTGGAGTTACTTATTTTTTACTGCTTATTAAGAAAAAGACAAAAATTTTAAAAGCCTTTCCTCACTGTCTTTTCAACAGCCTCTCAGGAAACCCAGCAGACAGTATCATCTGCATTATCACATACTTTTTTGTCTCCTGAAATTTCCTATTCGTTTGTAAGGCAGGAGTCTTTACCTGTTGACTCTTTCTAAAGAGTCCATATGTATCCAGATGACCACTAATTATTTTTTCAGAACCATTTCTACAGACTTGGCTACTGACAAATACACAGAGCTAAAGGTCTGTAACTCTGTTATCTTACTCAGAGATTTTTTTTATTAATTGGGATCTCATTTGGTATATTGTTCCAGTGACTTTTAGTAATTTTTAAAATGCCATTTTTCAGGCTAGCTGTGCCCAAAGGCCAGCCTGAGCTGCCTGTGTTTCACCTACTGGCAAAACCACCTAGGATGGTTTTGGGGTATGGAAGAGAGTAATTTTCATCACACAAGTTAAGGTAGTAGTAAGAAATTGTAAGTTTCATACACTGACTGTTGCTAATCTCTAAGCAGAGTGGAAGTCATCTTTGTGAAAGCAGAGATGAAAAGGTTAAAATAAAGTAAGAGAAAAGAAAGAAATTCAGAATAAGAACAATCTTCTTTGGAGCTTGTGCCACCATGCAGCATAGCTGGTGCTGAATCTCAAAAGCTTATCTTCCTATTAAGACCTTTTGTATTTACACTCAGAGGGATGTGATTGTAAAAATTCTTCACATGCACTGATTTGTTGCTGAAGATTTTGGTTATGCACTCACTGCTGTTTTTGAAGCACTCCTGCTTGCACTGAAGACAAGGAGCTACAGTGCAGAGAGGCTCTGCAACTTGCTCTACGTCTGCCCCAGAACTCAGTCAGGGAGAATGGATTGGGAAATCAATCTCCCAACTTCTAGCCTCATAAACTGACAACTTGTGAATTTGTATCCTTTGATACAGGAGGTATACATTAGCCTTCAGACACCTTCATAATTTTAATGTTTATGTGGTATTAAAAATTACTGGAATCACTGAAACAACCACACTACCATTGCACGGGCATGCACACACACAATCAAAACGGAATCAAATCAAAACTCTTACGGCATTCAATTAATGTGCCTTCCTACTATTAAGGTTTCAGCCCCAATTCCACGTTAAGAAAATATGTACATAGATTGTTTTTGCACCTTTTTCTCCCAGCTTAGAGAAGATGTCCAAGAAGCTGTCAAAATGTTACCTCTCATTGGATTTATTGTATAGGCACAGTTATATAACATACATGAGCCAAGGAAAGGTGAATGACTAATTCTCAGAGAGGCAGAAACTCATTACTTCTTTAAAAAAACCAAACAAACAAATCACAAACCAAACACAAAGGAAAACATACATATATTCCTTTGGTTAGTCTTTAGCACAATTTCTGAGATGTCACCACAATAGAAACCTATGGAAAAGCATCCCTGAAAATAAAACAGAACTGTGAAATTTATTACAGAAAGGGATCACTTACTTGGAGTGGATGTAGTGGATAATTAAGCCATACATCCCGCAGGTCCTGCAAACATTGAGAGATGCTTTTAATGCTCAAGGGAGTCATTTAACAAATTCCACAGTACTAAATAAAATGTCATTACTTGAAATACTGAACTATTTCAGATGCTGACTCTGCTTATTGCAAATTCAATAGTGCTGGCAAACTAATTTTTAAAATCGTGTCTTTGCTGTTCAAACTGCCTGTAGTTCTCCCAATTAGCTTGTGTCAAAGAGGTGGAAAAATCCTTGAACCACCTAAGTGGTTAAAGAATAAAAAGATTTGCTTAAGCCTCAGGACTAACTTTATTTGCAAGTACTCCTCAGTAGCAAGTTTGACTTCTCCAAAGGCAAGGACTGAAAAAGAAAAAAAAAAACCCACTTATTTTCTTCTGTTTCATAAAGGCTTCCTTCACTACAGCCACCGAGCAGCAAATAAACACTGAGTTACAATAGGCTTTCAACACTTCTATTTCTAAAAAGTTTTGTTATTTCAGAGACTCAGAGGAAGGAAAATACTACAGAATTCATCCTCTCACCACTGTCATGTGTGCTGTCCCAGCAGTGGGTACTTCCCTTCACCTTTATACAGCACATGTTGTAACCAACAGCCACCTGAGATACAGCCTGATCCATTCCTGCACACTGCAGTTGTGCAATTGGGTAAATGCTGAATGAAGCGCCCTCTTTTTTATTCCCAAATATATGTTTAAAGCTTTTAGAGTAGCATGATTTAACTGATAAAACAGGAGTAGTTGCTCTACATGTGCATCATTCCCTCAGAGCCTGATGCCTGGACCTGCAGTACCATTTCTGTTTTCAGAGCAGCACTTTGAATTGAAGCTGTCAGGTTTCCCACGCCACCCACCCTTCCCTACCTAAGCCAAGCAACCCACAGCACACCTGAGAAAACACCGTGTTTGCCTGAATCAGTACAGCTTGCTGTCCTAATTCAGCTTGCTGTCCTAGTTCAATTCAGGAACTACATACAACAGGTGTATTTCTGTCCATCTGTGATCCTTAAGTAAAACAAGGGAAAAGAAAGAATATCAAGTTGTTTTTGAACTGGAAATCAAATCATGTAAGTACATAAATACCTTTTCATTGAAGAGCAAACGTCCAAATAATTGTTTTGCTTCTTCTAGGCTTCCCTCTAGATAAACAGCTCCTACATGAGGGGACCAATATGTCAAAGGTCAATATGCAATTAGTACTTAGAAAATTACTAAGCACAGGACAGTCAAAGATCTTGGACTTCTTCATCTCCAACACACTCATTTTTAAAAGCATGCTTTCTGTAGCAACACCTATTTTTTGAGAAATTTAAAGCACATTAAACACCAACATAAATCAACAACCATAAAATGCAAAGAAAAACCTGAAATAATTATATCGGTGATAGAAAATTATACATCCAAAGAGCAAAGTTTAAACTAGCAAATTAACCTAGATGCAATGTATTTCCAAAAGTACTTTCCAGTAAAGAGCTAACTATACAATTGTGCTGGTTTCAGCAGGGGTAGAGTTAATTTTCTTCACAGTGACTAGTACAGGGCTATGTTTTCAATTTGTGCTGAACATGGGGTTGATCATACAGAGATGATTTTGTTATTCCTGAGCAGGGCTTACACAGAGCCAAGGCCTTTTCTGCCACACTGGTGGGGAGACTAGGAGTGCTTGGGAGGTTGGGAGGAGACACAGCTGGGACAGGTGACCCAAACTGACCAAAGGGATATTCCAGACTGTATGACATCATACTCAGTTTATAAATCACAGGTAAGAAGCAGGAAGGGGGTGACGTTTGGAGTGATGGTGATGTCTTCCCAAGTCACCGTTATGTGTGACAGGGCCCAGCTCTCCTGGAGATGGCTGAACAGCTGCCTGCCCATGGGAAGCAGTGAAGTGATTTCTTGTTTTGCTTTGCTTGCGTGCACAGCTTTTGCTTTCCCTGTGAAACTGTCTTTATCTCAACCCCTGACTCTTCCAGCTTTTCCTCTTCCAGTTCTCTCCCCAATCCCTCTAGTGGAGGAGCGAGTGAGTGGCTGCATGGGGCTTGGCTGCTGGCTGGGGAGAAGCCACAACAACAACATCTGCAGATAGGGAAACCCACGAATTACATTTCAATAACCAGCACATAATTGCCACTTATTCCATACTTCCAACAAGATTACACTCTGCATATAAACGATGTGTCAAGACTATTGCAAAGCTCAAGGTCTTCCCAGTATCACAGTAATTTATTGCCTGAACTGGAAACGGCATCTCTGCATGTCTCAGTTTCTGGAGATTATAGTATTTTCTTTTTTTAAACTGCACACACAGCCCTCACTAACCCTCTCCACATTTCCATCAGTAACAAGCTCTGCAAAACTTGTGTTAATGTATTGTATTTTTGGGTGTATCCTATATACTCTGTATCTTCACAGGCACTTCAACATTTCATCCTTTAATATGCTTTACAGAACGGCTTCTGAAAATCTCAAACTTGTTATTGTAAGCATAAAAGCAATTGGAATATACAGCTACATCAAGAACACAGAGAAAGGGAGTGCATGTTCCCACACACAGGAAGAACATGATTTGTCTTGCCTTTCCCTTCCCCTTTCTTTTGATTCCTCACTAGGTCAACTACTTTCTTTGGAGAACAGTTTGGGGGTTTATAAGACTGATCTCACAGAGGAACGTTATGCGAGGACAGAATTTCAAACAAGTCCTAGGCAGCCTGCTCATACTTCTGTTTTTTAATTTCATCACAGTGACTTTGTGATGAAGCACAATACTTCGTAAAAGAGCCTCAAGTAGGAGTTCCAGACCCCACACATACTTTTATAGTCCCTTAACAAGCTCCCAGATTTTAGCTATAGCACTGACAAAATCTTATTGCTCAATTAACTTGCTGAACAACTTTGTATTGGAGGTTAAACAA
Organism: Corvus kubaryi; assembly: GCF_017639235.1. Classification (NCBI taxonomy): domain Eukaryota; kingdom Metazoa; phylum Chordata; class Aves; order Passeriformes; family Corvidae; genus Corvus; species Corvus kubaryi. The sequence goes on along the minus strand of NW_024582056.1, from coordinate 757,720 downwards.
GAAGCCTGCTCTCTCAGCAATCTCAGTGCTTGCCAAACAGTTCTCATCACTATATCCAAGACAAGCTGAAGCCTACGAACAAAGACACAGATACAGATCTAGTGTTCCTCTTCTGTTTGCTTTTTATTTTTAAATTAAAGATCAAAGCGCTCATGGAAAGCAAAATAGAGTTAAAAAGAAAACTCTTACTTCTTGATAAGAGGAAATGCAATCTGGCCCAAGGCAGAATGCACAGAACTGTTGACATCTAAGCCAACTATGATCTATTTTTCAAAGCAGGACAAAATGCTTTAGGAGCTTGTATAGTACATAAAGATCTGCATCAGGTCTAAACCATTCCCATAGCTAGTAACTTGTACAGTACATTTGGATGAATATGAAGTCAAACAGGTGAGATTAAGCTTGCTTCATGTACTCAAACAAGTAAAGGTTCATAAAAATACACTATTTAAAACAGAGCTTGTGCAGATTTAACCAATGAGATTTCTACCCTCCTGCTTGATAACTGTGGTCAGGCCCTGATTTCTTCTGCTACATAAACCTATAGACCAGTGCAGCCAGTCACTAATCAGCATCTTAGTGGCCAACAGCAAATTTGACACAATTCTCCTTCACCCTCAGCTAGAGGGTAGCTTTATTACACCAGCCATGGTATATTGCCATGCTTTTTACTTGTAAGAAAAATGCAAAGAGTAAAAGGTATTTACTTTGCAAATTCACAGAAGGCTAGCAGGGCACAGAGAAGTAGTCTGGTGCCTCAGCTGGGAGTGCCTGGTGCACTCAGAAAGCAAGCTGCAGCTTAAAATTCAGGGCTGAGGTTGCAGGTCTGTTCAAGCACCACTGGAAGCAGTGAACCTGCTCATCTTCTGCCAGGCCACGGTGACTGAACTCCTCCCGTCAGACATGGGGCAGGCATCAGGCCATGCTGGCAGAGGAGAGGTGGAGTTCTGCAGTGACATGAAATGGCTTAATCTTCAGTGTGTGGGAGCCAGGATATGGAAGATGAGATTTTCATGCTAGTACTACACACTCATTGTGTTTATACTCATGGCATATGTGCAGGAGAGAGGAAGAGACAAAGATGATGTAAGAAGCTTTACTATTGCCTGCTTGTACTAGCACTACTCAACAGGCCTGCATCTCTTCCATCACAGTCAACACGGCACACAGACCTGTACAAAGCATAACTGTCTGCACACACAAATACAAGCACTTTACCTATGAGGGCTTCAAAGCAGTTGGCCATGGCATGACGGAGATCTGACTCCCTGCAAAGGTCTGGACCATGAGCATAAAGCATGAATCGTTCTAGTTCCAGCTTCTGCAAAATATGTAGAAAGAGATAAAACCATGGCTTTTAGAAGTACAAGAGTACCAGTTTAGTCACTAAAGTTCAGTTACACTGTTATCATGCAGCTACTGGGTCTGAAGGAACTATGAAGCTTTTCCCCATAGTTTCAGTTCAGACACAGGCTAAAATTAAAAAATTTCCTATGTTTATCAGCGGTAAGCAACTAGAATGTTATACCATAAAAAGCTAGAATTATCAAACCAAAATGTCAAAGGAAGCCAGATCAAAACATTACTGGTAAGTTTTAAGAATGAGTTCAAGAGAAGGTCCACGGGGATGACAGAAAAATAGCCTGATACTGACTAGACAGTGCAATGCATTGTGTCTCTTGCTGGTAGTTTGTCCTCATGTGATTAGCCTTCAGAGATATCAAAAGGACATTCTAAGGGAGGGGAGTTAATGCTGAGGAAAAAGACCTTGCCTACAAGAAGAAGCTAAAGCAGAACAGTGAGGAATAGGAACCATGGAAGACACAGTCCACTGAACATCTGGGTTTTTCCTCTGAGACCATCAACAGGTGCCTCTGGGCACTGCAAGAGAAGGCTAATATTTTAATCTGCAGTGCCACCTAGCTTCTTTCTTCCTTTCAAAAGTGCATCATTAACATTCATCTGTTGCCTGAACTATAGTTCTGCTTGCCAGTCAGAATCTCAGGTAGTAAGTCAGATATTTTCTATAATATATGATAATTCTGCTATAGAAATGCAGGCAAGAGCTACTAGATTCTCTTTACATATTCATCTTTTTGACACAAAACCATTATTGGGATTTTTAAAGAAGAGATTTGTGCATCTTGCAAAGTTTGTATGAGAACAGGCTCTTCCCAGCTGGGTGTAAGTTTCTACTGATTAATTTCTCGTTAACTTTCAACTTCATCCTCCCAGATTTAAGAGGTAAAGCTGGAGACTAAGTTGTTTGAGGTGTATGATTTAGACATGTTTCAATTGTCAAAAAGAGTCTTCCATTTTCAATGAATGGCAGCCTGTTCACTGCTCCAGAACAGTGAATTACCACTTACAATGTTCCATCATACTTTATAATGCACAGTGAGCACTTGCTAAAGTCAACATTAGAGCAGAACATTAATTTTTTTATATAAAATTTAAACTTCTTTACTCATCATTTGATCCTCATTTATTAACAGCATTCCCCAAGTTCAAGAGATGTTGATAAGATGAGAATTATATTAAGTAAATTGAATGCAACATGACACTGCAGGGTATGAAATCAGGAACATCATATAAGACACGAGAGGAACAAAGGGCAGGTTGGAAAATTGGGAATATACAGATATCTAATATAAATACAGTTTTTAAAATATTGCAATAAAATTTTTTTAGATTTGTCCTTGTACAATGATAAAGGCTGTGAACAGCCTTGAAGAATGTATGAGCTTTCCTGATGCAGGTTTAAAAATAGTATCATGAATTCAAATGTCAGGCAATGCCATATTTGTAAACAAAGCCCCAATATGAAATGTTTCAATCAATTCATGCTTATCTAAATTACTAAAGAAAGATGTGGAAGAAAATTATTGTGTTCACTGCCTACCCTATGCCTCTCCTCAGAGATGAGCAAAAAGATGACATGTTAGAAATCCTGCAGATTTGCCAAAATCTCAAGATTGGATATGCTTGTTTAAGGCACTGTGTGATTACAGAGAGGGGAGATTAAAAGAGCAACTTGAAAACTATCAGCAGTACACAGTGGACAGTGAGTGCACATGTGTAGCATAATCAATTACAGTAAGTCTCAGACTGTTTCTTTAAAAAAAAAGCTAACAAAATCAAGAATGAGTAAGGCAATACCTATCTACTTATGAATAGAGATTTAATCAACTTTCACCAGTATCATATATAGGAATATAAAAAGCTCTGTCATTCACAGAACTAAATGAAATAAAATTCTAAGGCATCTCAATTTTTCCTATGAGATAACACAACTCTTCTCCAAAACCCTGGTTAACATACTTCTGACTACTCTGACAGTCTACAGTGGACCTGAAAATGACTGCATATTTTATGGGGAAGATAAAATTCCTCCCCCCCCCCATTTTTTCTACTTCCTGTTGCCAAGTTCTCCCTAGATATTCTATCAGAAAGTCCTCTTATAAACAACCAGTTTGATTCCTTTCCTTCACTAAAGTTCTACTATCAGCTTCATTACTTGTGCAAATTAAAGGCAAGTATAGGCACACCTTCAACACAGGCTATAAACTTATTTTTATGCCTGCAAAAATCATTTTTCCCAAAAGTATGCTTTAGAGAAAACACTGAATTCTCCTTTATCTTTAAAATCTACTTTCAAACTGAAAAGGGTTCCTGCATCCCAAATCTTGAACAGAAAACACAGCAAAGAAACTGATGTTCAAAGCAAGCAGCTCCCTCAAGAAGCAGTCCAGACACTCATAGTACTCTACCCATGGATGTCAAACACAGAGACATACAGAGCTGTACCTTAGCCAGCATGGCCAGGTGTTGGTTCTGTACGATGGCAGTGCGGTACGTAGCTAATCCTCCTTCCTCCAGAGTGGGAAACAGGTAGTATAAGTGGACACTGGCAAAACAAAAAGTGAATCAGATGATGTCAGCATTTGATTAAAGATGAACCACATGCACCTCTAGAGAGCTGTGCCTTTCCCTCAGACCCTAGTGGGTAATATGGGTCCCTTGCCAAAGTGGAACTCAGCTTGAAGTAAGGTAAAGATACAAACAATTCAAACAGTGCCCAATCCTATCCAACACTGGCAGCAGAGGAGGAAGAGTGCTGTTTCTCTACTGGGCAGCACATAATGCCTAAATCCCTGCCACAGCTCCCTCATCTCAGGCTTCTGTCTATCACCAGCACAAGGTTCAGCACAGCTGACACCTAGAGGATGCTGAGGAATAAAGCACAAGGGAAGCCTCAGCCTTGAGAAACTCCGTGCTGCAGGTACACAGTGCTTTCATGTCATGCAGCTGCCAACAGGATATCCATCTGTTTATACAAGTTTCTTAAAGTACTTTAACAGACGCTAATGAAAACAAAGAACAGAACAGAACACAGCAGCCTCTATTTATCAAATGTGTGAAGTCATTATACCACAAACCACAAAAAAAAAAAGTAAAAATCACAGGCTTTAACAGCCTTTAATGGTATTTGTCATCATGCTAGCAATGTACTTCATAAAAGAGAAACAAAACAAAACAAGTAATTCACTGATCCAATCAAGATCTGACTAATGAATAAATAATTTTGGATACCTTCATATCTAACTCATGTTGAAAAAAGTTAACACAGAGAGGGTTTTTAACATTCCACAATTAAGGCACTCTCTGGCACTAATTATTATAATACTTTATTAACCCAGTATACAGGGAGGAAAATGCAAACGGATGCAAGATTATTTAAGGACAAAAACTGCTATAAAACTTAGAGGCAATCTAATCAAGCATCATAATTCACAACAGCAGACACCTGAAGTTGAGGACAAAAAAAAATCAGACTTAAATAGGCGCTTACATGCTCTATTGAACAGAAATGGAGCTCATTTTTTTTCTGAATTGAGACAAAAGTTAGCTCAGAAAGTGAACTGATGGCTGATGAACAATGACAATGAAAAATGCAAGACATTTTAATCATCAGATCTTCCATCTTATCAGCCTGTACTGTTGTATGAGAGAAAAGGCCATGAGTTTTAAGGGCAGCGGAGACCTTTATAGGCTAATAGTTTTTAATATCACATAGCTAATGGCTAGTAGAGAACAGAGATATAAAGTCAGTTTTGTTGTTCATATAACAAACTGGCTTAAAGATCAAATTAACAGTAAACAAACATACTTTTAAAAACAGTAGAACAAAGCAGCTGAAAATAGGTTATAATCTTTATATTGTGCAACCTGTTTGCCTCTACTACTCAGGTAAGTAGAACAACAGAGATACCTAATTATATGCCTGTATTGCTCACTGATTTCAGAATACTCAGGCCAGAACTGGAGCAATTTTTGATGAAGCATGGGGTTTTTTGATTACTTTTGAGTAAATTACATTTGTGCTTAACTATTTAAGCTGTTAGGAAAGCTACAGTCCTAATAACTGGAAATAGAAGAACTGCAACACGTTCAACAGTACCCATAAATGCTTCTCCCTTGCAACTAGAGAGAAAGAACCCATGGAAACAAAATGGCATGCTAAGAAAAATATCTCTCCTTTAAAAAAAGAGTACAAAGTTCAGCTTGTCTGTAGCTGAATAATCTCTAACCCAAATCAATTTAAAATAGCACTTCACGAAACAGAAATTCTAGCTTTTTATTTTGTAATCTTTCTTGTTTTATCATCATCACTGAAAAAATTTTCAAGAGAGTTGTGGGCAGGTGTGCAGGTCTAAGTATCAGGCAGGACTGCAAACATACACAGTCAAAGTAGACACTGAAAAGTTCAATAAACACAACATGATAATAATAACATACAAAGGTGAGAATTGTTGAAGAATTCCCCATTTACCTTGTTAAGAACTCCACCACAGCATCTCCCAGAAATTCTAAACGCTCATTGTGGTTAATCCTGAAAAAGGCATTTTAAAGTTCACCATAACCTAAGTAACACATGCTGGTTATTTACACAATACAATTAAAATGGAAAAAATCAGAGTTGATTGCTAATCAGATATAACAGTCATTTTTGCAGCCTCCCCCACCCTCTCTGGGTTACAATCCTTTCCAAAACAGAGTAACAAGTATGTGAATTGTGAAACTCAGGACTGACACCACCACCTTTGAAATTTCCGTATGTTCTGTTCAGAGCTATTGTCACGAGCTTCACAAAATGGGAAAAGGAAACAGGACTGCTGCCTGGCACTGAAGTCGGGTTTCTCTGTCCATCAGAGGGCACCAGGTGATTGAAAGAAACAGCCTGTCCTGAGCCTTGTCCATGAAACTAGGGAGCTCTACCTAATTAACATCAACCACCTGCAGGGCAGGACAACCCTGCAGTAGACCGCTGGTATGGCAGAGGGAGTAAGAACTTGTATTTTTCATAGCACCTTTAAATGCCTTGTTTTCTGTAATGTCCTCTGAGCTCAAAAGAAAAAAAATGGCTATACAAGCAGATGCATCCAAACATGCCATTAAATTATTAGCATCTTTTATTTCCTCTGTTTTCTTTCATTGCTGGTCCTGATTTACCTTTGTTTTGCATAAAGTTTCATTTCCTTCAGGCTGTCTGCCTGCTTATATTCAAAGGACTAAAAGGGCAAGCAGCTGAAAAAGAATGTGAGCTTGTCTTTGGATACATACAAATTTCTGCTCTATAAATCAAAGCAAGTAAGCAGCACCATTTTTGATTTCACACATGATTGTAACAGAATCAAGGCTAATGCCACAAGATTTTTTTTCTTTTTCTTTTTTTTTTACCCAGAAGATCCTTGTCAAGTGTCGGGCAGATTTTATTGTAATTTTCACTCCCCCAGCAACTACATAATTAGTGTAATTTCTGAAATAGTAGGCCTTTGTTATGGGCTGAAAGAATTCAAGTACCTCTGCTGTGTAAAACAATAACGTGTGAGCAAATCTACAACAACTCTGTGTAGCAACATAACTGAAAACACACACCTCTCTGAAATGGGACAGAAATTTTGTGTTATTTCACAAGAATTAATGCAATTTAGCCTTAAGTCATGTCATTTTAGGAGGACTCAAATAAGCTTGAAGAGAAAAGGGCATGGTCTAGGTGAAACAGCATTTAGGGAACAGTGCAACAATAATTTATGCAATAATTAATTAACAATAACTCAATTTCTCCTATTCCTGAGCTTCTTCCGAAATGATGGCTCTTGAAAGGTCCAGCTACAGCACTAGCTAACTAAAATATACACTGCCATCTAGTCCATGCATTTAAGAGATTTCACATGCAACTGTTTCCTGCATTCGTCTTGTGAGCTTTGTTTATTCAACTTTAGCTAAATATGGTGCCTGTGGCTATAAACCACATCTTGAACTATATTTATATGCACAGAATTCTTAGTGGTCATTTAAGGACTATTGCATGACAACATTAATAGGTTTTGCATCTGTCTTTAAATTGGAACAGTAAATGAGCAAAGCCCATGCTCAGCACCACACTCCTGTTAACAAGGTGCCATGGCAGGAAGGTACTAGTGTGAGAAAATGTGATGAAGAATCCAATTTATAGCACTGATAACAACAACAACAGCAACTCTTATTTTTTATTCTGCAGAAAGCAAAAAGGTAGCCTTTTAGTCCTCCTCATTTCAGGGATCAACAAAAATGATAGAATTATCTGTTAAAACCTTCCTCAGACATTTTCTGCAGGCATGACCAAACATTTACTATGCCACTGCTAATGGAGGTTCAGCACACCTTCATAATATAAAAGTCAATTCAAAATGACTTTTCATTTCAACTATTTGCCAAAGCTGTTGCTGACAGTAAGTTGGTTGTTTCTATTAAATATCTCCCTCTGCAGCAGCTTCCCTACTGGCAAACAACTATTTTCATTACCTGGAAGGAGCTGGATCATCCTGTCCCAAACGGGACATAATATTTATCAGGGTGTTTATCCCTAGAAACATAAACAATGCACTATTAAGTAAACAGCCACTAATTCACTTTGAATAAATGTAGAAAACAATTACTCAAAATGTTACTTTATAATTGCCATACACAAGATTATCCTGTTATTTACAGGGTTTATTACACCAAGTATAATCCTCACCGATGCTCTCTGCCTAACCGATCGCAGTCCCATTACAACAGTATTGAATTTTTGCATTCAGGGAGCCAGATAAATACCACCTTTGCAGGAAAAGGACATTCCAAACATTACATAAGCAATAAACAATTTACTTCATTAACACTGAATATACTTTAAAGGGGTGAGGAGTATTTTGCAGCACAGACCACATGTTCACATTAGTAAGAAGACATTTTTACAAAATATATTCCAGTTTGTTCACCATGTTGAGCAGCAAATTAAGAAAACAGTACTTGCCAAGAATCTAAGAAAATACATCCTCCCATTTATTACCCTTGCTTGTTCTCAGCTCTTTACTTATTGACTACTTTGCAAAATCCAGTCTTTTAGAAAGATCTCATTCGTGTCTGCATATAATTACTGAAATTCTCTACTGAAGGCATCTCTCAAAAGAACAATGGCCAAGGAGATGATAATGGAACAGAGGGTGTTCTTACTGATTAAGTGTCAGGTAAGTGAAAAACATTAGTGATGTAAGTAGCATACCTTTCTTTCTCATGTGTATATGGTGGACTTTTCTATCTCCATACTTGGGCTGTCGAATCCCACAGTTGGATAAGGAATTTCTGGCATGATCCGGATTCATCCCAAAATTTAGATGATGGCTTGGGTGAGTCATGGCAAGCTATAGTGTAACACATACAGGGAAAAAAAAAGTGTTAGACATTTTTGCAAATGAAAGAAAAACATTATCTTAGAGTGGTAGCTACTGTAGCTATTTTTCAGTTTGAAGAAAGGTTACAAAGTGATGTAGTCAATCAGAAACGTGGTTCCAGCAATTTAAATGTAGGGTGAACTATTTCAGATGTCAGAAAGAAGGAACATTTATGCCCAATCATCAGTTTAACTAATTAACTTTCAACATTTTTTTCTTTAAAGAAAAATTAGTTTAGAAGAGAAAAAGCATGAACAGGCAATTTGCCCTAAGACTCGCTTACCAGCTTTGCTGACCTGATTTCAATACATTTACTTATTTAAAAATATACTCACTCTAACACCGAACTATAAATATTCATATTAAAAATATAAGCAACTAGAAGAGCTTCTCAACCATCCATATTTACATTATTTAAATCTCTATAGAACTTCCCTAGCTCAAAAAATGAAACAACAAGTATATTATTCCTGGGAGAGTTAATCACAGAAGAACTCTTTCCCTCATGACTACAGAGGGCTTACTCTTCTGATGGAAATTAAGAGGAATGGCAGGTCTGGTCCTCTGTTTTACCTCTGTATCACCTAGCATTAACAAAAGCTTACTCTGCTGCTTACACCACCACTGCAGAAATGGCAGCAGCAAATAGTACTACAGCTTGTTTTCAGAACTCCATGCTGCAAACTCACACATTTTCTCCTTCTTTACACATACACAGCTCAAAATATTGTGCCTGTATAAAAGTATGTGCACATAAAACTTGTATATAAAAAAGAGACACACTGGAAAATGCAAGCTGCAGGAAGTTACTTCTGACACACCTGCAGGACTGGTGCTGCAGGCTGTGAGCAAAGACATTCAGTAATTCATTCAAACATTGTCTGTTGCTTTCTAAACATAAAACTTAAGAGAGTAAAATTATATTTAATCAACAGTAAGAACTTTCTCCAAGTCCTTTTTAATTCCTTGTTAGTATTACTAAGTTTGTTGTAATCGTACATTCTCAAATTCTGCTCCATCTGAACTAGATGACACATTACAGTTTTTCAGAACAGATAACTTAGGGTAATCTTTTTTTAACCTGCTTGTACTTTAAAAAGAAAACACCATGATAAAATAGCTAACAATCAATGCAGAATTATACATCTAACATTGTCCATGCTCAAGCAGATGACTAATACTATATATATTTTTAAAAAGTTCTTCCTCTTCTGGAAAATGTTTGTAGCTTTTAAATAAATGAGTGTAGGGATAAAGTATTAAGCACACTTGTTATAACGATACGTGACTAATGCTTACACACTTGATTTTTACGCTTTCATCTCTTTTTTATTAGAATTTACTTGTTGGTTTGTTTGGCCTCAACATTTTGAAAGTTTCCATCACTGCATTTCAATCTTTGACATTAAAACAAAGACAGCCTGCCAACAACCAAATCCTAGAAGATGCTCAATGTTTAATGTAACTTGCAGTAGGAAAAGGCCTGGAAAACAAATTCTAGAAACCAGAAAAGCTGCGAGAAAAGACATTTCCTTAAAATAATTTGGGGGTAAAATCTCTAGAGAAATACAAAAACTGTCATGTTTTGAACTTAGTCCAGTCACTGCAGAGAGATGACACCTATTTCAGAAGGAAGTTCTTAACAGAAGTCCTCATTTTCCTTCAGTAAATTCAGAAAAAGTCTAAGAGGAAAGGGGCCATCATGCCAAGCATCAGACTCTGAGTAATCAGTTCCAAATATAGACTAACATAAAAGGCTGGTTATGTGACGTGAATGCATTTAAAACAAGTAAATTTTATTATGTACTTGCAGAAATCAAGAGCTGAACAGAAGTTTGCAAATTTCTATTCACTACCAAGAAATGCAAAAAAAAAGGGCAGTGATTTAATTATTCTCTTTTAGAACAACTGGCTGTAAAATCAAGAAGCAGGGCATATACACTCATCTGCAGAACAACACTGTATTCTCTGTAAATATGTGAAAAAAGGAACTTACACAGAAATGAGTACTTGACAGTCTTTTCAGTAAGTGCATTTCTCTCTTTCTACATATTATGAGCAAATCCAGATCTACCCTGGGAGCAAAGGTAGGTGTAAGATCTAGGTGCACAACAGACATCTCTATTGAGAAGTGTCTTGGGAAAACTGAAACTTTTGAAAGATCTTCAGTACAAATAATCAGGTCTGCCCAAGCTGTGGCAGCGCTGCGCATTTCAGCATTACGGATGAACTCAGTAGTATCACGAAGAGAAACCAGCAAGCAGTTGGAGTTTTCATATCTTACCTGCAGCAAGCACCTATCTCGAAAAGTGTAGCCTATCAACTTGTCCAAGTGCATCAGACACTGATGGTAGCGGACATGGTGGGTGAGGACAGGAAGCATCATTGCGTGCTGAAAAAACAAACGCAATAAGCAAAACCATTCAACTTCAGTGTACAGATTGAAACGCTGTAGTCTGGTACATTTCATGTGCTAAAAAATATCAGAAAGGTTGCCATTTGATTGTCTAGGAAATAGACAATGCCTTTCTGTTGGGGAAAATGTCAATAACATTGAAAAAACCAACAACTCTATTTTTTAACAATGGCAGTCCCCCTCTCTCAGTGTTTCAAAGAAGGAATTCTACACTAATATTGACTTCGGATGCATCTGGTTTGAAATAAGCAAGTAGTACAGTTTATCAGTAGAGTAGTATAGCAAGTATGATATCAACATCACAAATCTTGCATAAGAATGAAAAGAGATAAAGGCGAAATGCAGGATTTAAAGAATATTATGCATGTGACCATTTGTGAACTAATTTTTTTCTAATCATTCCTATTACTGACATGACATGAACATATTCAAAATAAAGGTGTGTTTTAAGGGCATTAAAATCTGAGGGCTGTCACAATTAATTCAGAAAGAGGATTGTGTATGATGAGAGGAAGTGAGTGTAAAGCATGGAGAGAAGCAAGAAAAACAAGCACACAAAGTAGATGATGTATAATTTACAGATAAATGATGTTTTGGATTTCTGCAGGTCACTAATGACAGAACAGCAGAAAATACGAACTGGTGAATGCTACAAGATCAAAAAATTAAGACTAACCAATGGCAAAACCTTCTGTTTAAGTAAAAGAGTGTGAAATTCCTGAGAACTGAACACAGAGCTGGAAGGTAATCACAGGATTATTTAACTTGGAAAAGACCCTTAAGATGATTGAGTCCAGTCACTAAACTAACACTTGTAAACTCCACCAACTAAACCATGTCCCAAAGATCTTTATGAATACCTTCAGGGATGGTAACTTCACCACTTTTCTGGGCAACCTGTTCCCATGCTTGATCACCTTATCTGCAAAGACAGTACTCCTAACACCCAATTTTAAGCTCCCTTGGTACAACTTGAGGCCATTTCCTTTTATCCTGTCACTTGTTGCCCAGGAGGATACACCATCTCCCACCTGGCTACAGCCTCCTTTCAGGCAGTTGTAGAGAGTGATATGGTCTCCCTTGAGCCTCCTTTTCTCCAGGCTAAACACCCCCATCTCCCTCAGCCACTTCTCATCACACTTGTGCTCCAGACCCTTCACCAGCTCTGTTGCCCTTCTCTGGACACGCTTCAGCACCTCAATGTCTGCCCTGTAGTGAGGGCCCAGAACTGGACACAGGATTCAAGGCATGGCCTTAATAGTGCAGAGTACACGAGGATAATCAATGCCCAGGTCCTGCTGGCCACACTATTGCTGGTACAGGCCAGGATGCCACTGGCCTTCTTGGCCACTTGGGCACACTTTGGCCCATGTTCAGCCAGTTGTTGACCAGGCACCCCTCCCTGGTCCTTTTCTCTCAGATGGAAATAACCAGCAACAGCAAGAAAAAGACTCTCTGGATCTCCAAATATAAAAGATCTATCTCCAAATATAGAGAAATATAAAACCACTCCAAACAGAATTAGGAAGTGTAGGTGAAGTTTTATTTTGTTATGATGTCAGCCATTTAGAGTTTTCTTGGGGTAATTTGTAAGAACATTCCTTTCATCTCCATATAAACTGTACAGGTGTGCTTCCTACGTGCTCCTTCATAGAAGGAATTAACTGAAAAACACCAAAACAGTGAAACCCAAAACTGTTTCACAGGACAACTCTGCTTCCCTACCTCTATGCTCCACTAGACAGAAAGTCTCTTCAAGCAATGTTTAGCATTCTTTACACCAACACGTGTCCCTGCATTTGAGGACTGAAATATCAAGTTTTAGACTTTTATCAGCTGTGGTGTAGTGAACAAAGAATTGACAGACCCCTGGGAGCACAGAGAAGGACTTTAATTTGACTCTTGCAGTCATATTGACAAAATGCTGCTTACCTGGCACTAACTACTTGATTGATTGATTCAATCAACGTCCGTCATCTTGGACTATTGCTATTCAATGTTTCTGACGTTTTATGTATTTATCTCTTTAGAAGAGATGTTCTTAAAATATGTATGAGTTTAAATATTCTGCATGTCCTTTTCTTGCTGCAGCTAACATGGCAAGGCAGAAACTCTCTCAAGTGCCCTCAGATACCGCCATCATCCTCCAGAACAACAAATGCTCCTGACTTGAAGCTACTAAGGGGAAGCAGGTGAGCTGAAATATTTTGGAATGCATGAGGTCTCTCCTCACCATGAACACTTTACACTGCTGTTGGGGGCACACCAGCAACAGTGGTGTGGGTGGAGTGGGGCAACAGAGGTGGTGTCTTCTCAGCACGGCCAGATTTTCTCACGCTGTGTATTAAGTGCTGCCCAGCTCAGTGGCTAAGTACTGCACTTGATATACTGGGTAACTTCAAGTGAGCCTGTCAGAACTCAGCCATTTTACATTTTTTTTTAACATTTCACTTACCATTTTTCCTCCCCTTTCAAGCAGTTCATTTCTGAGACAGCAAAGACCAGTGTCATTAATGCTACATGGAACTCAGAGCAAGTATAAGCTATCACAAGTGACTTAAAAGAGTTTCAATCTTCTAAACTGCAATGCTTTTAAAAGCAGTAATTTTAAATCACTGCACTTCAGCTCTGCCCCCAGAGCTGATTTATGCATATTTAGTTTTAGCCTTCTTTAATCTGGGAAAAAACATGTAGCAACAGCAGCAATCTTTCATTTTACAGACATACAGTTACTTACTCCTGGCCTCACAAAGAAATCAAATCAATGGACCTTCATACCAGAACTGGCTGATTTAGATGTTACAGCTGCAGATGGGCACAAAAATTATGAAATAGTTTTACTTCTATCATTCTTTGGTGTTTTGCTGTCCTTCAACAACAGAACGAAACAGGAATATCCAAGACATTGGGAGACGAATCACAAAAGATATTACGAATAACACAGAATGGCTTCAAAGTGCCTAAATTGGAAATTTACACTGTTTACTTAAGCTGTAAAAATAGACACAGTTCACAACAAAAAAAACTAGGAAAGGGATGTAATTTTCCTCAGCTATGTGAGAAGATACTGTGCCACTATGTAATTTTCCTCAGCTATGTGAGAAGATACTGTGCCACTATTCTCCTTCCACTTCAGAAGCAACAGTAGAATCACAAGAAATGTTTCAGACAGAAGAAAAGCAATCCTAGTTATTAGCCTTTCTCTCACTCTAGAATCTCCCCTTTGGCCTCACCAGACTTTCAAGATTACAGCAGAATTTCTACCTATACCTTTGCCTAGATGCCCCTAATTTGTACTTCACACTGGTAAGCTAATACTAAGTTGCATGCATTTAACTCTTAAAAAACGTCTCCAAAACAACAGCTAAAAAATAATGCAAGTATATCTCCAGTATAATTATATGGCTGTTAAAACTACTTGAATTTTACTAATACAGTATTATATAAAAATTGCACTTATTTTTATCATATCACAAAGCTGGTGGCTGTCAACTGCTTCAGAATAAGATCATCTGACAGAGATGTTCCTTGGAGATGTCATGCATATGAAACAGAGTATCTGAAAGATATCTTTCTACTGAGGCACACCTGTTCTAAACCAAAAGTTAGTTGTGGTGGGCTTTTAGTTTTTTTACTTTCTTTCAAGTAAAAAGATATTTCTTCATGCTTCACTGTAAAACTTGGGGTTTTTTTAAAAAGCTATCTAAATAGAAAAATATATTAAAATTAAAATATCTAAAACCAAGCCAGTTGATGGATTAAGATTCACACTAGACTCAACGTTTGGCAAACTTCCAGCCTCAAGCTGGCCATTCCTAATCCTTCTCCCTTGTGCTAATCAACCCTTGGCAGAAAAATTTAAATTATCTTTTTTGTGTGTATAGAGGAGGTGGACAGAACACTAGAATAGCTCCCTAAATCAATGGATATTACTGAGGCATTCATTTGCATTTGGCTCTTCAGCCTGGAACTGCAACAAACCCTTGCAAAGGTCAGCAGCAGCTATCAAGAAAGAAAATACATCTCTCTGGTTTAGTCACCTGGCAGACGTCAGAGCGTATCCCCGTTTTCCAGAACCCCTGGCTGCTCAACTCCACTGTCACTTCACGCCTCATTGTGTTCTTCTGACGAATTTTCTGCAGTGCTTCCTAAGCAGGGAGAGAACAGAGCTCCTGTGAAGAACTTGCTACAACAAAGCACACCAACACCTGCCAGTGCCTGCACAACACCCATTTGAGGTTCAGTTCTGGTGAGCAGTTTCTACGGCTCGTACAGGTCTGGTAACTCCCAGCCACAGACTGTGGCAGATATGTTAGAATACAGAGTAGACAGGGGATTTTGGTAGACCAAGAACAGAGGTGACTGCATTTTTTTTACTGCAAATGACAGAACAAACCGGTCCAACTCATACATCCAAGATAACACACATGTAAGAAAGGTAAAGTCCTCATAATGAAAGCACTTTCTTTATCAGAGGTACAAAACCACCTCTTCATTCAAGTCCATCACTATGAGTGCTCCTGGTTTGAACAATCAGGAGGAGCAAAACAGGCTTTGTTTTCTCATCTTGGCTACTTTGCAACAGTTCCTGCTCAAAAATGTCACTATGCCCAGTCTGGGAAAGGGGTCAATATTCACCAGTCCTGGAGACTATGCTGATGAAATCTACCAATATTACTTCAATAAAAATTTTAAAACTATGTTTTTCCTTGACCACTGGCTATTTGGTGTTGTGCAAACAGTTTGTCTCTAGAAACCATGAAAGGGTCAGAGTCATTAAAAGATTTTGACAGTATCATTAAAAGAAAATATTTTCTGTAAAAATGGAATGAAAGAAAAACAGATAAAATAAGTCAGCCCTGGATCAGAATCTCTTGGTTCCAATACTATAAAGCCCTGGGGTGTGCAAGCTCCCCACACACCATGAACTAACTGTAGAGACTCCCCTCAGTGCTCTGCCTTCTTCAGAACACAAAGCTCTTCAAAGATGCAACCTATCCTGCCTCTCCTTCTCCTTTTCACTACAGGGCACTTGCTCAAAGCTGTCTCTTCCCAGCTTCCAGTTTGAAGCCTGTGAGCATATCTGGGCAGGAACAGGCTCTGTTTTCTGATTTGCAGAGACTCACAGAGTAGTTCCAACAGTTGCACCTGTCCAGACACAGATTCATCAAACCTCAGACACCTCAATACAGAGCTGTCTAGGGTAGGACGCTAGTTAGCCCTGGCTCCTTTTATATTCAATGAAGGGGATAAATGGCTTCAAAAATGCATTTCTCCCTCCACTGACTTCAAAGTGAGCCTTCAGGTCCCAATTTATGCACCTGCTGTAAATGCTCAAAGTTAGGTTAGAGGAACGAAGCCCCAGGCATGACCTTGTCACAAATGATATCATTGTACAACTCACAGTGGTGGATGACTGATGGCAGAGGGAACAGAGATGCTTGCCAGCACTGTGCCCCTTGTGCATTGTCGAAGGTGTGTCACTGCGTTTTTCCTGAAGCAGGTGGTACTGTATTTGCCAGACCTGGCTGTATTTCAGTCTGACTGGCTCAGGAGCACTCCAAAATATATGATTCATAATCGTTAAAAGCCCATGTACCAGCGAGGTACAGTCCTACAGCTCCTTCTGACTTACTGACACCTCCACCGGTAAATATATAGATTATCCTCACATAAAGATTCTGCTTCAGCCCTGTATGCCTCTCTGTTGGCAAACTACTTATAAAACTTGTTATCCTAGATAATACAGTCTAGAAACAAAAATAAGCAGTCCACACAGCAGTGCTAAATAGGAAAGGAACATTTTATCTTCTGGAGCAAAATATGATCACCACCTTATAAACAATCCACTACAATTTTACAAAAAAGTCATCCATTCCCCCCAGTGAAAGGATGTTCATAAAACAATGATATTCTACTTGCTCTGAGTGTAGTTGTGGCAATCAAAATCATCTCCTGTAAGAGCAAATATTTTTTTCCTTTACAACTGTGGCACAGTTCAGTCACAATGTTGTGGGTTTTTTGTTGGTTTTTTGGGTTTTTTTTTAATTTACAAGTAAGAAGCTAAGGGCTTATTTAATATCAGCATAAATAAAATATTTACTCAGACTCTTGCTCACACAACAGCACTCTATGCTTTGCAACAACTAAAAAAATCAGGTGTAATGTCATATGTATCAAACACTTACTGCAACCAAAAGTACACAATAAACTGGGGAAGTCTCAGGAATCACACTCCATGATTCTCATGGGTCCTTCCCACCTCAGGGTAGTCTATGATTTTATGAATAATCAGTGTTTCTAATCAATAAATAAAAATACAACACAATTTAATTAAATACTGTCCAGTACACAAGAAGTTAATTTCTCCTCTATGTATTCTTTACATATATTGTCAAATTGAGTGCGTGATAGGCACCAGACAAATTTAAAGCTTCAGTCCAAGGGTTTATAGAAATAGATAGGCTGGTTTAGGCTATATTTAGGAGTCTTTGTTTTTCTGATTTTAATTCCCGATTGGTTGAGCATTTACACTTAGGAAATGCTTATTGCTCATCACTTTGTGAAGAAAAAACAAAAAGAGAAAAATATCTTGCCTATCATACAACAATCAGATGATTTCAAGTCAAAGATATTGAGCAAGATCACTGTACCACCTAATAAATTACATTTTATGCACACAAGTGTGGCAGTTTTTATCTCAGAAGAGAAATGTATAAAATTATGAGCCAGTTAAAAGTACATTATGAAATAAAAAGTCCTCCTCTACACTAACTCTTGAAACCATTAATGGCAACAGCTACAAAGAAGTTATGGTTCCGTAACAATAATTTCTATAATTGGGTAAAAAACTTGCAGTAGTTTGACAGCTGAAAAAAAGAAAAAAAAAAACATTCAATAACAAGCATAGATAAAAATAAAATCCGTGTTAAGAGTCTGGAAATAAAATCTTTTGTGAAGGATTTCTATTGTTTCCATAAATAGGGCAGTCATATGGCTTTATTCCATCCCAAATTACAATGCTCAATTATCAGTCATAGGAAGGTCCAGAATACCTCTCTTTGTGACAATTTCTGTTTATCAGCCTGTTTGACTTTGGGACTATTAGCCAGCAGGTGACGCAGCTTCACGTAACTCTTCCACAGCTTTTGGTACCTGAAGGACAAAACCAGAAAACAAGTATTTTGGTCAATAAACAAAAGTCTCTCCCTGTTTGTCATTATGAGCACACCAGCTGCTAATAATGCACACAGAATGTCTACAAGCATCTCTTTGCTCCAGAAAAAAAAATAATCTCAAAGCATTTTCCAAGAGAGGTGACAGCAGTAGTCTCTGTAGCTGCTCCAGAAGGGTGGGCCAAGTAGCAGAGAGGAGGCATTAGTGTGCAAAGTGAGGTAAAGAACAGCAAAGACCAGGGCAGACCCCAGGTCTCTCAGATACCCATCTCCCAAAGGGCCACCTCTGCATGCTGAAAAGGCTTGCCTGCAGCTTAACTCAATTCAGGCAGGTGAAAACTCCCTCTTCTCCACACGGCTTACCTATCACTCACTGCAAAGCAGTAGCACCCTTTCCCAGGAAGTGTCTGTCCTTACACTGGCTCAAACATTTCAGTGAAGCACCTGAGGAAGAGCTCTACAAGTCACATGCAACATGAAGTTATTCTGTGAAAAGTGAAATGAAAGTTTTGTTCCCTATGGGTTTGTGCTGAATGGAATCAGCAATTCAAGCTATTTCTGTGATTAGCACATATTTAAGTTTTCTGGTTTTCTCCAACCATCTAGCCTTATTTTGGTGGTGTCTAATTACACATGAACTTCAGTAACAACTTTTTCCTCAGTGGGAGGCCCTCAATAACCTAGCACAAACTTTCACCAAACTTGTAAGAACTTACTCCATTTGAAGACAACATCCCACCATTACATTCAGCTGCAATTCACCAACAGGTTCAAAAGTTACAATGGGAGAAGCAACCAAGAGAATCATGACAGGGACCTTGTGTCCTTAGGAAACAATGCTACCTTCAAAATGTCACCTCTGTAGAGTTTTTTCAGGACAACCCATAAAATCAGACTTTGAATAGGAAGCAGGGACTTAGAGACCAGAGGAAAGAAGTTTACCCAAGTTATTTATTTTTTTTTCGTATTTACATTATAGAAGAAGATCCTCCTCAGCACCAACTTAGAGCAGTGGTTTTATTAGGAAGGGTTCACGTTAGTGGCTTAAGAGTCAATGAAGCAGCAACTCTTTTACTATTTCATCATCTTCTCACCATCCCACATTCACAGATACATAAACAAATCTTTTCTTATTGGCATTTTTTTTCCTAGCTATTTCTCTGCAGCATTCTTGAATGCATACTCTCTGCCTCTGGAGATACTGATATTTTTTCAGTCTACAAACACATCTAAAATGCTCAATCCATAGATTTTTCTCATGCTCCATTCACTGCACTTTTGCAACCTGCAGAATAGCACATCTATTTCTGACAAATCAACATCCAAAAAAGAAAAATGAGTTAACGAACAAATCAACCAAAACGAAAAGTACAAATGCCTTGAGGAGGTTTCAACCCGAAAATAAGAACCTGAAACTGTGATCTCCAATACACATTTTTTTACTAGTATTGATAAGGGTGAAACAAGCTTTGTTATTGCAATTAAGTTTGAGAATTAATAAACATATTACCATTAGAAAAAAAATTCTGTATTAGAACTTCACAAAGAAAAGACACATTAGAGGAAAATCTCTTCTGGGTGCACATACACCAGAGTTAAGCCTAACATTTATGATGGCACCACAGAGGTCTTTCACAAAAAAAGGCTTTGTTACATTGACAAGACAAAACATACCTACTTTGTATAAGCAGCTCCGAGGTTAAAACCCGAAACAAAAAACAAACCCACAAGTAAATTTTAAAGAAAGTTAAAATAAAAAGGTGTGGGAAGAATAATTTTTGTCTCTTTATACTATTTTCAATGAAAAGTACTAGAACTTTACAAATACTAATAAATTCAGCATCAAAGTAGAGATAATTCTTATATTTTTGGGTCTAATTATTTCCTTTTGATGAACAAGAAAACTAAAAGATAAAGTGGATTAAAACTCATGATCAAAGCAAAAAAAAAAAGTTTTATTATCTGGATTAGAACTCAGTATTCCCACTTCCTGCCGTTAGGTTTAAAATTCTCAGCAAGCAGTTGCAAAAGAATAAAACTGCAGATCTGGTGAGCATTTTGGACATAAATCACCCTCTCTTTCTACATTTTTGTTATTAGTATTGTTGCTGTTACTGTTTGTTTTCTTATCTCACTGCTGTTTCCAGTAAACCATTCTTCCCTCAACCCATGATCTCTGCCTTCTTGCATCTCTCAGCAGAAGGGGAAGGGAGTGGCTTGTGGTTCTCTTTAGTGGGAGTACTGAATTGGGGAATACCAATCCTAAACCACAGCAA
The DNA here is from genome assembly GCF_017639235.1 of Corvus kubaryi. Taxonomy (NCBI): domain Eukaryota; kingdom Metazoa; phylum Chordata; class Aves; order Passeriformes; family Corvidae; genus Corvus; species Corvus kubaryi. Next base: position 737,097 of record NW_024582056.1, on the reverse strand, counting down.
TGGGGAAAAAGACAACCTTAACTACACATGCACCAGAGACAGGCTCTATACTGTCGTCATGCAGAAAGCAGATGTCCCTATCACTGGAAGAGTTCCCTGAAATTGTCAGAGGTTAAGAAAAGAACCGGGAACAAAATCCAATCATCACTTTCGCATCCCTTCATCAATCCACAGTGAAACAGTATTTCTTGCTCTGCCTGAAGTCCTGATTCCCTCTCCACTCCTTCTCTACATTCCTCTCAAACTCTATCAGGATATAAAAAGTACAGAGAAAAGTAGCATGGGTGCAAGAGCTTCCAAGCTAGGAAACACTATGTAGACATGATCCTTCAAAGCATAGAAAGAGATGATTAAGTAGGACATAACAGTATGCAAGAAACAAACACCATGAAGAAATCAAACAGAAGCTGGCTATATTAGTCCTCATTAGATATGAGACCTGAAGAACATCTAATTAAACAATCAAGTAGCAGCTCTGAAATAAAAATCAGCCCTTCTGCATACGATGCACAACAGTACTGGTTAAGTGATTACCTGAAATCTTCTCCCTACAAGTAGCATAAAAAGATTCAAACAGTGATTTGAGAAATTTAAAAACATCAATTCAGGGCTGTTTAACAAAATGACCTAAAGACATCCTCTAGCTCAGGAGTCTATATGCTACAGACATTAGAAAGCTTGGGTAACCATTTCTCCCTCTCTGCCTTCCTGTTACGTTATCCTCTCTCTGAAAACCCACCACTGGCCTCTCAGAGGAATGATGTGGAGCTTGAGGAACCACCTTTTGCTGGACCCAGAAGAGCTGTTCTCAGGTTAAGAAGCATCATACTGCACATACATGCACGTTTACTTCAGCAGATCCTGAATTACTGCAGAGAAACAGTTATACCTTATATTTTCTAATTTGCAGGAGCCTGTGCCCAGTGTCATAAGCACTAAGCTTTGTATCAGACTCACCTAAGCACATAACCAAGCCCTATTTAAGGCATGAATGACAACAGTAATGAGTCCCTGAACAAAATAAAGGAGGAAAAGCTTCTTACTGAGGATCTCCAGCATAACTGAGTTGAGCAGGTCGTATCCCAAAGTGCACAATAATAGGGAAAGTAATTACATCAGGATTGAATTGTTCGCGGTCCAGTTGATCAATACGAACTGAGCTGGGTTTCTAGGAGAAAAAAACAAAATACAACTAAATTGACAACAGCTTCATGGAAAATTTACTGCCTCAATCCCACACTATCCAGGAAACATGAAGCAACAACATTCCAAGTTTAATAATACGCACATTAAACCAATCACTAATACTATTATAAACATTTAGCAACAACAATAACTGAAACAAAGTTAATTGACCTACCACTCAGAGGAAAAAAAAAAAAAAAGGCCTTTTAATTTTAATCATCTGGAAATTTACTTTGACTATTTCCAAGAACTTAAAACAACTTTCTCTGGTCAAGCATCACACCAGAAATAAAAATTAGGATTAGCATTCTGGCATCCAAGAACCCACATGCTAGAGCAGTTTGCTGAGATCAGGTTACCTCTCTAATTTTAGTTCTGTTCATGATTTCCCAAAGCAAAGGAAGGCATTATTAGATCCATTCAATCACACAGACTAAACAGCATAAAAAAAAATCCGTCATGCTACTCTCAGAAAAGGCTCCCATGCTGATGTGTACAAGGAGGAATACAGTTTTGTATAATGAAGAGACTTTTGCCCTTTTTACAGTTCAAAACAGAAGTTCTTTTTATTGTTAAAAAGGACAGTGGAAAAGAAGGCAACTTTTGCTTCAGCTCTGTAAATGTAGAGTAAGTAATTGCACATCACCGTAGCAGACATGCTGCTCACAGAGCTCTTCATCACTTACCCAGCATATTTAAAAACTCAGCTGAAGGGGCACAGTTGGTCTCCAAGTAAACAACTTCTCCTTTACCTGTCAAGCTGTTTTGCAATGTGCCTGCTGACTCCCCACTTTGAAATCAGCTGGAATAGGCCAATATATTCTGTTTGTCTTAGGTTTCAGAAAAAGGGCATTACTTCTAGTTACCTGCATCTCAAAACTTCTCATTTAGCACTGTGAATTTCTCAAAGATGAGTTTCAGTGTTACAGAAACAGCTCCCACCATTCTCTTCACAAAACAACAAAAACTGTGTCAAGAACAAAGCTTTTACCCTCCAAACCACCTTGGCAGAACTGTTCACAGGAATAATTTTCTGCATGGATAAGCAAAGTCAACTCTATATATGGCCACAATTACAATCTATTCTAGAAAAACAAAAGCTTACTTAAAAGCTTGACTTTCAGATACAGAAATATTTTCCAAGGGAAAAACGTTTATCAGCTTCCCTTTAGACAAGATGACTGAACATAAAGTTACAAGTCCCCAGCCAAAAAAAAAAAAAAAAAATTAGGTTAGTTAAGATGTAACATAGGTAGTTAAATTTTTAAAATTAGTTAAAGCTGCTGGGTTCACAAAAAAAAAAAAAAAAAAGAAAAAAAAAAAGGTTTTGCCCACAGCACTTATAAAAAAGGATTAGAACAAAAAAAACCCTAAAGAAAATAATGGCCAGGATTTGTAGCAGACAGAATGTTGTTCCCTAAACAAGAGCTTAAAGTCCTGATATTTAAGTTTATCTGTTATTTTGGGGGTTGCACAAAGCCAGCTTGAAAAGTTTTTATTTTCTCATAAGTTGTTTGTTGGTTCTCCCCAACATTAATATTAAAATGAGGAACTTCTCCCATCTTTGTCCCCCTTAAAAAAGCAGCCTTGATACACCAATCCTCTGAGAATCAGAGGATTGGTGTATTAACAGAATATGAAACAATAATTATACTCAATTATACCAATTATAATCAATACATTAAAAAAAAATACAGACACATTTTAGATACTTAAACAGAAGCAATGAGATACTCAAAAGTGTAAAAAGGCAATCTTCCACTATGCACATAGTCTGTGTCAAATGTGTGACCTCAGGACCACTCAAAACCAGACTCCTTCTCTTCATTTCCATGATGCTGCCTTGCATTTTGTCCCTCAGTTACACAGCTGTTCACAGGTGGCTGATAACAACCAGGACAAAAGAACTTCTCCAAGCCTTAATCACAACTGCTCCCTCACTGACAGTTATGAGAGGGGTGTAGCTGGGCTATGGTTTTTTATTTCATCGTGAACACCAGCCTTCTCTCCAGTGCCCTTTCTGAAGGTTAAGTGAACAAACAGCAACATACAGAAACATCAAGTATAAATTGCACACCAGCAGACAGGATGCAAGCAAATTAGATGTTATTCTTCCAGAGTTTTATCCCTGTGCTCTTTTAAAAGTGCTTTGATAGACTATCCAATAATGACAACCTTGCCTTTAAAGTAACATCAAAACCAAAGAAATTCTAGCAGAACAGAGACCTGTTATTTTTGTTTCCTATCCAAATCTCATCAACCAAGGCACTGCTGACATTAGAACACAACATGAAATAGCATGCAGATGTAGCACAGAAGTATGTTAATATATATATCTATCTATGCAGTAGTGAGAAAACCATCAATATTTTAGGAAGAATGAAGTATGAAAGATGACTAAAATTTGTGAACTTCTCAATCTATTTCAACACGAAGTTTCATTGAATTAATAAACCACATGAATAAGTTAAATAATTTTAAACAATGCTGAACCATTGTTAGTTGTTTAAGTGGGATTTATATCCTATTAAAGCTTTTTTTCCCTTCTCCACCATGCATATATATATATATATATACCTCCCACTGAAAAAAATAAAACACACACATAAAACCTAGATTTGAACACAAGAGGAATTATTATTTCTGAAGAAATGTTGTGCAGCAAAACAAAATTCAGTGTTTTTACTCTGCTGTGTCAAGTGGATATAATTGAACTGAAGAGCTGTCATTTTCCGAAATAGTTTCACATTGTCTCTCCAACAGAACTGTTTTATCTTCTAATGTTGCAAAATGCATAGATAATAGTTTCATACTCTGTTTTTCACTTACATTCATAATCAGTATTGACACTGATCGTGCCGTAATCAAACCTCTCCTGATGGGAGGGAGTTTTTAAAGTCCTTGCTAGGAGTTCCAGAGACAAACGGGACTCTCAGCCTTCACTGCTTCTTGATGGTTGTTTGTTAAGTCTTATCAGAGAAAAAGAGTCACTAGCGTGATCCAGACATAGCACAAGGCAGAGAATGCAGGAGAAAGCCCAATTATCAAGATTACACGGCTTTTTAAAGGTAAATCAACCAATGGTTACTAAAAACGTACATTATTTTTACTTTTCTGCCAATTATTCAGTAACACAGCCAGGAACTGCAGAATTCTTTGTCCAATAATCCCAAACTATTTCTACTGCAGAATACGGAGATGTAGAAGAAGAAGGAGGAGGTTTGGAGAACAACAACAATCCTCCATTTTGATGTTTTTTGCTTTAATCTATTTACTACATTAACAAACCCAAAACCTCTAAATTTTTAACCCTGTGACAATCTTACATATTAGTCAATCACCTAATTTACACCTGTGTAGTTTCTAGTTCTTCTCTAAGAGTAGGCAGTTTTTTCCACAGACAGAGGTCAAAAGCTGTGTTGTTCAGGGGGGTGAAAACCCTCAAAACAGGCAGAGAAATATTCTCTCCACTCTGGGTTCCTACAAGTACAATATGCTGCAACACACAGGAAAAATCCACAAATGAAGAAGAAGGTCACTGCAATCTTGAAAGAAAAAACATGTACTAATGATGCCATTATAACATGACATTTCAAAGCGCTACAGATTTCTTTTATGCTTACATATTTTGATGTCCACACACATCTCTAAAAACACTGCCTCGTAGAATGCAAAGTTTGCCAGTAAAAAATCCCACAAGACCTCAGAAGTAACACTACCACTTCACAAATCACACTGCCTTGTACACACAGACATTTAGAGTTCCATGACACAAGGGACGAACATACATGCGTTCCTTCATGCTAAACAAAAAAGTGAGTTTTCAGCTAGCTGAAATGAGCACATCTTCAGCAAAATAACTGAAGTTATGTTGGTGTATACCATTCAGATGCTGACAACTTGTGGACCAGCATGTACCTTGTATCACAGAAACCACAGGCAAGTTAAGGCCGTTCAGGTTGTCTAACAATTTCTACTATCGGATTCTGGTTTACCACTAATTTAAAGCAGCCGAGGTAGACTTTCCACAGTGAGAGTTCATGTGTATTGTTGTATTTCATGTTCCCAGAAACAGTCCAATTTTCTTGCTGTTTAAAAAGTTTTACTTTACTCAGAGTGAAATCAATGGAAAAATTATCTGACCCAAGTTATTATTTGCTTATTAAGTAGTTTACTAAATGTTACGCTGCCATACTTTAAATTATGAACTTGGACAATGTATTTAGCATGTCACCCTGGCTGCAGTTTGGGGTCAGGTTTTTCAGCTGAAAAACTAAATTCCTTCTTAGGCATGGTATCAAGTTACACTTTTTCTTCAGAAACTAAAAATTTGAGCTATGAGCAAAGGAGGAAAATGAAGTCAGAAAAAGAAAGGTATTACTACTTAGAAAGCTGCATGTCAGTTGCAAATATTAGGTCCAAAATATGCCTCTACTACTAAGATACCATTTTGCAATACTGACCAAACTATACAAATACAACCCCTGCAGTTTTTAGCGGACATTCATCTATTCTTGTGACCCACATTTCTTAAAAGTGAAAGTCAGAATAATGGGCTGAATTAATAAACACCGGAGTTGAAAGGAGCTGTGCTCAGAGAACATGTACTTTAAAATACCAATTGTTCCAAAAATAATAAGGCCTTAGGGGTTTCAAACTAGGCATTGAAAATTAATACATGCATTAATTAATGTACACAAAATTCCTCAGTGTGAGTGAGAGCAACACAGAAATAAGCAGAAAACACCGTTTCCATATTCAAGGCAGTATCAGGATAGCACACATGGAATAGAGCTGTCAACAGGGGGTCAAAAGAGGAAGAAGAAAGTAAATAGCAAACAGTTACTATTTCTCTGGTGCTGTGTCTGGGAAAAGAGAATGAGATCATGCACATAAGAACTGTCTGAGAAAATAGGGAAGCTTTACATACATAAAGTATAGCTGTTCCTTTTAACATGCACATTGAAACAGTGCCCATCTGAAAATATGCCCTTCAGTACAGCAGCAGAAGGGACAATTCAGGGTTGGAACAAGTCAATAAACTGTTCCTACTGCAATCAGCAACTGCCACTGGTCACCTTTTCCTGTTCTAATTTAGCCTGTGACAAACTCTCTGAAACAAGACGTGTACATGTCATTGGATTGTTCACAAAAACAAAAAATTATTTATTTTTTCTACCATGCCAGGGCTGGTAACGATCATCCCTTTGCATTCTTCTGCGTATTTCTGCCATTCCAGTTCTTCCCACTGAAGCATGTTGGCAATCTCCTCTTCAGGCACCAAAGCTTTACTGCATCGTAACAAGTAGAGAAGAATCTGATGCATTGAGAGTACTTCTTTTCCTCCATCTTAAAACCATAAATAAATAAAACACATTTCAGAGATTCACTCCTAAAGCATGTGCAGAAGAGAAAATATGCAGAATACAAACCATTTGTATGAGCAAAATAAAATGCAAAATGCTTAAGTGATTTGACAAGTATCAAGGCAAATGTTTTACTGATGAATACTGTACATGCATAAAAACTTTGCTAAACTAAAGCAGTAACAGTAATGGTGAAGAGAGTAACAGTTCCATCGTACTGTAAAGTTGAAGTTTCTAACTTGCCTGAATAAACTTTAAAATGAGTAGGCAGAACAATCAGTTATGGTGTCCAGTTATATTTTCCTTTTCACAATTTTATCATTCTTTTTACAACAGCAGTTAAAAAGCCTTTAGGCATTATGCAGCAGTTTTTAAGAACACTCAAAATTTTACAGAATACTTCTGGATGAATGTAGCAAGCTATCCCTGCACTTTAAACTCATCTGTAGTGCTTACGTGCTCTAACTGCAGTAATGAAGACTAAAGAGCCTCATGCTGTCTTCTGTCACTAAATGAATCAAGGGCATGTGAAAATTACTAAATACCTCTGAGACCCCAGGAAAAATGCACAGCAAAGGCTGCTTGTAGCAAGAAGACACTATAATCTGATTGGCTTCAGGTAGCCAGCTACAGATGTGAATATGCAAACGTGAAAGGTGAGTGATGGTCCTGACAGATCACCACTCAGAAGACACTGGCTATTCAAATTCAGTATGTCTGCTCATGTAAATGAGAAGTCACTCCATGTTACCACAATGCTTTAATTTTGACATACATCTCTCCAATTCCCTCCTTTAATAGCAGGGTGTTAATCCATAGGTACAGAGGAATCTTCAAGTTTCACCCCCCCAGAGCACAAATGCTGATTTCCCTCCCCCAGGGAGCAGAAACAATCTGGTCCAGCCACTGAGTATATTCTCTCTCTCACTACACCCACAAAAGAGAAATGGTGACAAACCAGAAGTAAAACCTTAGAGCAATATGGGGGATGACACCACAGCACAAGGAGTGTGATCCCAGGCACACTGGAAAAGCCTTGCAGAGCTGCTGCACAACTGCAGCACTGTGTAAGATGATGTTCCCTACAAGACATGTACAAGCCCTCCTCTTACCTCAGCTGGGATTCCAGCACTACTGCATAGAAATGATGAAAGGGAATGGTGTAACTTGGCCTCTCAGAACAATTAACTCACTTAAACTCCAAGAGGGAATCTTAAGTGGGGAAGATACACCCCCAAACCTCACTGGAAATAGAAAACACTTCTAAATAGCTACAGGGACAGAATTTTAAATGTGCAAAGTTTTCCTTCAAACTGAAGGGGGACTCCACTTACACGACTGTTTTTTGTCAGCAACTGGATTTACTCTTATGCAAGAGGTAGCCCACATATACCAATCACTAAAATATACGTGTATCCTTACCCACTGAAGAGTGTGTACAGGCTGCGATAGACTGCTGTGCTAAATGAAAGTCTGAGACCCTTTCTGGGCCAGAATATGCAGTACTTGGGACCTCAAATGTGTTTTTTCTAGTCTTTTACTCTCTGAATATATTTATCACCATAAAAATCTATGGCAATACAATACAGCAACTGTTCTGCATGCTATGCATCGCAGTAAACCTGGTATGACTAGCTCAGAGCTACCCCAAGGCCTGTCCCCAAGTAAATCCACATAGAAAACTTGACATCCCAAACCTCATTATTTTTAGACCACGTTAGGAAAGTAAGAAAGAAAAAGTAGAGGGGATGGGAAATCAGCAATTCATTTCTATCTTTAAAGAGACAGCTGATGGATGTGTGGAGATCTGATGCACCAACACCTTCTTTGATTAGACCTAAGTAATGTTCTGCAAGCATACCTGAAGGAAATAGATTTCCACTCTCTGAAAATTAAAAATCTTCATGGGTATCTCAAAAAATAATCAATAAAAAATGAAAGCTTGATTAAAAAAAAACCCTGTCAAAAAGATGCTAAAAGGCGACTATATATGCAGAAATATCAGGAAAAAGATACTTTTGAAAGAGTTAGAAGGCTGGGGACCTTAAAGAAGAAGCAGCACACAGGAATACATATTTTAGAGACTTATCCCTCCTCATCCATAAACAACCCAATAGCACAGAAAGAGCTGACTTCTAAACTAAAATTTAAAAAAAAAAAATCAGAATATAAAAACCCTGAACAGGAATGCACCCTCAAGCTACACAAACCAGGCAGGACAAACTTGTTCTCATTTTGTGATGAGGTCAAGTTAATCAGCCACATGTGGCTTGATGGCTTATTTTGTAAATTGCTTCAGCAAAACCAAATCAATGTTTGCTAGCAAGCCTCAGAGCTCTGCTTCTGATTGAACAGTGCTGTGTATCCAGGAAGGAACAACAATTAGAAATACAGTCATCTAGCCATCAGTACTCTCCACAGTAACGAGCCAAAACTCATTTTGCTCCAGCTATAATTAATATCCCAACTAAGTTTCAAAGCCCAAAGCAGAAAGCACCTCCAGGTCACAGCTCTCTTGATGAAGGTTGTTCCGTATTTCATCTGCACCCTAAATCCCACAGCTGAAACACATCCTTCTGTCCACACAACCCTCCTGGAGCAATCACTGGCAGGATCTCAGCAGGACACATTTCCAATGGAGCCATGACATTTACATCAACTGAAAGTCTGTCCTGGTATCTTAGGATGTGTTAAATGCCTCTGTAAACTGTTCACTCAAAACGAGCTGAATGCTCCACACGGAATCTTGTCCTTGGCTGGCAGGCCAGGGTTGAACTGCGTTGGAACGATGGCTTTTGTCTATCGCTATTTGCTGCAAGGTCTAAGCCTGCATTAGGATAAAGAAACAATCAGAAGAGCATGTGCTCAGGGGTGCCCAATCATGCTGACCCTTGCACATCCAGAATTGTAATCTAACCACATGGTATCCTGAAGAGCAGGTGGGAGATGAAATGTGAGAGATTAGATAACAGCACTCTGCAAATGCCACAGCACCATCGCAGAGCAGGACAAGGAGGACACAGCACTGCCTAAAATGACAACAGAGACAAAAGCTGGAAGCAGGACTTGGCCTGTCCATCTGAATTCCAGTTCTTAGTAAACCATCTGCAAGCACTAAAGACTTCAGGCAGAAGCACCAGATCTCTGCACTGACTGAACCATTTGACTTGCAATAAGGGTTTTTCTGTGGAGGTTTTCTCCTGGGGGATAGGGATGTTTTTGGGTTTTGTTTCTTTTTTAAAGCTTTTTTTAGATCTAATTCGTATAACGATATATAATACAAACATTACCTGGAAGAAATCTCACAAACCGCGGCATGAAGTGATATCTGGGACAGGAAACAGAATCATTTTCAAGTGAAGGACCTTAAATACAAAAAAAATACAGAAAATTTTCCAACATATTTGCAAAAGAAGAAAAGAGGCAACTTTGCTGCAGATGAAATCAATGAATGGTGATTACATTTGACAGGGCTTCAGTTTCAATCCAGAAAGTAACAAAAAAAAAAAAGAACAGAGAGACAACTTGTAGTGAAAGCTTTCACACAGATAATTTAAAAGAAATCTAAAATAATTTAAAAATAATAAGAACCTAACAAAAAAAACCCCAGCACTTTAAAAAGAAACAGTAATACAAAAATATTAGTTTATATAATCAGTTAATTATTTCATTTAAGCCTTATAGGTACAAGCACTAGTTTATTTAATCTCCTCCAATTAGTGGGGTGGTTTTGCTTACCAGAACAAAGATAACATGGAAATTTCCTTGGTACTGTTTTGTGGGTTTTTTTTTTCATTTCCTATTCATCATATAAAGCTTTCAAGAAAATAAAAACTAAACCAACCAGTAAGTGCTAAAAAAAGAACAATCAGAAGCTAAAAAAAGAAAGAACAATCAGAAGCAGTGATAGGAAAGACAACACTAATGTTAGAATATATTATCAAACCAAAGGCTACACAAAATGTATTAAACCTGTGTGCTCCTGTGCAGAGTGAATCTCCACAGACAAAGTCACGACACCCAAACAGACCTACAGATACTGAAATGTAACTCCTCTGATACTCTCATTTCTCTTTTAGACCATGCGAAGTATTCTCTTTCGTTGCAGTCTTCACAGAAACCAGTATTTTCATCTTGTCAAAAGACAACAACATTCAGCTATAATGACAACACTATTCCTCCACAGCTGTCTGTATGTCACTGCTTTCTGAGCTGACTGCAGAGAAATACAGTATGAGTAACTTGTTTGTTAGCTTGTAAAAAGAGACAATAGTTTACCTGACACCTTGGCTTTCAAAATACCATGCACATGATACTCTGTAATATTAAACACACAGTAATATTTACTGTTTGATTAAAAACAAAAGTTCTGGATTACGGCAGAAATTTAGTTTATTTGTGAAAATACAGTGCCAAGTTTGTGCATTTTCACTGCTACACCTCACATGATTGAACTCTAATTTCATCTTCTTGAAGAATAAATGAAGTTTGTCCCTCTTATGGAAAACAGAGGTTACATTGTAATGTTGAGGACCGTCTCAAAATCAATGTTACCTTTAAGATTCCAGTCATACAACTCCAAAATATCTTTGAATAGATATGAAGAAAACAGCTCAAGGCCTCTCACACAAAAATTCTGGGGAAACAAAAAAATAGACCAAAATTATAATTATATAATACTGCAATACAAATAATGCCATTCATATATAGTTAAATAAAACACTATGAAAAAGCAGTGTCTTCATATTTGCCAACTACTAAATACTGGGTTTTGGAAACAGTATTGATATATTTTTGATCATCTACTCTAACATAGCACAGTTCTCTCTTCAGAAAGCATTGTCAAGAAAGAATGGTATTGAATCTTCTTCATTCAATGTCCAAACCAACAGTATAGGCAGAAATTATGAGTCTGCAATAATCTGCCAAGCACTAAAACCCCTTTTACCTGAGCAAGATGAGCAGATGACACATTTCTGAGAAATATCCTTCTCATAATTCACTTTTTCCCAAATGCTCATAATAAATGTTTATAAATCACCACCTGTGGTATCATGTAATTTCCATAGCAAGTGTGAGCACAAGACAAATTGAGGATTATGACTTCAGTAGCCAACAGAAGAAGAATAAAAAGGACGAAAAGAGAAAAAAAAAACCGAAAAGGGATTCTTTTCATCAAGCAAGGAACTGGCTCCTTCTATGAAGGAACTTATAAACTTTCCCGAACAAACAAAACCAGACTGATATAAATTGTGCATGTACGATATCGGCCATAAATTCCAAACTTAATACCACAATCTGTTTCACAAGTCATTAGTAAAGATGGTCTGCAAATAATCCAGAAGTCCCCCAAAATGTTCACTTCCCTGTTTTGCTTGGTACCTGTTTGTTGTTTCAGTTCAAGATTTGCAGACAACACAGTACATTCACTAACAAGAAATTCATTGCTTTGATCACATTAGTCTTTCTGAGGAATTTCAGGGCTGTTGCATATATTTAGATGCCATTGAGCAACAAAAAAAAGATCATTAGAAAGAAAAATTTAAATATATGTGACTAAATTAAATAGTGATCCTATCTTTGTAGTTAATATGCAGGGGTGTTTCTGTACCTACACACACTGTTCCACTGCAGCAATTTACTTTGCAAACTGGCTCCACCAGGCATTAATTTGTAATAAAAAACCCCACCACAAACAGATTATGAACTCAATGTGCTTTGCTTGTATCCACAGGAAATTTGTTTTGACAATAGCTTATATTTAGTACTGATAAGCAATCTTCAGAGCTTCAACTTCTGATTAAGTTTCAGCTCTGCCATTGACTTATATGGTCCTGGCAAAGGAGTACCTCCATATGCCTTATTTTTGTCATACGTAAGAGAATGGTAATGCCTAACTCAATTTACAGATACTGTATATAATTTAAAATAAAAGGAACCTACGGATATAAGCACTTCTTACTATTTGTTTTTAATATATGATAGCCTAGGTAGATAGATTTATGCTAGTACCTGTAAGTGCAAGTTCTGTTTCAGCCACTCCTTCAGAACAGAGCCAGTCTCTTAGAGACTTCACAAGGTGGGATACTGAAGAGTTTAATCCTTAAACATATCAACAATTCATAACCCACTCTGACTTCTAGACTAGTTATCCATCTTACCTCAGGCATCATCTCCTCAATGAAATGAATGGTATAGTCAATGTTAAACCTGATTACTTTGCATAGAGGAATCTGGAAGGAAGAGAGAAATTCAGCATTAAAAACTATACAGCATTAAATGTATAGTTAATACAATTTTATATGCAAAGGTATTACTGTCTGCTGAAAAGGGCACTTACTATAACAGCTGCTCTGGAGGATCATGCAAAGACAAGAACACAAGCACCTGTAAACAGAGTACCAGTTCCAGCCTTCACCTCGGTAATAAAACACAATGCTGACAATGCTACTAAAACACAATGGTGAAGGAAGGTTCAATAATGCCATCTACTGGAGATGAAATTTTCTTTAGAAGGAAAAGTACACCTGTAAACCTCAGACAACCTGTATCCTCTCTCCCTCGGATATTTGCAAGTGAATCTGTTGTTTGTGACACAATATGTCAGACTGATACAGTGATCTGAAAGCAAGGTGTTTTTAGCTCACTGCCAATTGTGTCAGCTCTATGGTCTTAAAATGTAGTTTTAAGTCAACGCAACATAATGTAATAGCTTAGGGACAAATTTACAGTTTTATACTAATTTAATGCAATAAATATTCTCAGAATTTCACCTGACTAGCTAGCAAGACAAACATTTAATTCCTTTTTTTCATCTTTTTATGGTCCATAAATTGCTGAAGGTGCTTCATTTTTTTAAATGGGATTTTCAGAGAAAAAAAGCTAAATTCCTACAAGACTACAAAAATGCCGAATTTTCCCTTACACATCTACAGCTCTTACCAAATTTTACTACTCACTGGCCTCAAAGGTATAAAAGAGTGTTAGAATAATTCCATGACCTCTGAAAGTGAAGGAACCCAAGGTTACTTTACACTGGTAAGCATACAAATAAATAGTTGAACAGTGATGGGGTTGCAGTGAAATCAACGTACATAGCAGAGGTGCAATATTCTGCTTGCATCTTCTTACAGCCCCCTGCCAAACATTTGACTATTTTGACTACAAATATCTATTGTTATCTGCATGATACATTGAGAAGCTGCAACCAATGACCAAACAAAACTACATTTCTTACAGTTTGATACAGTATCAAATGTGAATACACCCCCCGCCCCCCAAAACCTTGGAATATACCATTAAATAAACCATTTAGAATCTGAGAAGATGAAAACCTGTCATACTTAAAGCAATGAGGCTTTAAAAAAAGTACAGGGATTATTTATTTACTTGCTAACACATAATTTAAACTAGAAGTTGAATACTTTAGAGAACTGACCACAACTAAGATCTCCATGAACTGGAGTTCCATGTAAACAAGCAAATACACAGTAAAAGAACATGTGGTTGGTAATGTAAAATTGGTTTGGTATTTATAATATGAAAATTATAATTTTTCCTATGACGGTACTAAACACTTTCCCTAATACTTGAGCTGCTCATTTATTACTCAGTAATAACAGCAGTAACTCAGTAATAACCTAAGTGCAAACCTAAGACTTCATACTACAGAAATTTGGTTAATGCAAAGATGTTGGTGTTCAGATCTCTATTTTTACTACCTTTTGCTACCTCTCCTTTATCAAATATGTTCCAAAGAGTCCCTCAAAGAGCAGATTTTATGTTGTATGCCAAAAATCATATCATGACATCAAGAGACTCCTTCCAAAGGGCTTTATATGTGTTAGTAGCAGGAATTGACACCACAGTATTGCTTTGTATTCAACTCTGTAAAAAAGTAATCATTTGTAGCTGATCACTTCCCCTATCTGGAATGAGAAAAAAAACATATGCACATATGCACTTTACAGCTTAATAGATTCTCTACCCATTCAATCAAAGAAGAGTTTTCCTTGTTGTCTGTATATTAAAGATTTCTGTAACTCTCTGCCTTGCTGTCACATAGCAGACACAAAAATTGTAAAGATAAGAAGGGTCTCTTTATTCTTTTAACGTGAATAAAACAAAACTGCTCCTTTTTGCTCATTAGCAAAGTGAAAACGTAAAGCCTTGACATAAATTTGCCTTGAATCCTGAGGCTGAGTTAATGCTACTGGGCAGCAGTGTTTCCCATTGCCATGTCAGAGGCTGAACTCCACTCTCTCACTTATCAACAAGAGTCCCTTCCCCTGACCACCAAAAGTGAAGTTTTCATATCCATTACATAAGCAAACTGTCAGAAGTAATTTCTTCTCAGTGCCTCTCAGTTCCAGTATCCTTACATGCCAGTCCTGTGTTCATAACCATTCTTACACTGAGTTGTGGCATTGGTGATATTGCTAGTAATAGATATAAAAACCACAGAAACTAACACACACTGAATTTTTGAGAAAACCTTGAAATAACCAAGATAAGAAAAAAATCTTCTAGTGTACAGAAATGAAGTATTTGCATATTTTCCATTCATGTTTGGCTAACTCAGCTTATACTAGAAAAGCAAGGCAGTCAGGTACCAGTCATGTCCTTTTCTTGTTACACTTGCTTTCAAAACACAAACACCTGTATGTACCTACAGCTTTTACTAAAAATCATAACTTGCTAGGTCCTGAAGAAGCTGAACAGCTGTTATAAAGTACTGGAGACATCTAAGTAAGTTTTAAGAAGGGAGAAAACCTTTTAGAGTTTAGAGTGGATTTCTGAATAATTTAATTTGTCACTTGAAGGGGAAAACTTTTTTTGTTGTTGTTGGTAGTTTTTTAAACTTTGCCAACTTAATAAACCCACTCATCCAATTTAAATCCAATTAGCAGTTTTAACAAGTTGTTCCATGGTTTTAATTCACTTCCAAACTGCAAAACATGTAAAAACATTACTTCAGTGCACATCACAGCCTCAGTCACAGTTCAAAGACGCTGCTTACCACAATCAGTCAAGACAAAATCGGAGCTCCATTAGCACAAGTATCTTTCCCCAGTCTCAAGTGCTGGCAAGATGTTTGTAGCATACACGTATTGTTTTTTTAGAGAAGTTCTGCTTCAGGGCAGAATGAGCACCTTGTAAAGAAATCCCCTGTACGAAACCTAAAGTATGTAGCAATGACCATACTTACATTTGTTAGTGGGGCATGTGCAAACATGGAGAACCCTTCAAAGATATATTCATGGTCATCATACTCAATAACAGTAGGTCTGTCTGTCTTAAAAAAGCAAACAAAACCACCACGGAGTAAGCAAGAAGCAGTATGACTTTTGTCACTGAAAATAAAATCAGAGTCCTAGTTTGAATTATTTATAAAGTACTTACTAAGAAATTTGTGGGAGGTGACACAGTAATTCGATAGTGGTACAGTCTTCCAGCATTGTTGGTCATGGGGCGACATGGTTTAATGGGCTTAAAGGAAGAGATAAGTAGAGTTATGTGTAGAGTCAAGGCAAATTTAGATTAAAAGAGAGAATAAAGCATTTCTAATAGCCATGAAATATGCATTAGAAAAAATTAAATAAAAGCAGGTAGTCATAATTAAGTATTCTGGGAAGGAGGAAAGTGTGGCCTTATCTCCACTTTCACTTTAAGAAATATTTTTAAAGCTATTCAAAAGCAAAAAAAGGTGGATTTTTTTTTTTTAATTTTCCATTTAACTCTCCATCTCTCTTACACACCACAGTTAGCTGTTTACGTTCCAGACTAATTTCCTCTCCTATATAAATTTGTTTCAGGAAACACAGTTTTAAAAGTTTATGAAGAGGAGCTTGAACATCACACAAGATGATCTCAAGGGACATTATCAAGATAGACAGGTATCAGTCCATCTGCTTGGGGGAAATCTGAGGCCTGAAGAGAAGGGATTAGTCTATCACCACAGAGTAACTCCACTCTATTACAAGGTTATAATGCTTGACTTTGAGGTCCAAAGGCAGCCAGACACAAGGAATTTCATGTTTCCCTCCAGATTGTTTTGAAGCAGTCCTGTGTAAAGACCTAAACTCCTCAACAGTCAGACAAAACCAGTTTATCATATGTCCTACATACAACTTGCTGCAGTTCAAAGGCTGCCACCAGCCTGCTCGGAATACATTGGGAAAAAGAATAAAATCACTGCAGTGAGCAGGGTACTACTCTGAACAGCAGAAGAAAAGTTGGCCTGTGGCATTGGCAAGACAGCTACACCACTACGCTGCTCTGGCCACTCTGCAAACCTTACGCAGTAAGCAGGGTGATTACATTGGCTCTTCAGCCCCAAAATAAGCTTCTCACTGCTGCAACAAGACAGCGGCAAATAAGCTAGTTCAAAACTAGGCAGTTTCATCTACAGGACACTGTGAGAAGTAGTATATCCTAGGAGATTTTGTGAAACCTGCGATTCCCAGATGGCATTGTTCCAGGGAGCAGCTGCCTTCATGCACCAAATTTTATATATAGTAGTTTTCTCCTCCTAAATTTTCTCCCTCCTCTGCAAGAAGAACCCTAGATGTAACATGGGGAGGAACAGATCCTGAACTAGAGCAATTTATAGTAAGCTTCAGACCAAAGCCAATTTTCTGAACTCAAATAATTCACAGAAACGTTCATAATTCCTTAACTGCAGAGAAATAAAAGATTGTTTCGGTAAATATATGTAAGAAGGCCTACTGAAAAATAAAATTTTTCAAGAAAAAGCACAAAGATAAATTGTAAAGCCTACATGCTAAGGCAAGAATGCCTCCTGACAAGCCTTCTGCTTCTTTCAGCAGCAGATTACTATTTACTTTTTCTTTTAAAGTAATCACTTCACAGAGTGGGCCCTTCACAATGTATTCATCCACTTGAAGATAGGAGATCTTTTGATCACAAGTTCTTTTCTATTAACATAATTGTGTTTCAGAAACTTAAAAAAAACCCAAACAAACCTAAAACTAAGCAAACACAGGCAAAAGTTTTCTACAGTTTCCAGGTGGATTTCACTATCAGTATTGCATTTTAAATATGAGGTTACATAACTGAATGATTTAAAGCTGCACAAGCGTTTTTTTTACTCAGCCGGTAAATCACGGGAAAGACCCCTCAAATCAACCTAAGCAGGAATTTACAGCTGCAAGTTTGTATTCATAATTGCAATCCTTAGAATTACTAATACCTCTTCGCCAGGATAAATGCCATGTCTTATTCCTGTTCGCCGGGCTTTAGCACTGCACTTGCACAAAGGTCCATCATTCATCTGTCAAAAACAAAATAGGATTCTGGTTGTATTGAAAAGTGGTTTTGGGAAAGTATGTTGGTTTTAATGCCCTGAGTGCTGATGCTTCTAAAAGCCTGTCATGCTTAGATTAAGTGGATGTTCTTAAGCCAATAAAACTGAAAACAGTATAGACTAATATTAAGAAAACTGCACAGCAGCATTAGAACTGCATCACTGTTTCAGAAGCACAAGATGGAAAAGCACTCTCAACAGAATTCTACTACCCTGCTATAATGCACCTCTTTTCCATTGCTTATACACATAAACAGCATGATGACTGCCTAAAACGAAATTCAGGTCCCAAACATGTATGTGTCGATATTTACATGCTGAAATCTCCATATTCAAACAGTTCCACTGGGCTCTCTGACTGAAAACACATCCTCAACTAAGCCTTTTGCCATGGAACAAGACTATCCCCTGAAATGCAGACCATTCAAAGATTTTACTTGGTACTTTAAAGAACTAATGGGAACACTTCAAATCCATCCTGTGAACAGATCAGTAAAAAAGATAAAGGGGGAAGAAATACCCACTTGAGTATTCAGTATGAGTGCATCAAGCAGCTATACCAAAAAGGGCCAGTGCATATATTACAATGCTAGCATCTTTCTTTTCACTTTTATGACCAAGATCAATGCAGACTATCAACTACTGCAACAGCCTAAAGCTTTCTGCCCTTAACATTATGCCCATTGCAGAAATCCAACAAAAGAAGCCCAGAAACAAACCAGAGAAACAAAGTAAGTTCCCAACTCAAGGTTTCAAAGTTTGAATCCAAGAAATTAAACTTCTTTTAGACTTAGGAAAAAAAACAACCAAACAAACAATAAACTTGCAACGCAACAGAAAAACCAGCAGAACTTTCCATGCTATTACAAGCAGTCTGAAAACACAAACAGCATCCACAGTGGGGCTAAATGGCATTATCATATATTAGAAATAATGTGAAGATACCACTGGAAGAAAGACTCATTAAACCACTGTTAATGTTAGCTTTAGGGAGTTGGGACAGGGATGCAACCTTTTAGTTTTGATGTTAATTCTCTAAATGTTCACCTCAGTTTCTTCAAACTGGCACAATGCATATGTGCAAAGAATCATAAGAAGCAGGAATTTCCCTACTCGTTTGGAAACTGAGCCACACAATCTTAACAATGGAGTGACATGACAGCTTGTTGTCCTCACAGTTTTTCCCATACTCTGAGAAGAACACGCTCCAAGAAATTGAATCATGCTCATAGGTAGAAGCATACTTCCTCACTGGCTTACACAGCAACAAGACAGAAGAGAGTTAAAAACACAGTCAACAGCTAATTGCTCATCAGTGCCCCAAAACTAAGGGTCTGCTGAGGCTATTTAAATAATCATCACTTATTTTTGAAAATCTCATCCTTAATTCTTAGAACTATTCAGCACAAATACTGCTTCTTTTATATTAAATGCACAGGCCAAAACTCAGAGAGATGTGAAGTACTTGTAAAGCCAAGACATGAGAAGCAAGTCAGATACATCTCTAGCTCGTCCCTAACAACACTGCTCATAGAAAAAAATGCAGGAGAACAATCATGAATTGATGGTAAAATGATGATGAGAGATTACAAATTTACATAGGCAATGCCTTCTTTGACCAACAGAGCAACACAAACAAGCAGATCACATTTGTAAGGCAAAAGCCGCTGTGGTGGCATTGAATTTAACAATTTATTTTCTGGCAACTGTCAGCACTGCTGGAGATTATCCAAATTAACAAACAAGCTTCTCAGATCGAAGGGTTGGGAAGATCCATCCTACAAATCTAGTTCCATGTCAGACAGTGTACTTGTACATGTCAGAGTGCATGGCAATCATTCCGGTTTTATTTATTGACAGAAAGCATTCTGACACACCAGATAAATACCTATGAAAACTTCAATGTTTTCAAATAAAATCTACACAGAAGTACAACAGCACTGACAAGCTCACCATGATTGATTGTAGCCCTTTCAAGAAAGATGAAGAGTCAGTCTCAAGAAAGTTTTTGGGAAAGAATGTTTTTCAGCAAGAAACTCAGTTTTTCCACCTTTTTTCCCGCTAATCTTCTTCATAGAACATTACTTTGAAGTGTGCCCAAGAGCTACACAACTTTTTCTGTTAAATATCTGAACAGTTAGCTAAGTTTGCTCTCCATACAAATAAAAACAGCTAGCTATGCTCAATCATTCTTTTTAAACTAGAAGCATAAACAGGAATCTGTAATAGAATATTCAACAGACTTTTGAATTACCACAGTGGCAATATGTGTTGCAGTATCTCTTCACATTATGATTTGTTGCACGCTAAATTCATACATCACACAAAGTGCCAGAAAAATAAGTTTACTGACATGTCACTTGAAATGAGAAAATAGATTGTAAAATATTTAAGTAAGAAAGATGAAGATGGTGAATTTGCAAACAAAAACTAGTCTTCTGTGCAATGTGTACATTCAAAACAGCACTTCATGAGCTCAGCAATTACATTTAATGAGAATTACAATCTCCATGCAATTACAAAAGAACCATTAGACAAGAAATTAGAAGCATTAGCTGCATATTTAAAACATTATTTATCATTATGAGCTGAGAGCTTAAGGTGAAAAATTTGTAAAGGATGTACACATATTGCCTTTTCTCCACCACACAATTCAGTTGTGTACCTTTATCTCAGGGCTAAAAGGACAGCATTAGCATACTGTTAGCAATTCAGTTTTTATTAATGCTGTCAGACATGATTCCAACTGAATAATCCACCGGATTAATCAGCTGGAACCACACTCTTGAAATCAAAAGTGAAGTGCTTTGAAGAAGATGAGAGAGAAAAGGGAAAACAGGTAAAGAAAGCATTTTGAAATAGAAGTCACTCTACATGTTTGACAACAACGCAGAATTTTCAGTTTATTGGGAGAATGACCTTTGGATACCCAGCACTTTTTCCTCACACCCTACCTGTCCTGGATCATTGTACCACAGTTCTTCATGGAGACGATCAGGGTGTGCTTTTTTACGCTTAATTTCTGCAATGACGTCAATAACATCTGAATCTGAACTGCTGGAGCAGCTGCTGTCATCTTCAGAGTCACACTCTGACTCACTGGAGCTCTCTGATTCACACAGAAGAAATAAAGACAGCTGAAAAACACTTCCACATGCTCTCTTCTCCATAGCAATGCATTCTCTAACATGAATTAATGTCTGGACTTAATATTAAAAAAACCTCCACACTCAAAAACCTTGATCTCACATATCTCTAATCTCCTGTGGTACTTTGAAGCAACTCCCTTTCTTATGCACGTAATTTTAGTCACTCATTTTCACAGATATCCTCAGGTCTAATTTAAATAAATGGATTCACAGCCAAGACATATACCAAGAAGCAAGTAAAGTTTATTATTCTTGGAATAAAATGCAATATTTCTTCCATTTGTCAAGTTTTGACTTAAAATATATTACTGTACTGCCAGTGCTTTCAAATACTGTGAAACTATGGTTTTAAAATACACATTTACTGAACACAAGACTCTCCTTAGTTGAAAGAAAAAGGAGAGAGAGAAAATGAGAGACTATCAGTAGGCAAAAGTTTCCCTTTTTTTTTAAATTAAGATGTATTTTTACACAGTTCATAATTTGGCATAAGGTGTTATTAAAATATGTCCTTGGAGCACATGGTTTACATAGGTCATCTATGCTCAGCTGAAATAAGTGTTTTCTTACAAAGTATGCACATGTGTATTCCTACAAATATTCACAAAGACTTAAGTTTCAAAAGTTCTCTGATTTACAACAGATTAATACTGAGGTCTATTTTCAGGTGCAAAATGTGCCTGGAACCCATGAGAGTAAGCTGGAGTTTCAAAAGACTAACACAGAACTTTTCGATGTCACGTATTGAAATCATAGAATGGTGTGGGCTGGGAGGAGCCTTAAAGACCATCGAATTCCAACCCCTTTGCCATGGGCAGGGACATCTCCCAGTAGACCAGGTTGCTCAACGCCCCATCCAGCCTGGGTTTAAACATTGCCAGGGATAGGACATCCATAACTTCTCTCTATGGGCAACTTGTTCCAGTGCTTCTCCACCCCCAAGTAAAGAATTTCTTCCATCATCAGCCTTTCATGATCTAAAAGCACTCCTGGAGTGCACTGCTATCTCACTGCAAAACACGACTACTGCTGACACAAGCCAGAACAGAGACAGCATTTACTGAAGTTAAAAAATAAGACAAACTATTAGACACTACATGGCTGTAGGAGAAGCTGCCACAGACACCAAATTAGCCCAGGAGAACAGTGAAGAGAGTGAATAGAGCCTTCAGGTTCTCCAGAAAGACTAGGAAAAGAAAATGCAGAAGTTGCTCTTGGCCCTATCATATTTTAGCCTGGAGCAGCAGGCTTTCTTCCTCAGAGATCTGAGGAATGACAGCTTTATGCAGGTATGTTGAATGCAGCAGTCCCATCCTTGATTCACCCACATGAAAAAACATCTCCTAAAAACCCCTACGGTTTACTTTGCTAGTGATTCTTGAAGGAGTTTAAATATATGCAAATTCACTGTTCAAAAAAAATGTGAAGAATTCCTTTACAAAAGTGAATTCACATTTTATTTCATCTGTATTTCTCTTTTTCTTTCCTCTTCATTGCATCCTTTTATACCATCAGCATGTAACCATGTCATTAGGCCTGTAATTCATCTTTAGAATTTTTGATATGTGACTTTTTAATGAGTTACTAAGATGAGATATGAAAGTTTGAAGCAGCTCACCTGGCCAACATGAAGCAATATTTACAAAGCAAGCTCAACAGAGTATATAAATTACTGTGATATGGCTAAAATTTCTTGAACTAAAGCACTAAAAAACACACTATGAAACACTGAAATGCTGGAAGTAGGAAAACAACAGCTTTCACAAAACAAACCAAGAAGAATAGCTTTCACTGACTTCTGAGTAGACAAATTGCTATAAAAACCTCTGCCCTGATAATTCAACCAGTATTTCCCCAGTATCTGATGCTGCTAGATGTATTTCACTGTCAGAAGACCATAAAGGTGGTCCAAGATAATGCAGATAATGTATGTTATGAAAACTAATACTTTTGCAGAGGTCTGATCATACTAAGCAGACCTGCACAACAAAAATACAATACTGAAGAAAAACTCCTATGTTTGCTTTCATAGCATGAGTCTATCACCACTACCCTTGCTTGCTCTTTAGAAATCTAAAACCAGGAGCTCCTCAAAACCTCTCATATGCCATTCTCTGAACTATCTGATCATGCTCAGGGTGTTTCATACCATGCAAGAAACTAGCATTTGGTAGTGATGGATACCCTCCCTTTTCCCCCAGGCTTTCTGGGTAAAGAACTGAGCTCTGCTTCAGTCAAAAGCTACAGTAAAACTCCCATGGATATGAAATACAAAGGAGGGACTTAAAAAACACCTATCAACATTATTAAGTACACACAACTGCCAAAACAGGTTAACTACAGATTATTCCATTTCAGAGCTTTGTCACCATTTCAGCTTACCTAAATCTTCATCCAGCTTGGTTTTCGGTGGCTCCCATGGAGGCCTGGCTGCTTTGGCCTTTGCCTGTCGCTTTCCTAACTCCTCATCAAACTTTTCATACAGATCTCGGAGCTTGCTTGTTCCTACCACAGTAGAATCCCCCTGTTAATAAAAAAATTAGAACAACAGAACAAAAAAAGGAGAGTGTTAATATAGCACAAGAACTCAACACCTACCAGCATTTAATGAAAAAAAGCAAGAAGGTGGGAAAGACGGAGCTTTGTAGTTCAGTGAAGCATGGGAATAACTAATAAGGCTTTAGCATATCATTACATTGCTTCACCAGGTGAACTAGCAGACAAATTATTTCATTTGCTGGTATAGCACATCTCCAAGGTTGCAGGAATATATGGTGCTTGAGGCATCTTTGCTCAAACACAGGTATAATGGGCAAAAAAGTCGATCTTTCCTTCCTGGAGACAAAAAAAAGTACCCCCTTTTCCATGTACCACTTATCTGAATGCTAAGAGACATTAGGCAAAAGGAACTGATGAAAACAGAGAAGAACAGCAACGAATGAAGCCCCTAATGGGATTAAAAGACTGAAATGATTAGGAAGAGAGAAGAATTAAACGACACAAAACATGATCCTGCTGAAGGGTTCCTATTATAAAGGACTGTCTGCAGTCATTTTAGAGTTCCCACTGACATACCACTTGATCCATGGGGTCATTGGAATAATAGCTTTCAGAATGGGTACAGCGAACCCAGACTGGCTTAAGCAATTCCTCATCTTCCTCTTCATTTTTTTCAGATGCATTCTCTTCTGATTCTTTGTCTTTGACAGCAGTATAATTTTTCTCTTTGCTGGAGTTCTGGTTCTCAGACCACCTTTCTCTGTCCTCCTCCCATCGGGTTCTCTTTCTCTCTCTGCTTGGAGACCGGCTTAGAGGGAGAAAGCAAACAAAAGCAATTCTCTTTATTATTTTAACAGTGACGGTTTTAAAATGAAAAAGAGTTTGCTTCAGATCAGTACATCATTCTATCATATAAACTGCAGCAAAATCCAGTTGCCTTTCCAGCTTTTAACTTGCATCACAAAGAGTACAAGAGTAATTTGTAGTTCTGAACTGCTATAAAAATGACTTAAAATTCGATGTGCTTTTTATTTTAAGCCATATTAAAGAATTAAAATAAAAATTACATGGCATTTTAAATTACAATTCCTACTTGCATTCTAGGTGAATTTCTTTTAATTTTATTTCTAAGTTAGGAACTCAGTAGTAAAAAATAAGTCACATCACTCACAACTAAAAGTTACAGTAAGGAGTTTCAAAACATAGCCCACAAACTATTGGCATGACAAAAGAATTCAGGTTTTATTAAAAAGATTATACAGAAACCACACTTCTGTAACTCTAACATGCCTTTGAACAACACAATGTGTGATATTCCTTATGCATCACAAGAGTAATGTTTCAAAAGATGAATAAGGAAACTACCAGCTTTTGTTTTCTTTTAAATCTCCTCTGCCTACAAAACCAATAACGTTGTAATGATTTAAACTATCCAGAATTCAGAAAGGAGCAGTAATATAAGAAAAGACTCTAAATGATAACCTGAAGGTAGAATGACTTTAAATAATTTTGGTACTTTACAGAACAGGAGATGTAAGAGAAAGTCTTTAGGACACAGCAGTGAAACTCTCCAGAGATTAATCCTGTTTCTAACTCTACAAGGTCTTGAGATAACTGGCATTTGCATGTATCAGTATACGATCATAAATTTAAGACACTCATCTTTTCTGAGTTTCAAATGAGACACATATGCACACAAAACCTCACGAGTGGATGCACAGAGCCTCAAATGCTCAAGAGACCACATGCAGCCTTCCTTACCTTCCTGCTCTCTTGTAATCCTTTTTGTAGGATCTGTCTGGTGATGGTGATCTTCTGCTGTCACGGTGCCTATGCCTCTCCCTCTCCCGTTCCCTTAAAAAGTTCAAAAAATAAGCTGAATGAGAAATCTGGCATTCCATACACTCCACACCTGAAAGGAACACAAAAGCAGTCTAAGATCATGTTAATGCAAAATGACAGCCACATGCTGACTGCTAAAAGATGTTCTTGACACTGACCTTCAAGAAACTTGTAAAAGATAGTCATCTATTCATGTGCTCCATCTGCTTCAACAAAGCCATCTATCTCAATACAAGAGTGAATTCACACCATACATAGGCAACATCTATGAACTCACCACAGGACCTATTACCATTCTTCCTCTTCTCCTGTTACGAATGGCAAAGGGTAAGACTGTTGTATCTACAACCATTCCAAATGCTCCAAGGAGGGAAAAGAAAACCTACTTCAAGCACAATAGCTTTGTAAACACAGCAGTCATTCAAGTGCTTGAGGCAAGCCCTCTCTCCCTTACAGCCACCTCAAGCACACACAAAGAGCAGACAGATACAGACAATCTGCACAATGCTGAAACTGTAACTCTCATCTACAAGACTCACCTTGCACATACACATAAAGAATTTGATAACCCAAACCTATTTCTGGGATCAAAGAGCTTTAAATTAACTGAAGTCTTGGGGAAGAGGGGCTGGAAAGCTGTCCAGCAGAACAAATGAGTGTAGTAGCCTGTTAACCCACTGCTTTCGTGATGCCATGTTCCCCTTCCTGCTCCCCCCTGCCCTTAGCCTTGGCCACTTCCTTGGTTTCTCCATACTGGTTCCTGTACCCCAACCCTGCCCAGGTACCAGCCCTGGGCCCCTGACAAAACCCCCTCACGTGCAGACCACGGGGTCTCTCTGCCTCTGGAAATCGCAAGGACAAGATGTGATTAAAGCCATCTCAACCCTCATGAGAGACTCTTCTCGCTTCATTCATCATCACTGGTTGTGACGCTGATAGCTGACCAGAGCGAGATCGCGGGGCCATCCGAAATGGACTGCGGGATGCAACAGGTCGCATTGCCCTAGGAAACCCTCGCTGAGCTCTCAGGGAGCTACAGCCTGCTAAGCAAAATCTAGCGGTTACACCAAATGAGGATGTTGGTCACAGGCAGGTGAATATGAGCCAGCATAGGCCCAAGTGGCCAGAAAGGCCAATGGCATCCTGGCCTGTATCAGAAATAGTGTGGCCAGCAGGACCTGGGCCCTGACTGTCCCTCTGTACTTGGCACTGGTGAGGCTGCACCCAGAATCCTGTGTCCAGTTCTGGGCTCCTCACTACAAGCAGACATTGAGATGCTGGACCATGTCCTGAGAAGGGCAATAGAGCTGGTGAAGGGTCTGGAGAGTGAGCTGAGGTTCTTGTGTCTGGAGAAAAGGAGGCTCAGGGAAGACCCTGTTGCTCTCTACAACTGCCTGAAAGGGGGTTGTAGCCAGGTGGAGGTCAGCCTCTTCTCCCGCATAACAAGCGACAGAATGAAAGGAAACAGCCTCAAGGTGCACTAGGGGAGATTTCATTTGGATAGTAGGAAAAATTCTTCACCCAAAGGGTTATCCAGCACTGGAATAGGCTGCCCAGGAAAGTGGTATCATCATTCCTTAAAAAAGCGCTTAAAAGAGATGTAGACGTGGCACTTAGGGATACAATTTAAGCAGTGGAGTTGGCAGCATTAGGTTACAGGCTGGACTTGATGATCTTAAGGATGTTTTCCAACCTAAGTGATTCCATGAAATTACTGTATTTATTAGGCAGGAAAGATCACACAGGCAGTTTTTATACTCTGCTAACAGCTGGCAACTCATTGTGCATCTGTTAAAACTTCTAGTCTGTTGATACACTAGGAATTATAAACAGTGTTTCAAGTGGCCAGGTGGGTTAACAGAACGAGTCAAAATTATTTATGAACATATATATATGTTTGTTTCCATGCTCATAATACGAAACAGAATGCCAATTTACAAAGCAAAGAGTTCAAACTATCTATTGTTTTCCCCAGCCCCATTCATCCTTGTTTGTCAGCATCATCCTTGTTCAAGCATGGATTTCAGTCTTCAGAGAGCACATTCCATGCCATCTGATTCGCTTGGGAGACGGATGCTGCAGAAAAAAAACAACCCCAAGTGTGGCAAACAGCTCCGAATCAAAGTAAGTAGATACACTATCAAGTAGATCTGGAAGCTGTTGGCCTAAAGCAGCAATCCAAAAGTGTTTCTCTGAGAAACCTACTGAAAGCATGCATTTTCAAAACTTAAAATTGAAGCTTGAAATTATGCAGCAAGGAGGAGAAAATTCCACAAGCATCTCATACAGAAAAGGCCAGTGCCTTAATGCCAGCGGCATTAAGTTTTAGGAAAATCTTCTTTTGAAAATCAAAGTAAACATACTCAGTGTGAGGCTTGAGTTGCTTTTTGAATGCAAGTGTCAAAGGTTCTGTAATTAAGTCTCTGCATATGTAAATCAAAGTGGCTTCATTTGCACATGCTTTATGAGTAAATTCATGTTCCACACGTGACATGAAAAAATTCTGAGCTTTTAAAATTAAGAGCATGTGATCCAGGAGCCTTGATAAATATTTAAACACTTAACTTTTCAGCAGCACTTTGAATATTTTGACAGAGTTTATTAGACACATAAAGATCTACAAACAACAAATCTAAGACACGAGGAAGATTTAACTGGTGATGCTTTGCTCTAAAACACACTACAGCAAATGGCATCAGGTCAGCTCCTAATTTCCAAGCCATTTGTGTTCATGAAGAAGAGGGGCAGACACTTCATGAAAAATCCCAAAATAAGCACTGCACACTCATCTACCCGAATGACATCAGTGAAGCCTACAACTGGCCCACACTCATTTTCACCGCAGTCCTCTCTTGAGATCACAGGCTGGCTTGCTGAGAGTCTTCATCCTGAACATAACAAGCTTTTCACTAAAACATCTCATTGCAGGAATTAGATATGGGCTCCTATCAGACTCTAAAACCCCAACAAGTCCGCATTCTCTACAAATACAAGGCTTATTGAAAGAAATTAACACCTGGCACTCTAACTCTGGTACCTAAACCTTGAAATTCAGAATGCTGGGGCTTAATTGTTTGCAAGACTCAACTTTGTAGAGTCTTCTGCACAAAGCTGTGCCAACTCAATTTTCCTGCCACATGTACATAAATTTCTACAGTAAAGATGTTCAGCACTACTCAACAATCCACTCAGTGGGATGCAAAGAAGCTCTTGTTTGAAAACTATATATATGGACAAGAGCAACAAGTCTGCCAGCTCACAAACATGAGGCAAAGGCAGTGTACCTGAAAGTGTCTGAACAGAAACTCTTTCCATGAGACCTGACTACTGGCTACTTGCCGAGCTAGAGGGAAAAACAAGGGTAAGGGAAGAAAACATTGATGCAAACACATACTATGAAACAAATGATGACACCTCTCCCCCTGCAGGCAGATAACACCTCAAATTACCTGTTTCGCTCGTAACTTCTGTGATGAGGCGATATCCTTCCTCTGTCATAATCTGTCCGGTGCCGACTGCTTTCCTGCCTCCTTCTATCCGGACTGCGGCCGCGCTCCCGACGATCCCCGTGGTTAGTGGAGCGATGCCTGTCGCCATGCATGTGACCATGCTCGCGGTGCCGGTGCTCATCATAGTGCTTGCTCCTGTCTGGGGACCGCCGATCGCTTTGGGACTTCTCTCCCTGGTACTGCCCCGTGTGCCGGAAGTGGCTGCTGCTGGCACTGCTGCTGGCAGTGCTGCTCGGGAAGGAGCCGGAGGTGTGCTGGTAGCTGCTGAAGCTGGGCGGCGGGAACGACTGCTGCGAGTACCCTGCAGAGTACACAGGCTGGTAGCTGACCTGCTGGGGCATGACTGGCGGGGGGGGAGGGTGCGGTACTGTGGGGGGAGGCATCATGTAAGGGAAGGTGCTTTGTCCAGCAGGTGTTCCTGGCACGGGAGTGTTGCTAGGATTTGGCACTGGTGGAGGAGTGGGAGGGAAACATGGAGGTACTGGGAAGCTCTGCCTCATCTGGTGGTTTGGAAATGGCGGCCTCATGGGACACTGGCTGATGGGATTTTGTGTGGAAGGGGGCACTGGAGGAGGATAGGGCACAAAGTCTGGCCTGGGAGGCATGTAACCGGTGGTTGGAGGGTTGGAATAGGTTGTTGGAGGGGCAGTTTGCTGCTCATACTGGTATTGTACAGAGGGCTGCTGTGGGTGAAGCTGACGGAGGTTCTGAGGGCGGTAGGTCTGTGACGAAGTTCTTGCTCCTGGTCCCCCCTGGCCACGGGGACATCCTCGCCCAGAATGGAAAGACATGGCTCACCTTTATTGAGGGAAATAAAAATGCAGTGTCACACAATTTTTGTCAGACATCCTCAACGCATCTGCAGGAACTACTCCTAAAATACTGAAGTTGCAGTTTCCTTTAACAGAAGCAGTAAATGATATCCACGGACTTTCACTGGGAGCTTTGTGCTCCTCAGACCTTTAGTGCAGGTTATTTATGCCCCTTTTGATTCTTTTAAGGCTCTAATCCATGAAAGCACTCTACTGTCTTTAAGCCAGAACCCAAGCTGGACCATGCTTTACAAGTTAGGGCAATGTTAATTTCAACAAATTATTGTTATGATAGCAGGTCAAGGATTCAAGCACCTCTACCAGTACTTAGACACTTTGATATAAAACCTTCAGATACCCCACACCAAAGAAGCCACTCATTATTAACAACTGCAGTGGTCATCCCAAGTTGCATAACAAGGAGTTCTTTCTAGAACACAATTCTAAACTTCGGGCAGAATGACTTGACTAACACCTCATTCCATAGTACCTGGCCCAACAAATCACATAAACTTTAAATGAGATACTAGCAATTTACATTCACCGTTGAGTCCCCAGTTTACTAAAGGACTGAATTCAACAGACACTTCAAAGTATTTTAAGTGAGGTAGGTATATTTTTGTGGAAAAACAGATTACATGTCTTACAGGTTATGGAAAAAATTTCATGAAGATTCATTGAAAGAAATAGTTCCCAAGAAATCCCTCAGCTGCCTTCTCAGCGCTGTTACCCTTGAGAAATTATCCCTGCTTCAAGTAGGCTTAAGTGTTGCTTAAAACTGTGTATGTATTTAAGGCACTAACACTTATAAATGAAAGCCACTGTGCTTCATTAAAGTTAAAATTGATTCTTTAATTACAATGTTAAGTTTCAAAACTGAAAAAAGGGGAAAAAACACTCAAACTTATGGCTGGAATGGAAGGGGAAAGAAAAAAAAAAATGATCTAAGCACCTCCAGAAGTCAAATTCTGTTTTCCGTGAGAGGAAGTGAGAAAGAAAAGGGAGACACACATAATTGGAAAGACCACAAGAAAAAGAAAACAAAGCTTCCCTCTCCCTGAGGCTTTGCTGATGCTGAAGTACATGCACAGACTATACTCCACCTGCGATAGTGCAACATGGCCAACCTGGACTGCTCAGAGCACTACTCTCAGCTGCATTCCGGTGCCACTGCAGCAAAAGATGTAGCTCTTGCTGAGAGAAAGTAGACAGCTTCTGATGAACTGGACAGAGAAAGGAAAAGAAACACAGGACAAAAGGACAGACATCAAAGAGGAGGAATCAAGAGGACCCTCCTCACACATGCAGGGCATAGTGGAAGCGACTGGAATTGGTGGCAGTCATTCCCTCTCCAGAACAACCAAGCGCCAAAGTAAGTGAGAATCTCACACTTTCAGGAGACAGCGGCCAGGATGGCATAAAGCCACTTGTTCCTTCCAGTCAGCCTGTGCCTGCTCAGTACCCTCCAACTTTGTAAAAGCTCTCAAAAAAAACCCCAAAACCAGGGAGAAAAAAAGAAAGTCAACATCCATTTTGTCTGGCAATAGTACACTTTCTTGACATTATTAACTACAATCTAGTAGATGCTGAATTAATTTTGCTTTAGTTCTCCTGCTTTGCTCTTACACAACTCAGGCTTGTAACAGAAGACTGTTTTAGACTTCACTAACATTCACATACACATTTTCTTTAAACAAGCTGTACCACAGTGCTTGTCTTTTAAGCGTGTTTCTTTCTAACATGTCATAGCATTCAAATAAAGGATCTTCTTTATCGGCTCTCTGATCTCTCCAATGCCAGAGAACTGCTCTAGTCCTACTACTTTAATTTCAGTCCTTCAGAATGCACAGAATCACAACTGAAAAAAAAAATTCAAAAATACACAAAACTATTTTAAATGTCCAAATTATTTTAAAGCTCCCTCTGCTGCAAAAGCAAGTCACATTCAATTTTCATTTAAAGTTAGGTAAGTTCAAACACACAGAAAAGGACAAACTCCCCTTTCCCTGTCACCTAAAGAGGAAATTTATTGCACTGATGGGAGCCACTGCATTCTAAAGCAGCATTGGTCCCCTAAAAAATACCGAATAAATTCGCCTCTGCCTGCAGATGCGCTGCTGAGAGCAAAACGGCACCGACACATCGAGAAGAGAGGAACTGAGAGGGGACATCATCAATGTTTGTAAGTGTCTAAGGGAGGGTGTCAGAGAGGATGGAGCCAGGCTCTTCTCGGTGGTGCCGTGCAACAGGACAAGAGTGAACGGGCAGAAATTGATGCACAGGAAGTTCCACCTGAACACGAGGAAGAACTTTACTGTGCGGGTGCCCGCGCACTGAACGGATTCCCCAGAGAGGTTGTGGAGTCTCCCTCACCAAAGATATTCAAGAACCGTCTGGACGCAATCCTGTGCCATGTGCTCTGGGATGACCCTGCTGGAGCCGGGAGCTTGGACCAGATAACACACTGGTCCCTTCCGACCTGACCCATCCGGTGACATCCCGCTTCACCGCACCGCCGCCTCCCACGGCCCCGGCTGGGGCGGGGGCACGGAGCCGCCCCCGGCCGGGCCCCGCTCCCCGCACCGGGCTCTGCTCCGCCGCACGGCCCCGCCAGCCCCGCGGAGCCGCCGCGCCCCCGACGCCGGGACCGGCGCCCCCGTCACGCCCCGGCCCCGACCGCTGCGGAGGAGCGCGGCTCGGCCCCCTCGCTGGGGCGTCCGTTCAGTGCGCGGGCACCCGCACAGTAAAGTTCTTCCTCGTGTT